>NC_081569.1:23944943-24028321 GCF_022355385.1 Mustela nigripes
TGTATATATACCACATCTTCTTGATCCATTCATCTGTTGATGGACATCTAGGTTCTTTCCATAGTTTGGCTATTGTGGACATTGCTGCTATAAACATTCGGGTGCATGTGTCCCTTTGGATCACTACATTTGTATCTTTAGGGTAAATACCCAATAGTGCAATTGCTGGGTCATAGGGCAGTTCTATTTTCAACATTTTGAGGAACCTCCATGCTGTTTTCCAGAGTGGCTGTACCAGCTTGCATTCCCACCAACAGTGTAGGAGGGTTCCCCTTTCTCCGCATCCTCGCCAGCATCTGTCATTTCCTGACTTGTTGATTTTAGCCATTCTGACTGGTGTGAGGTGATATCTCATTGTGGTTTTGATTTGTATTTCCCTGATGCCGAGTGATATGGAGCACTTTTTCATGTGTCTGTTGGCCATCTGGATGTCTTCTTTGCAGAAATGTCTGTTCATGTCTTCTGCCCATTTCTTGATTGGATTATTTGTTCTTTGGGTGTTGAGTTTGCTAAGTTCTTTATAGATTCTGGACACTAGTCCTTTATCTGATATGTCGTTTGCAAATATCTTCTCCCATTCTGTCAGTTGTCTTTTGATTTTGTTAACTGTTTCCTTTGCTGTGCAAAAGCTTTTGATCTTGATGAAATCCCAGTAGTTCATTTTTTCCCTTGCTTCCCTTGCCTTTTGCGTTGTTCCTAGGAAGATGTTGCTGCGGCAGAGGTCGAAGAGGTTGCTGCCCGTGTTCTCAAGGATTTTGATGGATTCCTTTCGTACATTGAGGTCCTTCATCCATTTTGAGTCTATTTTTGTGTGTGGTGTAAGGGAATGGTCCAATTTCATTTTTCTGCATGTGGCTGTCCAATTTTCCCAGCACCATTTATTGAAAAGGCTGTCTTTTTTCCATTGGACATTCTTTCCTGCTTTGTCGAAGATTAGTTGACCATAGATTTGAGGGTCTATTTCTGGGCTCTCTATTCTGTTCCATTGATCTATGTGTCTGTTTTTGTGCCAGTACCATGCTGTCTTGATGATGACAGCTTTGTAATAGAGCCTGAAGTCCGGAATTGTGATGCCACCAACGTTGGCTTTCTTTTTCAATATCCCTTTGGCTATTCGAGGTCTTTTCTGGTTCCATATAAATTTTAGCATTATTTGTTCCATTTCTTTGAAAAAGATGGATGGTACTTTGATAGGAATTGCATTAAATGTGTAGATTGCTTTAGGTAGCATAGACATTTTCACAATATTTATTCTTCCAATCCAGGAGCATGGAACATTTTTCCATTTCTTTTTGTCTTCCTCAATTTCTTTCATGAGTACTTTATAGTTTTCTGAGTATAGATTCTGTGTCTCTTTGGTTAGGTTTATTCCTAGGTATCTTATGGTTTTGGATGCAATTGTAAATGGGATTGACTCCTTAATATCTCTTTCTTCTGTCTTGCTGTTGGTGTAGAGAAATGCAACTGATTTCTGTGCATTTATTTTATATCCTGACACTTTACTGAATTCCTGTATAAGTTCTAGCAGTTTTGGAGTGCATTCTTTTGGGTTTTCCACATATAGTATCATATCATCTGCGAAGAGTGATAATTTGACTTCTTCTTTGCCGATTTGGATGCCTTTAATTTCCTTTTGTTGTCTGATTGCTGAGGCTAGGACCTCTAGTACGATGTTGAATAGCAGTGGTGATAATGGACATCCCTGCCGTGTTCCTGACCTTAGCGGAAAAGCTTTCAGTTTTTCTCCATTGAGAATGATATTTGCAGTGGGTTTTTCATAGATGGCTTTGATGATATTGAGGTATGTGCCCTCTATCCCTACACTTTGAAGAGTTTTGATCAGGAAGGGATGTTGTACTTTGTCAAATGCTTTTTCAGCATCTATTGAGAGTATCATATGGTTCTTGTTCTTACTTTTATTGATGTGTTGTATCACATTGACTGATTTGCGGATGTTGAACCAACCTTGCAGCCCTGGAATAAATCCCACTTGGTCGTGGTGAATAATCTTTTTAATGTACTGTTGAATCCTATTGGCTAGTATTTTGTTGAGTATTTTCGCATCTGTGTTCATCAAGGATATCGGTCTATAGCTCTCTTTTTTGGTGGGATCCTTGTCTGGTTTTGGGATCAAGGTGATGCTGGCCTCATAAAATGAGTTTGGAAGTTTTCCTTCCATTTCTATTTTTTGGAACTGTTTCAGGAGAATAGGAATTAGTTCTTCTTTAAATGTTTGGTAGAATTCCCCCGGGAAGCCGTCTGGCCCTGGGCTTTTGTTTGTTTGGAGATTTTTAATGACTGTTTCAATCTCCTTACTGGTTATGGGTCTGTTCAGGCTTTCTATTTCTTCCTGGTTCAGTTGTGGTAGTTTATATGTTTCTAGGAATGCATCCATTTCTTCCAGATTGTCAAATTTATTGCCGTAGAGTTGCTCATAGTATGTTCTTATAATAGTTTGTATTTCTTTGGTGTTAGTTGTGATATTATTATTTGCTTCTTTTTGAGTTTTTAATTTCTGTTCTGAAAGCTTCTTTCCATTTATTTTAATTGTGTGTCTTTATTTCATTGACAGAGTTGCATTTGTTGCTTTAAAGTCTTTGAGTATTATGTTCTGCTGTTTCAGTCCTGTTCAAATTCCTGGAAAATGTTAATATTTTCATTTTGGCAGCCCACCAACCAAGATGGGGTCCAACCCTAGGTTCTTTTCTGTTTTCTGAGTTCTAGTTCCAATCTTGGATTTGTTTCAAACATTTTGTTTCACTGCTTTGGGTCTATTATTAATGCATTCATTTAAGATTTAAGTGGTAATTTAAATCTTGGTTTGGTTCTCAAGCCTTTGATATGCTGGTTTGGGTCTGTCCTGAACATCTGTATCTTGGGGATGTTTTGGCTATACACAGAATAAAGGGATCACCTTCTTCAGTTGTCTTTTCTGTAGGATTCCCAACTTTGGTCCCTTTCAAAGGTTCCTTTTCTGGTTCCTCTGGTCAGACAAATTTTAAGTACTCTTGCCATTGCTACAGCAATAGCTCCATTTTGGGAGCCTGCTCTTGGGGCAAAACTACAGGGCTAATAAAAAGTAACTAAGCTTACACAAACAGAGACACCAGAGGCTACTTCTACCCTCATCAGACCACAAGGGACACTTGTCCCTTGATACCTCTAAAAAGTTGAGGTTTTTGTCAGACTTTCAGACTTCTTAGCTGATGTATGACTCCACAATGGGGATCCATACTTACTTAAAAGCCATAAGAACAACCTCATTCCCCTCCTGGTTGCCAAGTTTTAGCTCCTTTTCATATTCCATGTGCTTTAGTTTATATAATTGGCAGAGTCCTAAGGTAGTTACTTACTGTATTTTGTCCATACACTTTAGTTGGTAATTACAGGGGGAGAGAGGGCAAAGAGCTCACTCTATTTCAGTAGGAGCTGGAAACACTTTTATTATAATTTTATTGTTTCTTTTAAATTGTAAGTGAAGTTCTCTGCAATTGTTGTTAGTCAAATCCTTGTTCATATAATTTCTTCCATTCATCTTTTTTGATGTTTGAAATCAAATATCTTAAAAAAAAAAGAAATGGAATGTCTTCATGTATAACACAGTAATATAAAATATAAATTTTTCCCTTCTCATCTGCTTGCTCTCTCTCTCTCACTCAAATAAGTAAATAAAATCTTTAAAAAATAAAAAAAGGGTGGGCATCTGGGTGGCTCATTCAGTTAAGCGTCCACTTTCAGCTCAGGTCATGATCCCTTAGGACTCCCTGCTCGGTGGGAAACCCACTTCTACCTCTCTCTCTGCCACTCACTCATGTGCTTGCTCCCTCCCTCTCTCTCTCTCAAATTAAATAAATAAATAAATACAATCTTTAAAAATATTTTTAAAATATTAATTTTTCCTTCTTGCTCCAAGAAGTTGCATTAAAAGTACAACAGTTTATATAACTTTTTTGTTTGTTTGTTTCAAAAATGTTTTAATAGACTTTGTGCTTTGGTGAGTGCTGTGAAGTGTGTAAACCTGGTGATTCACAGACCTGTACCCCTGGGGATAAAAATATATGTTTATAAAAAATTAAAAATTAAAAAAAAAAACACCTCAAAAAAAAAAAAAAACAGTTTTTGGTTCAAAGCAAAGCTGATAGGAAAGTAGAAATTTCCTATATACTCCCTCTCCACCAAATGCATGATCTCCTCCCCTTTGAACAACCTGACCAAATGGTACTTATATTACAACTGATAAACCTGAATTGACACATCATTATCACCCAAACTCCATAGTTTATATTAGGGCTCACTCTCAGTGTTGTACACTCTATGGGGATGGACAATTGTATAAATGACATTTACCCACCATTAATATCATTCAGAGTAGTTTCAAGGACCTAAAAATCTCCTGTGCTCTGCCTGCCCATTCTTCTCTCTTGCTTCCATTAACTTTTAATGGTGGTCTTTGTATATAATTATTAATCTTGCATATAGTTTTCTTTTTCTTTCTTTCTTTCTTTTTTTTTTTTTGAGAGAGAGATAGCAGAGAGAGAATGGAGGTGGGGGAGAGGATAGGAAGAAGGAGAGAGAGAAAGAGAATCTTAAGTGGACTCTAAGCTCAGAGCAGAGCCCAACACAGAGTTTGATCTCATGACCCTGAGAGGATGACCTGAGCCAAAATCAAGGGTCTGATGATTACTGGACTGAGCCATCCAGGCACCCCTATTATAATTTTCTAATAAACCTACTTAGTAAAATGTTTCCATTTTTATTGTTGTAACTGATGTCTCTTTAACTCTACAAGTATATCATCATATCATTTGTAAGTAATAATAATTTTGCCATGTACTTTCCAATATTTTCATGTCACTTATTCCTCTTATGAAATTGTTTTGACTGGGATATTCAGAAAAAGTAATAAACAATAGTGGGGAAATTGTACATCCTGTTGTATTTCTGTCTCAAAATTGAGCAATTTGAGGAGAGGAGAGTTTAACTAAAGGACTAATTATTAAAGTGTAAACAGGGACTTGGCAAAATATCGAGAGATGATGGAGTGCTCCGGGCTAGTAAAAGTAGGAGTCTTTATCTTCCAGAACAGAAATATTACAAGGGAAGCAGTGCAGTAACAGACCCCATGGGGAGTGCTCTAGGGAGAAGACCATCTATGGAGGCAATACTAAGATCTTCCTTTCTTTCAATTAAACATTACAAAAAGGCAAACAGAATAAGGTAATATACTCACCATCCACAATGAACAACTGTTAACATTTTGACATGATTTATTCAAATCCAACAAAAATCTCATTGCAGATACATTTTAATCCTCTCCTCTTTGTTCTTCCCTTCCCAGGACTAATTCCTCCCTTCTTCTCCAGAGGTATTCACTATTATGCATTTTTGCATACTTACATTTTTCACATAGATGCAGATATGGAACAAAACCTATATAAAATGTTTTGGGAACACTGGAAAAACAAGTTTTCTGAACACTGATTATTATTATTTTAGATCTCAACTGAGAAGAACAAATATTTAAAAAATTGTTTCATCAGGAACAGAAATATGAGGACAGAAGTGGACAAGAGTCAGGGATCTATCTGGTTAGGTTCACCTCCATCATTATCCAAATGGTTAGGCTCACCTCCGACGAGGAGGAGGTTGGGCAAGTCACTTAACCTATGTTCTATGCACTTCAGTATCTTTACTTTTAATGTACTGGTAAAAAATTTCAGGCTTTGTAAGCCATACAGTCTCTATCTCAACTACTCAGCTTTGTTATTGTAGTGCAAAAGCACCCATAAATATGTAAATAAATGAGTGTAGCTGCATTCTAATAACATTTTGTTTATGAACATTGTAATTTGAATTTCATATAATTTTCACATGCCAAAAAATATTTTTATTCTTTTCATTTATTTCAATCATTGAAAAAGGTAAAATCCATTCTTAGCTCTGGACAAAAATAGGTAGTTGACCAGAATTGGCTCATGGGCCATAGTTTGCTGAATCTATGCTCCATATAAATATTCACATATTTATATGTAAACCATTTCAATGTTATATATGACACTTCTTCAATTCTAAATATTTCAGTAAACATCTCCTAAGAATAAAGATGGTCTAAATATAATGCCATTATCATAGCTAAAGAAATTAACACTAATTCTTGAATATTGCCTTATTTTTGGACCATCCTGAATTTGAACTACTGTCCCAACATATCTTCTAGGAAGTTTTTGTCCTAATTAATATACAAAGTTTATTCATTACATTGCATTTTAATGACTCTCTACTCTCTTTAAATCTAGAATAATCTGTGCTTTCCCCCATGATCTCTAGTTTTAAAAGTCTGAAAGTACTTTTTCTGGGCCAAACATTCTGGATTTGTAGATCATTTTTTCTTGTTGGATATTTAATGAGTCCCTCAATTCCTCATGTTTTCTGAGAACTGACAATTTTTTTTTCTGAAAATTTAATCTAGGTGATTTTTTAGATTCAGAGTAAACTTTTGGCAAGAATGCTTCATAGGTGATGCTGTGTGCTTCACATTCATTTGGAGCCAAATAACAGGGGCGTTTAAGTGACAGTCATTAAGTATCCACTTTTGGCTCAGGTCATGATCCTAGGGTCCTGGGATCCAAGCCCCACTCAGACTCTCAGCTCTGGGCTCTCTGCTCCACAGGAAACCTGCTTCTCCCTCTCCCACTCCCCCTGCTTGTGTTACCTCTCTGCCAAATAAATAAATAAGATCTTAAAAAGGAAAAAAAAAAAAAAAGGAAGCCAATAACACCTGTTGTCCCAGGTATTGACTAGCAGATTTTGCACCCTGAAGATACATTGTCCTTTTGCAATCAGCAAGGACTCTCTGCAGGAACTCTTCAGCATCTTCAAATATTTTGTTTTTCAACCACCTGTTTTCTAATGGCTTGGGGATTCAGTAGTCGGTGATTCTCATCCGGATCAGTCATTACATTAAAAAATTATTTTTAATTGCTGTATGAACTGAAGGGATATTTAATTTAAAGGAACATATAGGAATCACTACTTATTGGTAGAAACTCTTTTTTTAAATTGAAGCATTTATTTAAATTTTAAATTTAAATAAAATTATTATTTTATTTAAAGTCATTAGTTTCTGATGTAGTGTTCAATGATTCATCAGTTGCTATAACACCCAGTGTTCACATCACGTGCCCTCCTTAATACCCATCACCCAGTTACCCCACCCATCTCCCCTCCAGCAACCCTCAATTTGTTTCCCATACTCAAGAGTCTCTTGTGGTTTGTCTCCCTCTCTGATTTCTTCCCATTCATTTTTTACTCCTTTCTCCTATGATCCTCTTACATTCCACATATGAGTGATACCCTGTGATGATTGTCTTTCTCTGATTGACTTATTTCACTTAGCATAATACCCTCCAGTTACATTTAGAAACTATTTCTAAAATAGGTTCACGTGAGACAGTGGTTCTGGTCTTACCTATTGAGGATATCTGTGCAGGGACTCAAGGTGGTAAAAGGCAGAGGGAGATTGAGAAGCCGTGCCCACAAATTGGTTTTATAAGAGATTTGAGACATTTGTAAACAATCTCCACCTTCCTTCTGCTGTCACCATGACAACATAAGTGAACCTGGCTAGAACCTTCCCATAGCATTAGGTCTTTCTCTGCTTAAGCTCCAAATCTTATTGAGAGGAATATCATTGACGTTTATCATATTCAGATTAAAAATAAATGTCGGGGAGCCAGAGGAGGGATGGCATGTCAAGATGTATGCTCTGGATCCTGTTTCACCAGGGATGGCCTCTTCACCACTTTTTCTTTATTTAAAATAGTAAAGTTATTATTTGGTATAATAAAGAATACCTTAATTTTTAAAAGTGTTTTTTTTTTTTTTGGTACCTAAATTTGATGCTGCACTTAGTTTGATGCTGTTCATGTGAAAAAGAAAAAAAAAGATTTACTTTTTTGGACAAATCAAGCATCTAAGTGGGAAAAGGCAAATCTGAAAGACTTCTGGTTTGGAAACAGTGTGGAGTAGACACACTTCTATCTATGCATTTTACTAAGAACAGCTAAAATCCCACCCCTGGACATCATATATACAACAAACAGAAGACTGAGAAAAGTGGACAGGGAAAGGAAGTCTGCTAGGAAGCTTAGGACTGCAGAATGTCTTATCATTGCATTTCCTCTTGCCTAATATATGCTGGACATAACCCAGAAATGTCAGTGAGCACAGGCAAGAAAACCTTGCTCCCCCCCCCTACTAAAAAGGCCAAGAAAGGGACAGCCGAGGAAGACATATAATTTTAAGCAACTCCAGCCAAACATCACAGGAAAACCACAGCCCACCCCAGTGTCAGCTCTCTCATGGGGAACCTGACCCCAACACCCAGTGGCATACCAGTCCTGGGTTATGACACTGTGCTCTTGTTATGTGAAATGCAACCATTATGAGAAACAGGGTGAAGGATACTCAAGACCTCTCCATGTTATTTTGCACTGCATATAATTGATTAATTAATTTTTAAATTGATGTATAATTGACATAAAATGTAGTAGCTTCACATGTACAGCATAGTGATGTGACAATTCTATACATTATCAAGTGCTCACCATGATAAGTGTAGTTATCATCTGTCACCATACAGTTATTATAATATTATTGACTATATTCCCCATGTTGTACTTACAATGTCCATGACTTATTTATTTTTATAACTGGAAGTTTCTCCATCCTCCCACACCTTTCCCCTCAGGAAACCACCAGTTTATTCCTTGTATTTATGATTCTGTTTTTCTTTATTACAAAATTAAAAGTTAAATTTAAATGCCAACTATTGGATGATATTTTTATTTTTTCATCTGGGTGCTCTGTAGTCACTTTAATGTACACTGACAGGTTCAGTGCCTTATGGGAAAACAATTAGAACAAATAGCTGTTTGCCTGTTTAATTCTAGTGCAATGTCCCTAAATATTAGGTTTGAAGGAGTGTCACTTGGAATTGGGAAAATTCATTTTCAGCTGGAAGATTTAGGGTAAACTTTGGTGGCCCTATGGAAAATCAGGTTATGTTTATGAGCAAAAGCATCCGAAAGAGAAAACTATCAAGGGCAATCATAGGAAGCAATGGAAACAGTTTTGTAACAAAACTCCACTCATCTCAAGAAAAAGTAATAATGTTACCCTTTCTTTCTTTTTCTATTTATTTATTCTTTCTTTATTCATTTCAATGTAATTCAATACAAAATTTAAGTAAGAATAATGACTGTGGAGAGGGACATTAACAAAGGGGAGCTCTGCTTCAACCTACAGGAATTATTTACTTCATTCCTACTTACTACTCTAGGATATGTCAGTGACCAAAATAGGTAAGGTTCCCATACCCATGAACACTGGGGTTGCTCACATCTAGGACACAACCTGAAACCTTCTAGAAGCAAAGTAATATAACAACATTGGATGGAATCTGGGGTTTGTAGCATGAAGCAGAACCAAATAGAAGAGCTGCAAATACCTAGGAAGGCTATAATACAGGATTAGACTTGCCTTTCCTAGTTCGAACAATGGAAAGTGGCAAGGAAGTTTTTCTAGCCACCAGAATTGTTCATAAAGAAACAGACTGCCTTAAGAACTGTTCAGTACCCTTTCATCACTCATTTTTGAGCAAGAGAGGGATCACATTTTGTAAGGACTGATGGTGTTTATGTGAAAAAGGATGTGTAATGAGTGAAAGCAAAATGTGAAGGACCAGCAAGGTCCCTCTGATAGCACAGTTCTGGCATTGAGCACACACTCTCAGAATACAGCCAGATGTCTCAGACCCCTTTGACTCTTTCTGTTAGGGGTATGAGGTATAACACAGGAGGCAGTTCAATTTGACTCTTGGATCAATGGCAAATACAAACCTAAATGCTTATTTGCCCTGTAATTGTACTTGCTTAATCTGATAACCCAAGATTCATTATACCCCTCTTGCAGTTTCTTTGTTCTTTTGCTTCTATAGCTAGAACCTGCAGCTCCTCAGGAAAAGGAAAAAAAAAAAAAAAAAGCCAGGGGTTTACTAGAGCCCATCTACCCTCAGCGCAGAGAGCTAGAGATGGTTGAGAATTGACCTCCCCGCAAAGCAGTCTTAGCCAACCACCAACTGGTGCAGGAAACATGACAGCCCACCTCTCTTGCCTACTGTGGAGACAGGTCTGAAGTGTAATCACACACCAGAATTCCCCACAGGATCAGGCTAGGTTTGGGTTGGGACTTGTCTGAACTTGCAACTTGGCTTGGTTCCTTCCTCTTCCCTCTTTTGCTTCCCCAATTCCTTACAGGTTTCCTTTGGGAACAATTACTTAATAAATTATTGGCACATGAATTACAACATTAGGGACCACCTTTGGGAAACCTAGCCCATGACAGCCCTGAAATAAGAGGGGAGAATATAGATTTTACCTTGAAGAATTTGTCCCCATGGTAAAATAGGTTTCCTAAATAGACACGAATGATAGAAATTCCTTCATCAAATTATTGTTTGATGTTAGTAGAGTAACAAACTCTACAAATAGTTGTCTTTGAGTAAAACCTGAGTACCCAACAGTGCTGTCTATAAAAGGCAAGTCTTTGATAGTTAGAAGTATTATATCCAAGAGAAAAGCCAAGAACCAATCTTAAACAGATCATCTATTGAAGATCAAGGTCTGGCCTTTCATCCCTTGCAAGGGCTTGCCCAGAGACCATGCACCCAGATGGCACTGGAGACTCTGACTGGGGGAACTTGACCCCCCTCCTCTAGGGACCCCTAAATTTAGCACATCCCCAAACTTAAAGTATGCAATCATAACTTTGTGGATGAGGTAGCAGTGAAACGCCAAAGATCCCCATCTAGTAATTATCTTTGTAAAATTATCTCCTTGGGTAGTATGTTAACACACTTTTGGTTCTTTGCTTTCTCCAGTCTTGTCATCAAATGGGTTCCAGGAAACTTTCAATCTGTCCCCTTCACCTGCACCCTCACCCCTTCACCAACCAAGGAACAAATGCTTCCTTTCTTTGAGTAGAAAACCAAAGCAAAATGTCTACTAGACAGGAAAAGGGGGACATTTGACATTCACTAAAAAGTAACTTACTCTTCCAGGAGGAACTAACTTTGCAACAAAAGCATCCTCACAAAACAGGCAGGCGGAAGGACTGAGCAATTTAAAACCAGCCACGATTGTGTTTGAGCCTCTAGGAAGTGCGTGGGTGCATTTGAGAGGCATAAGTGTTCTTTGCTGGCATGGCAACAACTGGACTCTGATTTTCTTTTCTTCAACACCTGTGGCAAAGGTACTGGTAGAGAAACTGGTTTTATTTTTCTTGTCTCAGCACAGTGGGCTTTTCTTGTTTCTGAAACTGATGCTTAGCCGGGCTTAGATCTAGAAAAAGGTAGTAGCATCCCTAGGAAACATGAGTGAATGAGTGAAATAGTTTCCATTAGTAGAATACCAACAAAATAATAAGTACTTTATTATTCAGTATATATTATTTTTTTAAATTTTATTTTATTCTTTCATTGTTCCAAGATACATTATTTATGCACCACACCCAGTGTTCCATGCAATACCTGCCCTCCTTAATACCCACCTTTTAAAGAAAAGAAAATCAAAACTTCAGGAATTAAAAAACTTACCCAAGTTCACTTAGCAGGTAACCCTTGTACAAAATTGTCCACCTAAAAAAAGCAATCACTGAAGTGTGCTCTAAAATAAGAGTACATTTTCCCAGTTTCCACTACTGGTCCCAGCTTCAGTTTCCATGGTTCATTTGTTGTATATAAAGCTTTCATATGTGCAATTGGTATTTCAACAACCATCTATAATGTACACAGTACTGCAGAAGAATAAAAGAAATATAAGACTTCCAGGGATAAATAAGACTTCTGCAGATAAAACAATTAAACAGAAAAACACATTTCCCCTGCTCTGGATTTAAAGGGAATTGTCCCCACACAAGGAAAAATGGTCCTGTTTTTGGGTTGGCATGTTTGCTACTTAAACAAAGACATCATGGAACATGAAGTTGAATGAAACATCCTCTCTTCTCTGAGATTGCATAGTTCCGGCATATTGTCTTAGCTATCACTGCACTGATGAGATTACCTTTTAATATCCAGCAGTGTACTGAGATACACCCATGCAGGATCCCAACCAATTTCTTGCTCAAGTGTTATAGAAACTTGTTTACCCTTCAATTTTTTTTTTTTAAATTTTTGCTTTCCACTCTCATCAAGATTGCACCAAGCGGATGACTGACCTACTTTTGCTGCAGTGTTTGATTTGCTTTTAATTATAGCAATTACAGTGCCCTAATCACTGGCATCGTCCCCAGGATGTTGGGTTTTTTCTTAATGTTATTGTTACTCAGATTACACAGCTTTGGTGCCAGCATGGAGCCTGCTAATGATCCAAGGGTGGTGCTGGCGGTCTTAGGGATGCGTTAGAGGTCAGCGAGAGCCCGTTTTCAAGATTTCTCCAGTGGCAGGTGGACTGACCTCATTGTGGAGAGCTGCCCCTTGGCATGGCCCAGGGAAACCTGAGTTGTGCTGATAATGTCCTGGAAAAGGAAAGATTCTTTTAGGAGACCCAGTGGAATGAGCCATTTGAGTTTTACAGAATAGTTTTCAGAGTGAAAATAAAACCTTCCCAGAAAAAAAAGAAAAGAAAAGAAAAAGAAAGAAATGTTTTCTAGATGTCGTATTCTACTTCTATCGTCTCCCTTCCTGCCTTCCTATTCTTGATTCCTATCTTAGTCAGTTTGGAGAGTTGTAACAAATATGCCTTAGACTGGGTGGCTTAAACAATAAACATGTATTTCTCATAGTTTTGGAGGCTGTGAAGTTCAGGATCAACGTGCAGACAGATCTGGGGTCTGGTGAGGGTTCTATCTCTGGTGAGCAGACAGCTCTCTTCTTTTTGTAACCTCACGTGGCAGAGCAGTGAGAGAGTAAGCAAGGTCTCTTCTCTCTTTCCTTCTAAGGCCACACATGTCATTATGAGGGTTCCATCTTCATGCCCTAATTGCTTCCCCCAGGCTCCATCTCTAAGTGCCATTACTTTGGGGAATAGGATTTTAACATATGAATTTTGGGAGAACAGAAACATTCAGTTCATTACAATCTCCAAATTCAAAACACCTCTTGAACAAGCTATGCAGCATTGCTACCAATAATAATAGCATTTATGGAGACTAACTATATGCAAATATTGACTCCTTTTACCTTCCCATCAGCCCCAAGAAATAGGGACTCTTATCATCCCAGATTTTCAGATAGAAAACCTGCCTCAGAAAAAAGGATAAGTAACCTTTTTTTTTTCTTTTCTTTATTTAGGAGGGAGGGCAAGGAGGAGCAGAGTGAGAGGGAGAGAATCTTAAGCAGGTTCCATGACCAGCACAGAGCCCAAGGTGGGGCTTGATCTCATAACCCTGAAGTCATGAACTGAGCTGAAATCAAGAGTTGGATGCTCAGGGAAATACAAATCAAAACCACAATGAGATACTACCTCACACCAGTCAGAATGGCTAAAATTAACAAGTCAGGAAATGACAGATGCTGGCGAGGATGCAGAGAAAGGGGAGCCCTCCTACACTGTTGGTGGGAATGCAAGCTGGTGCAGCCACTCTGGAAAACAGTATGGAGATTCCTCAAAAAGTTGAAAATAGAGCTACTTTATGACCCAGAAATTGCACTACTGGGTATTTACCCTAAAGATACAAACGTAGTGATCTGAAGGTGCATGTGCACCCAAATGTTTATAGCAGCAATGTCTACAATAGCCAAACTATGGAAAGAACCTAGATGTCCATCAACAAATGAATGGATAAAGAAGATTTGGTACACACACACACACACACACACACACACACACCATGGAATATTATGCAGCCATCAAAAGAAGTGAAATCTTGCCATTTGCGATAACATGGATGGAACTAGAGGGTATTATGCTGAGCAAAATAAGTCAATCAGAGAAAGAGAACTATCATGTGATCTCCCTGATACGAGGAAGTGGAGGTGTAATGTGGGGGGTTTGGGGGGTAGGAAAAGAATAAATGAAACAGATGGGATCAGGAGGGAGACAAATGATAAGAGACTCTTACTGTCACAAAACAAACTGAGGTTGGCGAGGGGGAGGGGGTTGGGAGAGGGTGGTGGGGTTATGGACATTGGGGAGGGTATGTGATATGGTGAGTGCTGTGAAGTGTGTAAACGTCGCGATTCACAGACCTGTACCCCTGGGGCTAATAATACACTATATGTTTATTTAAAAAAAAATTAAAAAAAAAATAAAGAGTTGGATGCTTAACTGACTGAGTCACTCAGGCATCCTGGTAAGGAATCTTTTTGCATTGCAGAGCTGGCTCCAGTTCAAGTGATGTGTGGCCCCTCCGTTAAACTCTTCTTATACCAGGATGCTGAAGGGGTACCTGTAGATGTAAAGAGACATGTCAAGAGAGGCTCCGTCCTTATGAGGTTCAGTGGAGGCTGGGAAAATAACTAAGCTTTGCCACTCATTCGGAAACCAGCCTCAAGTTAATTAAATTGATAGTACAGGGGGAAAAAAGGTGGTGATTAATGCTTTTTATTCTTCTGATTTGATGAAAAGTATGGAGTCAAATCTAATTAATTTTCACCTTCACAATGGTGGAGTGATGAGTCAGCTGGCGAGGTGTGGAATTATAGGATGCTCAGATGTTCCTTATAGAGAGGCTGAGCACAGAGCCCTACCTAACCCAAGTCATTTTTGAAGCCGTCTCTGTGTATGGAAGCACTAATTTACTTAGAGATTGTTGATATACTAATTACAATCACACTCACCTACTCATTAGAGTAACTCCTCCAAGGAATTTCCCCATCCTTTTTAAATCTGTACTAATTGCAGGTCTATTTTTAACATACAGCAGAATGATAAAGAATAAGACAGACCTGGGTTGGAATCCAGACTCTTCAGCTTACTGACTGTAATTTTGGACAAGTTACTTAGCCTCTGAGATTCTCAGTCTCCTTACCTGTAAAATGGGGATAATCATATCCTTCCCTGACCTGAAGGCTGTGAAGAACAAATGACAGCCAATGCCCCCAACAGTGCTTTGGTGAGTTTATAGTATAAGTTTCTGGTCCATATTTTTTCATTTGACTAATCTGGATTTTGACTTTTTGCTTATTTCAACTGTTCGCTTTCCAATACACAACTAGGGCAGGGTTTTTTTTTTTTTTTTTGACTATTATTACAGTTTTCTTTCAATGGAAGTCTAATGTTCAGTGATTTTCTTGGCATGCAATTGAAGCTGGTCTAATTGTAAAATGGTGGAACTGATTTCATAAGTGAGACCACAGGCTTCTCTCCACATTGGTAGGTATAGAGGAATGTGTCTTCCATGGCATCTCACAAATTAGTCTAATTTTAAGGAAGCTATAAGGAGTTTTGTGCTTTTGTCCATGCATCTTTTGTTCTTTGATAGTTAAAAGAGATTTTTCTTCCTTTTTGGGTATTTTAAGTGAACAAGCCCTAGTCTTCACTAAGCGGTTCTTGAACCATCTATTCTGTAAAACAGAGGGATTTTTCAGACACCACAGACTCATGGTTGCCTTTTAATCCAAATGAAGGTAGAACATAGTGAGTTTTCAGGAGCGGTAAGGGGAAAGTTACAGATTAAAATATGAGAATACTCGGGGTGCCTGGGTGGCTCAGTGGGTTAAAGCCTCTGCTTTTGGCTCAGGTCATGGTCTCAGGGTCCTGGGATCGAACCCTGCATAGGGCTCTCTGCTCATCAGAGAGCCTGCTTCACTTCCTCTCTCTCTCTCTGCCTGCCTCTCTGCCTACTTGTGATCTGTCAAATAAATAAATAAAATCTTTTAAAAAAAAATATGAGAAGACTCAATCCTACTGAGGATGTAAAAGAAAACCCAGAGGAGAAGCTCTGCTTGGAGCAGGATTTGAGATTGAGAAGGCTCCCAGTAGCCTGAAAGGAGAGAGTGGGAAACCCCAGAAGGTTTCCACATCTGTGGAAAGCTCTGGCAAATTCTCAGTCATCAGAGAAAAGTCTGAGTTCCTTGAGCAGAGGGAAGCTGCAGAGCAGAAATATAAGGATACAGGCTGAGCTGCTGCTCTGGTGTAGAGGGCCTGGAATATGGGCTTTAACTTGTAAGAAGTGTTGACCATTAATAGATTTTGAGAACTGTCATTCTTGGAGGAGTTGTTTCTTGTGGCCCAAGCATTGTGTACACTACAGCTCTGGTCCTGCTTCAAGTCTATAAGCTTCAAGTCCCCAGACTCTAGGATTCCTGGGAGGATATAAGTGCATCTCCCATTCAGATGTTTTCCATCTGGGAGACAGCTAACCTGACACCCAAGGATGTCAGGTAAAAGATGGATGAACTCAGTGAAAGAGGTCAGGTTAGATGTAGCAGAATGTGAAAAAGTGGGAAAGAGAGAACTTGGTGATTTGAAGAGCTGAAAATACTTTAGTATTTTGTTTTGTTTGTTTGTTTTTTTGTTTGAACTGAATGAAGCAATTTATTAACCCAACATCACTTGTTCTAATGCTTCTTATTGGCAGCTGGGAGAGATCTGGGCAGGCAACACTAATTTGAGACTCTAACAGATGAAAGTTGAAAGTAAAAAGGGAATAACATTGTCCCAGGGAATATGTGGTTACACGTGGACCTAGGACACCTGTGAGGAACCAATGCTAGAAGGACCAGAATGGTCTTAGAGGCAGGAGAAAATCTACAAACAGGAGTTGGGTAAAGACAGTGCTCACTCTTTGCCTTCACTTCGCTCTCTTTCTAGTGTGAGAAATTAGAAAGGTAAAAGCAAAAACTATCCAAAATATTTCCCAGAGGCCCTTGCAACTAAGGCTACCTAGATGCACCCGTGTAGTACATGGACTGCTGCAGGAAATAGAGGCTATCTTCCTCCTCCTGGCACTATTGGCGAACAATCTGTGAAGCCATAAGTGTTGGTGGCAGTTACACTGGTTGAACTCAGCATTCCAGCATGTAGTCACCAACTTTGTACATTCTGAGAGGCAGGTGTGAAGGGCACAAGTGTGGCAGCTGCACCTTTCTGGTCTCTAAGATCACTCCTTTGGTGATGTACTCTCAAACTCTGTCCCAGTAGAAGATGCTGACTTCTGCTTTTATAGTCCAGTCAGTGATTTTTGCTAAGCAACAGAGTCCCTGAATTAAAATCTTTTTTTTTTTCTTTTCAAAATACCTAGAAATTCCATTTTCTCACATGGAACTGGGACTCATAAAGGAAATTTGAGGATGCCCAGAGAAGAGACTATTTCAACAAGGACGGTGTGAACTACAGTTACATAAGATGTTGCCAAGAGCTAATAAAAGTAAGAAGCAAAAGATATCTACTGTATTTGGAAGTTGTTTTTCATCAAAGTGGTTCCAGTGGTGCCCTAGGTCAGGCAGGAGGGTCACCTAAACAGCCTAGACAGGCTGATGATGTGGTCCTCCTTCAGTGTTCCTTCATTAACAACTTTTTTTCTATTCATGGATATTAACGTATATGTTGACTCTCACCCAGGTATGTTCATAGGACTCTTCCAAAACAAAACTCCTTTTGTATGATAGCATTATTAAAAGTTGAAAAAAAGAACAAAGACGGTGTTGGGGAGATGGAAGTTTACTCTGTATAAAGATTTCACGTGGGGACATTTCGAGTAGACATACTTCCTCCCCAACGTTCTTTTTTCTGCTGCATGGCTACCATGTCTACTTTGCCTTTCTCCTGCTTCATTTCTCAAACCATAAGGCTCCTGACTCTTCCTTTCCAGATTGTTCCTCTCCCTTTTCAAACTCACTCTTTATTTCATGTAAAGTGATTTAGCCCCGAGGAAGGATCAATCTCCAGGCGTGTATGCATCCACCATTAGTCAATATTTTTAAGTATGCTTCTTTTGCTGTGACTAAATCAGGTTTCCAGGACCATTATAAAGGTCAACAAAAAAGTTTGCCTGTCAGGTGTTCAGATCTACATCAATAACTTATTACATTCACTGGGCAGGATTATAAACAATATGCATTTCATTGGTTATGTAAGAAGACTCCAGTAAATATTTGCATTAATTGATACAATATTTCTAATTTTTGATCATGATTTTTAACTCTTCCTTATAAGAAAATGGGTAATGGAGAGAAAATGAAAGTTGTTAGGACATGGAGGTCAAGGAATAAAGATGCCAAGTTTTGCATGGGTCAGCCACAAGAACAGTGATGTTTTCTAAGATTGATAACATTGATAGGATCACTGGGGATGGAAAGGAAGGGGGTAGATCAAGGTCTAATATATTTACTGAATAAATGAGAACATCACGGAGATGTATAAATGGTAAGAATTTGGAGGGATAGATGGTAGCATAGGAGAGTTTTTAAATGACTATGGAGGAGTAATACGAAAATTACATTGGGGAGAAAGAAAGATCTTCATGATACTTATGTTTAGGGAAATAAAGATAGTGTCTAGGTTATCAAAATGTATAAGAACAGGAATCAGGGCTTGTTTAGGAAATGAGGTCAGTGGTCCAGGAAAGAAAGAATGAGGGACTTCAGCATTTGTGTTAGGAATCATGTAACTTCAGTGGCAGTGGAAATTAAAAAGGGGGTCAGGATAAGATAAGATAAGAAATTAAAAAGGGGGTCAGGCTGTGGACAGTAACAAACTCTGAAATGTCATAGCAGAGCACAATGAAGCTTGAATGCAAGTTCATGCAAAGCCTAATGCTGGCCAGAGTGGGGTTTCTTCATGATGTGAATCTGGGCCAGGATTCCTCCATTTTGTGATATCTTATTGCGTTCTTCCAAATCAAGGCAACATGTAGAAAATTGTGTGGGCTCATAATTGCAGAAGAAAAAGACAAAGATTATAAGAAAAATAAGAAGAAAAATAATAAAAAACATAGCCAAATGATATAAATAAATCTAAATATATATGAAATTGATAACATAAAGGTGTAGAGAAATTTATTATAGTATGATTGAACATATTTAGTAAGATATATTCTATAGGCAATGAGAACTAAAATTTTTTAAAAGATATATTTACTTACCTTGGAGAAAGAAAAAGAGAGAGAGTGTGTGTGTGCACACACACCCAGCAAGAAGGGGTAGAGAAAGAGGGAGAGGGAGTCTTAAGCAGACTCCATGCCAAGTGTGGAGCCTGACTCAGAGCTCATTCTCACCACCCTGAGATCACGACCTGAGCTGAAACCAAGACTCTGATCCTTAACTGACTTAACCACCTAGGCCTCCTGAACTAAAAATAATTTTTGAAGCTCATTTGGTAATATTATTGTTAATATTGGTGTTTGAAATTTTTAATGAATATTATAGGATAGAGGAAATGAATAAAAATGTTAACATTATTAGGAACCAAAATTTTAATGTAAGATTAAAAAAATTAAAACAAAGAAGGTATGAAAAACTTTATAAAACTATGGACCTAGAGAAAATGAGTGACTACTAAACCTAGGTCCTAAAAAATATAAAACTTAAAGCCTACCTCTTGCCTTTCCCTTCCTAACACTTGTTCTTGACACCATGCTCTGAGGGAACCAAGACAGTCATATTCAAAGAGACCACATGGAGAGGACGGTCTGGAAAGGGACTGAGGCTAGGATCAACAGTCAGATTTGTGAGTGAGTGACCCTTCAGATGATTCCACTTCCTATCCTTCAAATTTCCAGCTGAGACAAGCAGAGATGAGCCACTCCTGCGGCTCACATTCCTGTCTCTATGAATGTGACTACTTGAGGTAACTTATATTAGTGGAATCATACAGTATTTGTCCTTTTGTAACTGGCTTATTTCACTTAGGTTAACATCTACAAAGATTCATTCATGTTGTAGCGGTATCAGGACTGCCTTCCTTTTTTAAGACCAAATAACATTTCATTGCATATATGTACACAATACAACATTTTGTTTTCCATTGATATAATATCTTAAACAGCCATAATAACTAAAAAAATAAACAAAAATTCATGAGTTCAGAATGAAATTCCCCAAAAAAAGAAAAGCTGTTATTTTAAAAGAATATCACCTAATAAATGCAAAATCAATAATAGAATGTGAATATAACCATCTTGCAAATCCAAATGTAAAAACTGATTCTGGCAAGAATTTCCAATGTATGCTGAAATTGTTATGTGAAGGATTTGGGGAAAACAGTATACATCTAATGCTGACAGTGTCACCCCTCCAAAGCCATGTGGACTTCAAAGAAGATGTAGTGTTAAAGCTGAGAGATCAAGTAGTTACCTTCTTAGCTAAAAGATCAGTTAGCATTACCTATGGTGGGTAACCAGACATTACACTCTTTCTGAGATACCTGTATCACCTGTGTAGTATTTTTGCCAAAATGTTTAATCCAGGGGCATCACATCTTTAGATACAACTTAGAGTTCACAAAGAAAATAAAGGAGACAAAAACGTACTAGATGACACCATGAGGAAACCAGCAAATTCAGAATGTGAAATTCTTTAAGACAACCATCCGGATTTTGAGAAAGTCAAAGTCTGGATAAGTGGGATAATGTTCTAGGTTCCAGTTTCTAAAAAATGAAAGAGGTTTAACCGTCTGATGCATGCATGGCCTTTAATTGAATCTTTTCTGGGAATTAGGAGGGAAAAAAAATATATATATATATATATATAAAATGAATTCTGAGGGTGCCGAGGTGGCTCAGTGGGTTAAGCCTCTGCCTTTGGCTTGGGTTATAATCTCAGGGTACTGGGATCGAGTCCCACATCAGGCTCTCTGCTTGGCTGGAGCCTGCTTCCTCCTCTCTCTCTGCCTGCCTCATGCCTACTTGTGATCTCTCTATGCCAAATAAATAAATAAAATCTTTAATAATAATAAATAATGAAAAACTAAAATGAATTCTCGGTATGATTTGGAAAATTTGAATATGGAATGTGTATAAGATGATATTAGAGGATTACCTTATTCTTACATCCTTAGACATATTTGGAGCTCAAATGTTGCCATGTCTACAAACATAATTTCAAATGAGTTTGAACACACACACACACACAAAAATGCACATATATTTAGAGATAGAGCAAATATGGCAAGATGTTAACAAGTGTTGAATCTAGATAAAGAATACTTTGGTGTTCATGATATTCTTCTTCCAACACTTTTGTATATTTGAAAAATGTTCTCATAAACTATTGGAAGAAATAATAACTAAATCCAGGAGTGTTGAATAATCCCAACTTGTGGGGTGAGAAGTTTTATTTGTTTGGTGGATCCAAGGTCTCCTGTTCATATCGATATCTGTCTGAATACACGTTTTCTGAATCTTGTTAGATGACCCACTATAAATTTGGCTTAGACACTGGTACTCTACATTAGACTTTTTAGAAGAAAGGATTTTATAGTAGTTCTCTCTCTCTTGCTCTCTGAAGGAGAGTCTTGGGAAACATTCGATTGAACCCTATTATCTGGTAATGCCCACATTCAGCCTGCTGCTTTTTTCCCCTCTACCACAATAAAAGCATTACTGTAATTATTTATTTGTATAGTTTACATTATTCTAATTATGATAATATCACAGTACAACATCAGCATAATGATACAGTATAATCTGTAGAAACTGCTGGGATTGAATTCAAGTTTTTTGATTTTAAGATCAAGCTTTTTTTTTTTCTTTTCCCTACACTTTTATAAATCTAATACTTATTTGGGGACACTTATTAAAAATCAAATTCTTCTTCCCACACCCAAAGATCTGGTTTGATAAGTCTGGGCTCAGGCCCTGGGGTCTGCATTTTTAACCAGCAATCAGGTGATCCTGAAGGCTCCTACACTTTGGAAAGCACTATAATATTTTAGTTGGAGAGTGAGTCCATGACACAGAGCAAAAACCTAAAGAAGATCTATGCTGGTAAGCTGACTCACGGGGGGCCATACTGATGGTTGGAGACCATGAACCCAGGGAGAGGAGTATAAGACACAGCACTGCTGGTAGGGGGGGTTGCCATGAGAATGATGAGTGGATTTGAGCCAGTGTTGGATGAACATTGGCTGTTCCTAGAGAAGGGATTTTCAGAATATGTTACTTGGATCTCAGGCAAGGTTCAGTGCCTGCAAGGCAGTTGCTGAGGCAGAGTAGAGACCATCCCTAACCAGAAGGAAACAAACCTTCTTTCTGCATTGAGTCCATTTGGGAGAGGTGATTTCACAAACAATTTTTCTTTATGCCTTATTGCAATTTATTCAACCAGCTTCGTATTATTATTTTCCCCATTTATAAATGAAAATAAGTTCAGAGGCGTTCAATAACATTTTCAAGATTATGACACGTGATGGGTTTTCCACTCATTACCACTTCCCACTGTGCTATGTTATTCCAGAGTAGAAGCCATTGGAACCTGGAAAGCTAGGATGTATGTTTGCAATGCAGTGGGTATTGGTGTTAGAACTCAGACCAACATGGGTCATTTGGTTTCCTTATTTGAAAACAGGAAGAAGTACCATACCTCCTTCAAATTGTCATTGTGAAGATAAAGTAAGACAATGCTTATGAAGCCTTGGTATTGTTCCTGGCATATTTTAAATATTCAGTAAATAATAGTTATTACTCTTATGTGGTTAGGAAATCTGATGATGATGTCAGGAGAGGTGAAGAATAAGGTAAGGTCTCCCTTTGTTCTTTCTTTATCGTTTCAAAATTGAGGCTTAGTGGAAATGAAAACATATTGGCAAGTCTGCTGTCTAGCAATTCTTTGAAAAGAGTATTCAATGTTAAGAAAAACTGGTGTATCTATCTGATCCTTCTATCATGTCTGTGAAAGGCAGGACACCTATAAACTGCTTGTGCCCCCCTTCTGCCTCCCAGGAGCATCTTGTAAAGTGCAACAGGTCCTCAGTGCACTGACCTGTGAGCCAGCTAAGTCAAAATGATGAGAAGTGTTTCAGAACTTCTCTATACCGCTCTCTCATTTCACATTTTTCTCCCTTCCTGTTTCATCTTGTTATTTTATTCCCTTTCAGGCAGATTCATTTTGACTCTTTTTACTCCTCTCTGCTATCAACTTTGCTGAAACTAATTTTTACTTTACATTTTTATGCCCTTATTTAAAAATTACCCCCAAACTCCAGCCCTGTCAGACAGAAAAATCTGATTACGTAACCATGTTAAAATGATGTTTGACTTCATTTAAGTCTGTGTGTGAGAAAATAAATGGGGGCCAAATGCAGGACATATTCCTAATTTGTAGTTGCTTCATTTAAGAAAATAAATAAAACAGTTATTAATTTGGAAAATTGGATCCTAAAGAAAAAATACAAGTGATATCTTGATGATTTAATATTGGTGTTATTTATAGACAGCGAAAACATGAGTTTGACATGTCTTTGTAAATCTATATTAATAAAATCAATAGTACTTCACATAAGTATATTTTTAGCTTGATACGCAACTTAACAATACTGTATCCTTTTTACTTTTATTACTTCATTTTAGTCTCCCATGCTTTGCTGTCATTAAAGTACATTAGTTACTATGGCAATGACAGTGGAAGGGATGTGGCAGGCACACAGTGATACCCAAGGCTACAAATGAGACAGGATTTATGCACCAGATGAACACTAGAGCCCAGGATATGAAATAATTAAGGAAGTGACTTCTAGAAATTCCCTTTGTAAATATTGTGGGTTTTCTGCTTGATTATTTGATAAATAAAGTTAAATTACTCCCTTATTATTCAGGGCTCATTGCAGAGAGTGGCATTCCTGAATGCTTTCTATTTGATCCTGACACCTCCGTGTCTGATGCAGTATTTTCTTTGAAACCTTCTGCATCCTCTCTTTCTGACGACATTCTGAGAGATTATCTTTTGGGATGAAATTTTTGTTGCCCATTCAGGCAAATGCTAAATACCTGTAAGTCAGAGACATTCACATGGATCTTATGGTGTAGAAAATGTTAGTTTGATAGTTGGTGTACTCGTTGTGATGAACAGTTTAATAGCGATTTGGCAGAAACAATCCATGATATGTAATGGTGAAGCAGGGAGAGTTAAATTAGCAGCAAGATCAGGGTTTGGTTTTGTTTCATTTCCCCCTGAGGAGCACTTAACCATCCACTCCATTGTTTGCCACCTTGCACAGTAGGAAGGATCATATCAGAGAAAGGACAAACATGATATTTCAAACTACATGTTCCTCCCTGTCTCTGTCTCCACTTCTGCCATGATGTGTAAGGCATACAGCAACCAAGTACCATCATTGTGGGTGGGGGTGTTTCCTTTTTGCACACCCGAGCCATGCTATTTCCCATTAGCACACATAGACTGAGTCTGGTACGCCTTAATGAGCATCTGGAAGCTCAGAATTATGGGCTTTCTTCAGTCGCATTCAATTTCCCGCAGTTGGACTTCATTCTTGCATCTGCTTTCATCCCTGTCTTATGGATGAATTTTTCTACTTAAATGTACTTCAAACCTTGCAACATCTATTGTCATACATGCCCATTTGTCAGAGGTTAGAAATACTTGACAAAGAAGACACACATGTATATAGGACCATTTTTATTACCCATGAATGTCAGAGGAAAAAGTGAGATGCTTTGAAGAACCAAGGATGCCAAAATTCTAATTAGAACAAGAGCAATTTCAGGAAAAGAGTTCAGGGCACAAGAATTGGATAAAACAGATTTTGTTCCAAAGCAGGTAGAAAAAAAAATTCAGATTAACAGTCACTGATATAGAAATTTCCACATTTATAGTTCTCTAGCAGTGATGTCACATTAGAAGAGTTAGGAAATGCTAAATTGATTCTTAGAATAATATGGGAGAACAATGAACCACAATTATGTTTAGAAGAAAAAAACCAACAGACAACAAGGCAGGTAGAATATGGCTGTTTGAAACATGGGTCATATAATTTTTGTCTGGAAAAAAATACTTTCTATAGTCAGACTACTCCTGAGGTGTAGGACTTGTACCTTCAGCTCTCAAAACATGATATCCATTCTTTGAGTTAAAGGGTACATTTATTTCATTGTATTTTAAAGTTTTTTATACATTTTTTATACATTTCCATTTAGAATCTGTATATAGGAACATCAGAATAGCTTGGTTTCAACTGTTTAGGTGCTTGATGAGTTCTTTGCCAACCTTGAGCACTCTAAGAATTTCAAGGACAGTAGCTTTTAGGTTATGTCATCGTAGACCAATCATTTATGGAAGTTTCATCAGGAGATGTCCTGCCCCAACAACAGAGAGCAAATCACATCTGGTTATCAGCTCCTTTCCTAACCAGCTTTTTATGTGGCTGGAGATACTTCACCTTTATTGATCCATATAACATGTGTGGTGTTTGTGTGTGTGAGAGCCAGCAGTTCCTTCCAACATTGACATTTGAACAGTATAGGCAAGACAGTCTTAAAATTGAGATAGGTCTTCCTAAAACCAAAGATCCTACTAAGGAAATTCTCCATTTTAGTTGCTTTTGAGGAGAGTAATGATTACTCTTAGTTGTTTAAATTGAATGATATATATGGTTTGGCTTCACTTGGTGCCCCCGACCCAGAATAAATAAATGAAACATTGTCCAAACACAAAGCACTTCCAACCTATGCTGAGTTGGATGTCAATTTCCCTAGAAATCCTTAAGCCCTTCAGTGACACGTGGAAGCATTCTGCACAGTAGAAATGACTTTGGGTTTGGAGTCAGATTCAAGGTTCATCTTCTTTTACTAAGAATCTCACTCTATGCAAGCCAGTTCTTTCCTCAGTCTTGTCCTTTTGTAATCTGTGATAATTCTTGTCTATCCCACGATAGTTGTGAGAACAAAAAGCCTTAGTAGTAACATGCTTTGAAAATGCATACTTTTTAGAGGATCTATTTATACATATTTTATGTAAGCATTCGCTCTGGTTGTTTTCTTTTTTATTTTTTTCTGGTGATTCTGTTTCTGTTCTCCAGGTTTCTCTGTTCTATGCCTCCAAACACCCATCTCAACTGCTCTAAGAAAAACTGTAACAGTGTTTCCTAATGTGTATACTATGGAATATTAATATGCATCACATAATTAAAAATTGACCCCATGGTCAAATATGTCTGAGAAATTCCATGTTAAAGAAAATTAAGAAAGGACATTTTACTGAGGGCTTTCTGTCTCCGGTATTATAATGCATTGTAAATCTCCAAAAGATGTATATAAGATGCAACATCCAAATATTCCTGAACTTATTTCCTCGTGGAAGCCTCTTACTCCCCCAAAATCACTTTCCAGGAACAGATTTCCAAGGAACCTTCTTAGAGGAGTACAGCTTTCTGCCATGCCTCCAGATCCTTTTACACCATAGCACATGCAGAACGGGCTAATATTTGCCCAACACGGCGGCAGGGGTGGAAAGAGTAGTTTGATGTGGCTAGATGACATGAGCTGGAGGCTCCTGCAACCTTAGATTCCATACAGCCTCCTTGAGGGTTGAGGGGAGCCATATTTGGGATATACTTGCCACCTCTTTACAGCATGAGTTTTTGCAGACACACCAGCTGGACAGCTCTGATCTGTCAGACTTTTTCCCCATTTCAAATAGAGCTCCAAACCAGTAACTTGAGGCTGTAGGTGTGATGATATCATGTCTTCCTCTCCTGGTTCTGGGGACTTAATAATAGCTGCACAGAGGCAAAAAGAAGTCTGACACAACTGTGGTCAAAGTTTTCTGAATGATTTCTATTCTTGCCTTCCTTCAACCTCTTAAGAAAGGTTAGAGTGACCCTATTTAAAATGTAAATGCCATGGTGACCATCCTGCCAGACACCCTCTGCTGGCTCTTCATTACACCTAGAATCCAAGCTCCTTGCCAGTCTCATCACCTGGATCCCATCCACATGTTCTCATACTAATGTCTACCATGTTGGTTTGTCCCCAGTTTCTAGAACTGTCCTGATCCATTCACCTCCTCTGGACTTTTGCATTCACTCTTCCTTCAGACTAGATGCTTTGCTTTCTTTCCTTGTCTCTTTGCAGAGCTAAATTCTTGTTGTCTTTCAGAGTGGCTCTCCCTGACTGTTGGCTACAGCAGGTCCCTGCTCCTCAAAGCATGAACCAGGCCATTGCTCCTTTGAACCCTTTGTTTGTCAATTTTATTGCTTCTCTCTGGGGGGAGCCCACTAGTCTCATTCAGCATTGTGTTGTCAATGCTTGGCCCTTTGGTGCTTGATAAACATTTTTTTTGAATGGATGAATGGATGAATGAAAGGAATACTAGAAGATAAATCACTCAGAGGCATTTCCCACTAGGAACTCCAAGCCAGATGGAGAAGCAGTTATGTGCACAACTCTCCCATGAGAAGTCAGGTCTGGGTACGTGAAACTGGGCCACGCTAAGTACCACACAAGCGCAGTAGTCAGTGGGGGGACAGAGGTGACTGTGAAGTCTGCAAAGAATCAGGGAGCAGGAGGTACATGTGAGTTTTCAAAGAGAACTGTACATCTGGAAAAATGCTCATAGAGGTTCAAGAAGAGTGGAAGACATATTAATATGTCTTTACCAAATAAATAAGTTATTAAAGGGTTAGAAATATATTTAAATACTGTCAGCACCCAAACTTATATGAACAGATTATCAGAAAACACATTTCCTGGTATTATGTATATAACTTGTGTGTCAACTATCCCGAATCTCAAGAGAATGTTATGCCTGCCTGCTATGCAATGACCAATACTTCAACATTTATCTTTTCAAGTCATTTCTTTCCTTTCCTTCCCTTCCTTTCCCTTCCATTACCTTCCTCCCTTTCTTCCTTTATTTCTTTAAAAAAGCCTTTTATTCCTTAAAACAACAACAACAATAACAAACCACACATTTATTCCTTATTGAATTATGTTACCACCTTTAATAAAAAATCAACTGACTATACATGTGACTATATTTTGGGCCAATTCATCTTGCTGCATTAATCTACATGCCTATTATGCCAACACCACACTGTCTTGATGAGTAAATGTTGAAATCTGTTAGTGTACTTTCTCTAATTTTGTTCTCCTTCATCAAAATTATTTGGCTATTCTAAGTTCTTTACATTTTATATAATTGTAGGATCAGCCTACAGTTTTTATAAAAAAGATATCTGGTATTTTGATTAGCATTGAGTTTAATGTATAGATCTATATGTAGAGAACTGACATGTTAACAGTATTTCATCTTCCAATCTGTAAGTGTATCTCTTCATTTCCTTGTCTTCAATCATTTCTATCAATCATGCTTTATAGTTTTAATGTGTATGTCTTGAACCTCTTCCATCATATTTATCCCTTCATTGATTTTTGCATATTAACCTTGTATTCTGTGATCTTGCTAAATGCAATTATTTTTTTTATTATGTTATGTTAGTCACCATACAGTACATCATTAATTTTTGATGTAGTGTTCCATGATTCATTGTTTGCATGTAACACCCAATATTTCATGCAATATGTGCCTCCTTAATACCCATCACTGGGCCAACCCATTCCCCTCTCCACCCAAACCCTTCAGTTTATTTCCTGGAATCCATAGTCTCTCATGGTTCATCTCCCACTCTGATTTCCCCTCCCCATTCATTTTTCCCTTCCTTCTCCTAATGTCCTCCATGCTATTCTTTATGTTCCATGAGTAAGTGAAACCACATGATAATTGACTTTCTCTGCTTGACTTATCCCACTTAGGATAATCTCCTGCAGTTCTATCCATGTCAGTGCAAATGGTGGGTATTCAACCTTTCTGCTGGTTGAGTAATATTCCTTTGTGTATATGGACCACATCTTCTTTATCCATTTATCTGTTGAAGGGCATCTTGGCTCTTTCCACAGTTTGGCTGTTGTGAACATTGGTGTTATGAATATTGGGGTGCATATGACCCTTCTTTTCACTACATCTGTATCTTTTTAAATGCACTTATTTTAATAGCTATTTGTTTATTTATTTATTTAGGTAAATTCATGTTTTCCCTTTCCTTCTCATCTTCCAGCCTTCACCAAACTAGTCCCTAGGAGTGGCTCACCAGGCAATACTGCCACTATTCCCATTTGGAAACATTGTCAAAATACTTTCTTGACACGGTAACCATTCTCTACATATGGCTGGTGTGCTGCAAGCACTGTGATCAGTAAAGGTAGGGCAGCCCGAGGAGGGTGGGGCTGCAGCAGAGCCTCATTTGCAGGTCTCCATGCGCTGGTGAAAGAACACCTCGGTCCATGCCTACCTCTGATAAGGCAGGAGCTCAATAAGAAGTTGCTTTAATTTTTATGACTATTAGAATTGTTCATATAATTTTTTTTGTGGTTGTTATTAGGTAAAAATTGAGTTCTGGGAAATTTAAACAAGAAACAGAACATCATGTGTTCTTTTCTTCTTCATAGGCAGCTCTAGAGCATTACTGTATCTTGGTGGGCACTTGACTAAGTCTGCCTCACCTTGGAAGTATTCAGAGAAGGGGGGAGGTCAGACAAGGAAAACAAAAGAAGGCTGCTTCTAGGTAAACGTCTTCCTAATATTGCTTTCAAGATTAGGAATTTGAATTCTCTCTCCTGCACTGGCTGCCTACCTGATATCTTTCCTAGATGATGTTGCATTTCTGTGGCTGTCCCCATCTGTTGTTGGGTGCAAGAGGTGTTTTAAGAGCACAGTCCGTGGAATTTCCCACCCACGATCCCAGAGAGACTTGGAATCATGCATCCCACAGCTCACCCTCGGGCACACAACTTCTGTCGTAGTGTGTAAGGCTTGGCCAGTATTTATAATCTTTCTTCCCCCAAAACAAAGCCCAGCTGATTATCCATGCTAATGATTTCAAGCAGTGAAGGCTGAAGTGGTCTCCATGGTGATGATTTACGCTTTGGTCTCCTAGGAGACAATTACACGTGTGACAGACTTCAGATTCGTTTTACTGCCCAAAATGTGCAGTGATTTTCCTTTTACACTGAAACATGCCTAGAATTCGTAAGTTAAAATTTAATTTTTTACAACAATTTTTTCCCATGGCGTCAAAAGATGAATATTCCAAAGTGGAAAGAAAGGCCTTAAAGGTAAGGAAAAATATACTGTTTTTTTGCATTGTGTTATGAATACCCTGAAAAAGGAAATGATGAGCCCGAGGTGAAGTACTTATGTTTAATTTTAGGGACCGTTTGGCCCAGTAAATTAGGTTCTCTATTTAAATTTGGTATTTACTTCAGTTTGATCTGAGGTAATTTATAATACACAGCCTGATTGTCACCACATTTTAGAACATGAGAGACTTCAAACACAGTTCTTATTAACAGTCTGAAGTTGCTAATCATCTCCAAAGTTGCTGCTTTTCCAGTGTCATAGTCATTGCAATTTCTTGGCCAAAGCACAGAAAAATGTCCTTGTATCCCAAAAATTCCATTTATCTGTAAGTCCAGACATCAGCCAAGCTAACAGACACAGGCCTCACAGTGTGATACCCCAGGATTCCTGTGAGGGATCAGCACTGAAACATAAAGGTGGGAGAGTCCCAAGAAGTGTGGCAGCAAAGCACAAGCCTTTTCTGTGTTTAACAAAAATAAGAACTGGTTCATCTCACACTCATCCACAAGAGGGCTACCTGTTATTATTCCTTGCTGTAAAATCACCCAGCAGCACTTCAGGGAGACAAGAAGACAGGTGGTGCTGGGGTTGATACAGAGGGTGGAGAACAACCCACAGTCAACAGCTTTTCTCCTGTTTGGGTCAATATAATCCAAGACATATTTTTTAATACCTGCAGTGGACCAGATGCTTTGCAAGGACCTAGAATGGCTGGTGTCATCTTTCCAGAAGGTTACCTTTAATTCAGAGAAACAAATAGAAGCCACAAATGTAATAAAATGGGGTGGTTCCTATACAAAACCATGTTCTAAGCATTTGGGAGCTCAGAGAAGGGAGTGATCGATTTTGCGGAGGGAGGGAGATTGGGGGCAGTGTGGAAAGTATGATGAAGGAAGGATGAAGGAAGGCCTCAGAGGAAGGGTCATATTTGAACAAGCTGTCAAAGAACAAACTTAAATTCATCTATCACATAAGTCCAGGAAGGTGGCTGTAGGAATTGAGTTCAAATTGAGCAAAGGCATGCTCAATTTGTGTGCCTAAGTGCCTGGCACAATAAATCGAGTACCTGGATGTCTGAAATCTATGCCATTTTCTGGGTTTCACTATTTCTCCTCACATGGCATTGGAACTCTAGTAGCCTGTCGCTTGGACTAGACTATGAGCTCCCAAAGGGTCACTGTTTCAATCACCTTTGACATGCGCATGAAATATATTTAAATTTGTTGACTAAAGAAATGAAATAATGAATAAATAAATGTCGGTATAACTCATGAAAAAATAAGAAATTCCATTTGTTGATTTAGGTTGGTCATTAGTTTCAATAGATCAGGACACAGGGCTCTAGGCTTTTTTCTTATCAGGCCAGTTATTGAGCATTTGAAAAAAACTGGGTCATGAACCTACTGTGCCTCGGGTTTGGCTAGGCATTTTCCCAGTGTCTTTCCTTGTTTGTTTGTTTGATAGGAAGGAGAGTAACCAAATAGGGGTTGCTTGACCCCTATAACTGCTCTCTTGGTTGAAATTCAATTAGGAGAGCTTACATTGTTTGGGTAGTATATTTAAGTGATCCATGAACATATGTGCACGCCCATAGGAAGAACCCACTATGGCTTTCTGCTTTGGCAGATGATGTGCCAATATCAATTAAAAGAGAACCCAAAGGGTATCAAGAATGCATTGCTATTTATATCATATCTTTCTTCCATTTTTTGTAGTGAATCAATTACCTGAGATGAGGTTTAGACCTTTAATGAAATGAATTGCTCAATATTCTGGCACATCAACCCGTATACAAATGGACAAAAAATGATTTCACTGTTGGACCAAAGCAAAAATTAAGTAAAAACACTTTTCAATAAATATAAACCAGACCAATTTCAGAGTATTCAATGTAAGTAAAAAATTAACATTATGAATATTGTGTTTAAAAATATATCAGGAGGTGATGTAGACACAATATTTGTGAGCTGCAGTTGGGCATTTAGGATAGTTTTCTTTTCATGCAATTACCAGGATCATCCTTGCTAAGATCTTTGACAAATCTTTAAACATTTGTGTCAATAAAATGATCTTAGTTCAATAAATCCAAAGTTAGAATGCAAACCTCCAGAAATAAAATTTCTCATTTGAATCTAACAGATTGCATATATATTTTTATGGTATTTTGGGGGAACATGAGGGAAATTATAGTTTTCAGAATAAACATCAGAATTAGAACTATCAGGAAGGGAGAAAAGGAGGGAGGGACGAAAGCTGGAAAGAAGGGAGGAAGGAAAGAAAGTGGAATGGAAGAAGACAAAAAACGAAAAGAGTGACAATTCTAAAACTACAGAAAGGACGAAAATAACTGTGACTCCAGTGATGACTGGGCTATAAATCCAGCAGGATATTACATAGTTGCCTGGAAGAAATTCTTCTGCCACAGGCAAGATCGTAAGAAAAACTATGTGCTTGTGTCTAAACTGATGATGGCTACTGAAGTTACATTGTAATAACAAGAACAATAATATTGAGATAAACTCAGTATTAAAAACAGTAAGTAATTTGTTCAAGCTTAAAGTCAAATAGAGATGTAGATTAATCCTAGACTGTCCTATTCTCTAATTCCTGTTATTATCCATCGTATAAAAACAGTTCAAAATTTTATAAAAAAATGTATAAAATAGTTCAAAATTTAGAGAATCTATGAAGAAAAAGGGACTTTGGTTCATGTTTTTCAAAGAATAATTACCATGTGTGTCTGATGTCTGATACATGTGTGTTTGGAATACTTACATTTATTAATATGGGTCATTTTCCAAGCTGCAGATTCTTGGGTCTAACATCAATCCAATGAATCAGCATCTCTGTTGATAGAGCTCAGGAAACCGCATTTTAACAAGTTCTCCACTTGATGCTTGAGCACACTGAAGCTTGAGAACCACTGACCTAACCAAAAATAAAGAAATCACTGAGAATCTATTATCCTGAAGGTGGCAGAGCAGAATGGAGAGAGACAGTCAATGTAGTCTCTCCATTTCTTTTCTTTTCTTTTAAGATTTTATTTATTTATTTATTTAGGAAGTGTCAGCAGGGGGAGGACAGAGGGAAAGAGAAAGAATCTCAAGGAGACTCCGTGCTAAATGATCTCAGGACCTTGAGATCATGCCCTGAGCCAAAAACAAGAGTCAGATGCTTAACCACTGAGCCACACAGGCACCCAACCCCTCCATCGCTTATCAAGGATGCACTGCATTCTTGGATTTGATTCTGTAACTTAACCAGTTTTTAGATTTTCACCTTTATAATTAGGCATCTGCTGATATTCTGCCTGAAGAGTTCCTATAATTGGGGTTGTTTCCTAACTCTAGGCCTACAGTGAATGCAGTAACCCCATATCACCATCTCTACATGAATATTGTATCTTGTCACTTACGCAAAAGATTCCTCCACATAGCAGAAATAGTCACAACACATTACTGAAACTAATGTTAATAATTTCACTCCACGTATACTTGTTTAGGGCGTTGTATACAATTATTCCATTTAAATCTGTATGCCAAATACAGTCCCAGTTCTAACACAGTTGCATGAGGGCACCATGAACGCATTTTAGATAGCAGGAGAAACATGCAAACCTTGCAATTAAATGTTAATAACATTTAAACAAAGTCCGCAAATAACTTTGGGGACCTTGAATTTTGCTTAATGTTGTGTGTGTGTGTGTGAGAGAGAGAGAGAGAAAGAGAGAGAGAGAGAGAGATGGCATGTGGTGCAGTTTTGGAGAGAGGCAATTTAAACAAATCTGTGTACTTTATATTTTAACTTTTCTAAGGCTTTATTTTGTTTTGTTTTGTTTTTCCTTCAAGTACAATAATCTGCCCTATCTGCCTTTAATATTTCCATTGAGCAGCTGGACTTTTCTGACAAAAAGACTGAGATATTAATGAAAGTTAAAAAATTTTGAAGCCAAACTGGATTTTTTTCTATGTGATAACTTTGATATACATTTAAGATACTTAATTCTAGGGGCACCTGGGTGGCTTAGTGTATTAAAGCCTCTGCCTTGGGCTTGGGTCATGATCCCTGGGTCCTGGGACTGAGCCCCGAATCCATCAGGCTCTCTGCTCAGCAGGGAAACTGCTTCCTCTTCTCTTTCTCTCTGCCTGCCTCTCTGCCTACTTGTGTTCTCTATCTGTCAAATAAATAAATAAAATCTTTAAAAAAAAGATATTTAATTCTACAATTCACAGTTTATTTAACCTATGTCCCAAGTAACAGTAACCAGATACCTTCGAGAAGTAGTACTGTTATTGAGACTTTCTTCAATGATGGAAATGTTCTGGATCTATGCTGCCAATATGGGAGCCATTAGAAAGATTTAGTACTCAAAATGTACCTAGTACAACAGAGGGACTGAATTTTAACTTTACCAAATGCAAATTGTAATGGCTATGTGGTTAGGAACTATAGCACTGGCAGGTACAACTCTCTAATGTAGACTTTTCCAAGTAGACTAGTCTGCATATTTAAGATGTTTCCCCCTTACAACATGGCATGTTTTAAAAATACATATATAAGAAGGTTAGAAGTTAGTGCTATAAAAGTAGTTTTCTAAACAAATTCTCACAAAAGAAAATTAAACACCATATAAATTAAATGTAATTCCAGTTTTGCACAATGTTACACAAGTTAAAAGTCATCTCTAAATTTGGGAAATGTACCAATGTCAAGCTGTTCTGTGGTTTCCATGTAGAACCATGGGATTTGAGGAAATATACTATTTTGGCTAATAGTTGGTTTCTTCTAAAGTGTCTAGATGTTCCTGTATGCATTAATTCTAGTAAGAGATTAAACCTGAGACAGGAAATAAGGACTTTAACTCAGATAAGGGAGAGGGGGGGAAACTCTAAATGTTTTATTCTCTTTGGAATGAATATTATTTTTGGAACTGTTCTCTTTTACCAGATAGAGAATTATAACTTGATAATTCTTTTAGCACATAAAAATATGTCATGCCACTTTCTTCTGGCTCCCACAGTTTCTCAAAGGAATCTGTTTTCGTTCAAATTGTCTTTTTTCCTATAAGTAAATTGTTATTTCTCACATTTTTTTTACTATTTTATTTTTAATTTTTTAAAAAAATTTCAGCATAACAGTATTCATTGTTTTTGCACCACACCCAGTGCTTCATGCAATCCGTGCCCTCTATAATACCCACCACCTGGTACCCCAACCTCCCACCCCCCTGCCACTTCAAACCCCTCAGATTGTTTTTCAGAGTCCATAGTCTCTCATGGTTCACCTCCCCTTCCAATTTCCCCCAACTCCCTTCTCTCTAACTCCCCTTGTCCTCCATGCTATTTGTTATGCTCCACAAATAAGTGAAACCATATGATAATTGACTCTCTCTGCTTGACTTATTTCACTCAGCATAATCTCTTCCAGTCCCGTCCATGTTGCTACAAAAGTTGGGTATTCGTCCTTTCTGATGGAGGCATAATACCCCATAGTGTATATGGACCACATCTTCCTTATGCATTCGTCTGTTGAAGGGCATCTTGGTTCTAACCTAAACCAGGCAAAGATCCTACCAAAAAGAAGAATTTCAGACCAATATCACTGATGAATATTTCTTACAATTTTTTTTTTAATTTCTTTTCATTGTCCTTAGTTTGCAGACGTTTGAATATTATAGGTCTTGGAGTTAATTATTTTAGGTTCATCCTGTTTCTGATTTAAGCAACCTCATGTTTCTCCAGGTTTATGGCTTTTGCAGAATTTGGGATGTTTTCAGCCAATATGTCTTTGAGTATTTTTTTTTTTTTAATTTAAGCTCCTCTCTCCACATCCAGCCACCATTGACATTTGAGGAAAAGAATGCCTCCATGTAATGAATGGGTAGGGTAGGGAATTTCAGCTCCACAGTAAACCCTTGCTAATGTCACCCTGGCTGGAATGTATATAACTGTCCTTACTGCCATCCATATGGTCTCCATAGGGATGAGAGAGGTGTAGTGTGGTCTTGATGAGAGTCCTTACTCTCCTTCAGGTCTCCTCTGATGTGGCCCCAGCTTGGTATCGGCATGATGATCAGGAAGTTCAGACTTCTTATATGGTTTCCACTGACACAATGGTGGTGGTTGGGGAGAGGAGGCACATGGAAGAGGCTCATTACTACTCATCAGGGATGAACATCCCTGCTCCCTAACAGCCTTTTCTGACACTAACTCAGTTAGATAGGATACTGGGCCCTTCGTTGTACCTGGTAAGACTGGAAGTTTAGGCTCCTCACTCGGCCTTTGCTAACTGGGTGGATGTAGATCTATAGTCCTTAGCTGCAAGGAAGAGGTTATCATCTAAAAGTTATGTCTTACTAAGTTCCCCCTTTCTTGCCACTTCGGTTAGAGAGGGCAGGTTTTCTTGGGAATATTTTTATTTGCTCCTATTGACACTTCTGGCTCACCTGCTTCTTTAGATTTTGTTAGGGATGTATGAAGCAAAAAGTCAGCCCAGAGAACTCACTCCTGTGTTGTTCCTTGGGTCTCCTGGTCCCTGACTCTGCCTTTTGCTCTCCACCTTTCTTGTGTCTTCTTGAGTATTCTTGTGATTGCTTCACATATAATCTCCAGGGTTTTAGTTCTACTTAATAGGAGGCTTAGGAAAATGCATGGATATTACAGCTTCTTGGAAGTGGATGTAATTGGTATGACTTTCTAAAGCCTAAAAATATTCACATGGGGTTCTTGTTATGAGCCAAGTATGTTTCTGAACACATCACACATTTATGTATATATTTTATCCTCATGATAAGCTTTGGAAGCAGCTACTTCTTATTAGCCCAGTTTTCCCAAAAAGACACCAAGCCCCAGAGAGTGTGAATGATTGCAGTGAAGGGTTGGTTAAGCAGACTTGGGTATTTACACTACATATTCCAAAGAAAGGAGTGGTCTTGGCTGGCTCCTGGAACTGCATTTTGGGACCTGATGAGAAGGGGTTTGTATGGTGGAGGTCCTGGACCAGGTTGAATCAGTATGACCAGAGGGTTTACACTAACAATGTGACTTTTGGTGATGCCCATTGTTGTATGCCTGAGGTTTTAGGCATGTTGTATCAGTTTCACTTATAAGGTGTGAAAGACTATTAGTCTTGTGGTTGCTGCATGCTTGTATGACTGACCTCCAATAAAAGTCCTGAAAACTAAGGTTCAGGTGAGCTTCCCCAGTTGGTAACACTTAGCAGGTGCTGTCACATATTACTGCCAGGAGAATTAAGCACTTACTATGCAACCCAACATGGAAAGGACAGCTATTTCCCTGTGGAAATTTGTGTCTTTTTCTCTGGACCTCATCCTATGTACATTTCCTCTTTACTAATTTCAATCTGTGTCCTTCTATGGTAATAAACTATAACTTAGTTTATTACTAGACATAATCTGTGTCCTTCTATGGTAGTAAACTATAATTCTGAGTTCTGAGTCTAGCCATCAAACTGTTGAACCTAAGAGTGGTCTTGGGGGCCAGCAGCACACCAATCTGGTAGTGGGGAAAGGTCTGGTAGTGGGGAAAAAAAATTAATCTTTCTCCAGAGCCCATGCTCCTAAGTACTCCCAGGGTGCTTACTCCTTCAATTACATGGGCTCAGGGTTAAACCATTACATCTACCATGCCTTCTTTCAGATGTCTGACATGGGATGTGTGACAGTCAGACCAAAATCATTGGCTTCATATAAACAAATTCTTTTCTTCACAATGAGGTCTCAAATCCTTATTATTCTTGTTTCCATATATCTCTTTTCCCTTGAAAAATTAATAACTGAAGATTTTCCATAATCTGAAAGAAAAACAAACCTCAAAAGGCATAATTTATTAATTTTAGGGAGGAAGACAGATTACAAATGATATCACAATGAAAATGTTTTGGATCACCAGGGCAAACCCAAGGCTTCTAGCCTGTGACAGAGTATTGAGCTTCAACACTAAACTAATTCTCCACACCATAGATCTCAAAATTATATTAGAAATGGACCAGAAGATGGTTCATTATTGTAGTGATTTGGATAGTGAATGCATCATCAAATCTTACATTTAGGAAAGATCATCATGATATTAAAAAAATTGCCACTTGTATAATGTAAGGCTGATCAAGTTTATAAAGTCATCGTAAGTCTTACCTTTTGGGTGTCTGGGTGGCTCAGTTGGTTAAGCATCTGTCTTCGGCTCAGGTCATGATCCAAGAGTCCTGGGATCAAGACCCCCATTGGGGCGGCGGGTGGGGGGGTTGTCCTTGCTCAGCAGGGAGTCTGCTTTTCCCTCTGCCTCTCCCCCTGCTCATACACACTCTCTGTCTCTGTCTCTCGGTCTCTGTCTCTGTCTCTCTCTCTCTCTCACAAAAGTAAATAAATAAATAAAATCTTGTGGGGGGGGGGAAGATCTTACCTTTGGTCCTTGAATTGATTTTCTTGCCACCAACTTACCTTTGGAAACAGCTGTTACTCCTCCACCCTGTCAACCCCAGGAGGCCAAGAATTTGAGACATTTACATGCATCCCTTGAATGCTTCCTGTGTAGCCTGGACTACAGTTCAGACCAAAGAGGGCATCTCTTGGGCCTGAAAATGTCAGTCTGTCTCTGCTTTTTCCCGGCTTCTCTAGGGACCACATTCTTCCCAGACATCAATTCCAGAAGGATCATAGGGCTATTAAAATTAATTAATATAATTTTATAATTAACTTTCTTAATATTAATCTCTTAATTATCCTGTAAGCAGCAATTATGGAGCTCATAGTTCTTCTGCCACCATCTCCATGACTTATGTGTGTGGAAATTAACATTTTAACATGAAGTTCTGCCTCTTCATTGAGAACTTGAGGTCTTCAAGATAATTGAAAATTGCATTTCACTAAAGGGCAAGTGAGAGACTGGAACTTGTGTCCCTGAAAGCTTGGTTCTGGATTTTTATTTTGGTAACTTGAAAGGCCTACATGGCAGCAGCATCCAAAGCAGCATTCTAATTATTGCTCCTGAATTTTGATCCTGAATCTATATTTTTGTCCCACTTGCAGTGCATAGAAATTGAAGTTGTTAAATAATCTGTTTTCACTGATATTTGTGCACTGAGGACTTTCTCTGACAGCAGGAGTGATGGTGTGCTTCCCTGCCACCACTCACTTACTCACCTTGTGCTGAAGGGAGAAGAGAAGTTGATATAACTCAGAATGGCAGAAGGATAAACCCAGTTTTATCATCTTCCATCCTCTAAGAAGAGAAGCCCTTTTTCTCTCCCCCTCTCACCCATGGGGATGACTGAAAACGTGAAGTCTGTTCTAGGGTACGGTCTGGAAAGTCCCCATGCACTTTGATTTAAGAAAACTTCCAATATTCTTCCATACTTAGTGTTGTTCTGTAAAAAGATGGTGTTTTGGTTCTCCATCTGATGTCTTTGCTTTAATTTAGATATTGATATCTAGATATTGGGTTTAGATATTTAGATATTAGATACTGGTTTAGATAATGGGTGGCTAAGAAGGACATCTTAGAGGCCCAAACCCAGTCTCTTCCACTGGTCAGTCAGCACCGGAGACTGTCTATGTGAAAGCAGAACACCAGAGGGTTCCCTACAGTGTGGTAACCACCACAGACAAGCTACTGGATTCCATAGCAAAATAGTGAACTTTATTTTATGTAATATAATATTAACTACTGCTACTACGAATTAATTGTTCTTTGATATCATAATCTAAAAATTATTAAAAAGTATACAAACCTCTCTAATTTTTGTCACATATATCATGCTTCCAACTAAAATCTAAAATCCCAAAGGATGCTCAGAATCTCTGTATCCTCTCCAGATCTTAAAATGGTGCTTTGACCATAGAAGATATTTGTTCAATGTTGGTGATGATTTCACTCGGGGTTAAAAGTGGAGGTGTATGGAGATCTATCAAAAAATGAAATTATATTTAGATATATGTTATCTATCTCCCAATTCACAAAGTAAATTTGTTTATTTATTTAAAAATTTACAGCCGTCTCCTGTTAAAGGGTGCGTGGTTACCATTATCAAATCACAGTTAGCAAGATAGTTGTTTGCAGATAGTCTTCTGCACCAACAATTTGAGTCATCATAGCAGAAATTTCAATTGTAGCTAAGATTCGACAGTTCAATAGTGAACCTGGCTTACAAATTGTACAATAGCACAGCACCGTCCCACTTTCCTCCCTTTGTCACTTCAACACCTTCCTGGAAACCACCTCTGTAGCTATCTGGCAGTGAAGTGCCAGCCATTGGAAGCCTCGCATCCATTTACTATTTTCTCTGTTATGACTTATTATAACCCATTCTAATTATTACCTGAAGCCATATAAAGTTGCCCATTTTTGACCCACAAAAAGCTTATTTCATAGTGTAAACTATTAGTAATTCAGAGGCTTTCTGTAATTTAGTAATTCTGTAATTTAGTAATTCAGTGTAATTCTGAATTACTAATTCAGATGATGCAGGGATACTTGTTCTCTTGGGACATTGGTTAATCTATTATCTCTCATGCTGCTGCTCCTCTTTCCACCAAGCTATGAGGAGTGATCACTTGTGCTGATTAGCTCTTCTTGTCTGCTATAATTCCTAATTTTTTGGTGCTTACACATCTGGCTTATGGTTCACTCAGTGTTGTTCTTTGGAAATGAAAATAAAGGGTGATCTCTGTATGCAGATACTAAGAAACAAATATGCTTTAAACATTTAAACGTTTATTCCATAGACAAAAAAAAAAAACTGTCTGTAGAGAATATGCATCCAAAATCTATAGAACTACATAAGCATAATAGAGAAAACAGAGTCAGTAAAATACATGTTGGGATTTTAGTAAGTGTATGTTTGATAACAAGGTCCCAAACTCAGTGTTTTCAGTGCTGACACTTGTGTCTCAGAAGCAATTTAAGTTCAAACCTTGTTTTGGGAAACTAAGTATGACCAGAAGGGCAATTAATATGTGTATAGTCAGTCCTCATTATTCGAAAGTTTCATATTTGCAAACTTTCTTACTCACTAAAATTTGTCACCCCCAAATCTACAGTCTCAGTGCTTTCATGGTTATTTGCAGACATGCACAGAAAAGCAAAAATTTGAGGCTCATCATGGACACATTCCCAACTAATGTTGAAGTTGATGTCAATCTGCTTTCTTACTTCAGCTCTCATATTATAAACAAGTGTCCTTTTTGTGGTCTACTTAGTGTCATTTTTTGTACTTTTGTACTTTTTGGTAATTTCACCATTTAAAATGGTCCCCGCATGTAATGATAAAGGGCTGTCTAATGTTTTCCAAGTACAAGAAAGCTGTGATGTGCTTTACAGAGAAAATCTAGGTAAGCTTCCTGCAACCATGGTTTATAGTGTTGTTGGCCATGAGTTCAATGTTAATGAATCAACAGTATGTATTTAATAAAGTTTCTTTAAACAGACACACACTGTCTGTTTAAATACACGGTTGTCTATTGATCATTAACAAAAATATTGTGACCGAGGCTCATAGAAAGCTCACCCTATATTTCCCCTGGAAACAGCAATTCAGTGTTCAGTAATTCAGTGTTTGTGACAAAATTTTAGGATGTAACTATTGTGAATAAGAAGAATTGACTGTATTACATATTTTCCTTTGATTGGCTTTCAATCACTGATTAAGTAAATATTTATGACCACTACATAAGGAAGTAAAGAATACACAGATGAACAAAATGTAGTATTGCCTTTCAAAGAGAAACAACAAATGTAGTACGAATACAACATAACAAGTGTTATTAATTCCTCACAGCAATAAAAGAGCAAAAGTCATGAGTATATACTTGCTTTCCATAACATGAATAATCAGAAATTTTTTCTTTTTTTTAAAAATGTTTTTATTGAAGAACTTAAGCAAGGGAAGTGGCAGAGAGAGAGAGAAGCAGGATCAGAGGGAGCCCATGCTGAGCTTGGTCCAGTACCCTGGAATCATGACCTGAACCAAAGGCAGATGATCAACTGGCTAAGCTACCCAGACATCCCTGTTTTTTTAATTCATTCACCAAACACTTATGTTGGTTTCATGTCTTGGCTATTGTAAATAATGCTGCAATGACTGGGGTATTAAATAATTTTTTTTATAATTTGAAAAAAAGTTTTATGAACATATAATGTATTATTAGCCCCGGAGGTACAGGTCTGTGAATTGCCAGGTTTACATACTTCACAGCACTCACCATAGCACATACCCTCCCCAATGCCCATAACCCCACCACCCTCTCCCTCCCCCCCTGCCCCCCCCACTTCCACAACCCTCAGTTTGTTTTGTAAGACGAAGAGTCTCTTATGTTTGGTCTCCCTCTGGATCCCATCTTATTTAATTTGTTCTTTTCCAACCCCCAAACTCCCCATGTTGCATCTCCACTTCCTCATATCAGGGAGATCATATGATAGTTGTCTTTCTCCAATTAACTTATAGTCAGAAATTTTTATCAATATCAATATTGTTGAGATAAAGTAAAACTATGTCTAGTTAAACATGTGGATATGTGAATTTAAAGTCTATTAATAGAGAAGTAGATTGCTGCCATGTGTGACCTGGGCAAGGTACCTGGGAAGGGCTACTGGGAAGACTGAAAATTATTGTAGTCATTTCCCATGGACAACAGTACTTTTCACTGTGGGAAGATCAAGAAACAGCTTTGGTGTGGTACCAACTTGGTTTTTTTAACTGGCCTAAATAGCTTAAGAATCATGGGCTACTCCTTCATCATTTCAAGAATATGCAAAGTAAAATGATAAATGGAAACAAAGAGTGATTCTGCTTCCAAAATTTATAAGGCAAATCATTAAAAAATTCTTAGTGTTACATTTTAAGGTATAAAAATTGAAATATACAAACAATGAGAAAAATGAGAATTTTCTCACTTTCCAGACTTCATTCTGATCTAAACCAATTCTCTTCTGTTTCTTGTTTCAAGTACATCCATAAGCTTTCTCTCTTTTTCTTTCTTTCTCTTAACAATTTGAAGAGTATAAAGTTGTGAGTATTATTTTTTTGCAGGTGCAATAAATTATCTTTGAAATAAAGAATTAAAAACTTTTGAGTTCAAAATTCCATCAATTATTTGATGTACCACCAAAGTAATAAAAATTTTGGAGAAAAAATATATATTAAATATATTTTTAATAGTCTGTGTAACAATAGTACACAGTTTAGCATACAATTACCTCCCACTTTCTTCATTTCCATAATCAAAGTTTGATTCTACATTGTGCTTATATTTGTAGATTCAAGGTATTTCTGAATTACTTTTGGCCATTAGCAGTTATAAAAGGCATCATATATGCAATTTTCTTTCTTTACCTAGTGCTTGAGATTTTAACTTCTTTATAACCTTTAGGACTGACTATATAATTTTCAAAGGGAAATAAAAGAATATCAGAAAATTCTGTACACATTTCTATCAAGTTAAATCCATTTCAATCTTTTCTTTAATTGAATAACATATTGCTAAAGGTTAAATAGTTTCTCTTATATGTCAAGAACTGTGAAAGGTCTGTAATTTCACCATATTTGTAAGCTTATATGGTAGCCTTCCATTGTTTCATGGATGCTGGCAGAAGACAAAAGACTCCTGGGTCAAGATGAAGGACAGTGTATTACAATAGCAGTATCCATGATATTAGCATTTCTGTACCATCATGATTCTTGGTAAATTTTCCCATGACTATATCATTCTGTCAGTCACTCTGATTAATCTGATTGGCAAGGCTGGAACCAAATCCATTTAATTTGTTTCATACAGCATTCAGGTCCCCATATCCCCAGGATCCCCGAGTTAAGAGTTAAATAAATCCCATAAACTATCAGGGACATCTTAGAAGATGTCTTTTTCCTTCAGTTTCTGTATTGACCTTTCTACTCAAGAGAAGCAGTAGTTCAGATAGGCAGGATGTAGCAGCAATTCCACAGACTCTACCTTAGCCTACAAGAAGGAAGTCTAGGGGACAATTCTATCATCTATAATAACCATGGCCCATGAGTTAAGCCTGAGCCAAATGCTTTCCAGGGCTTAGGAGGCATCATAAATAGAGTCATAGAGAATTGACATCCAATATTTTATAGAAGTACAGTGTGAGCTTTTCAATGCTGGAATAATGATACTTGAAGATACAACCTCAACTAACTGAAATTTCTACAGTCCATTCCGAGAGCCTTGGCAAAGTACACTGCTCCAAGTTTCACTGCTGGGAATATTATGCATGTCCAACTTTTTGTTTCAGTGAGGAATGATACGTCACCAAAAACATTTTAAACAATAACAAGAGTTATAGAAACTCTACAAGTCAACTCCTTATGGAATTACCAATGAAGATAAAAATGAAAATGGAACAAAAACATCCCTCACCCTAGTGGCTGTTTTCACTTGGATGGAGAAGGATTCGTGCCAGGGTGTCACAATTTATTCCTCCCTTTATAGCAGATGTGTTTTTCAAGTACAGAAATACTAAAACACAAAAATAAAAACATGCATCCTACAATTGGAGGAAATGTGGCATGTGTGATTATTAGAAGCCTATTGTTTAGAAAATAATAGGACCTAAAGACTTCAGAGGTGAAAGGGAATTTAAATAATCTCAACCAAATATAACTTGACATCATTTTCTTTTCTTTTCACAACCCTCATTACAAATACCTTTTTAGCCAGAATAACATATCATGGCATTTCAAATAACCACATGTTGTTTTAGGTTTTGAAAAGATTCTAAAAGCATTTAAAATCAAGGGCAGTTGAAGATTTTCTGAATCTATGTGTGAGTCTTCAATATTATTCATGGCATTCTCAATTTCCTCTTATAGGATTTTGCCAGAGAACTAAATCTGTTAATATCTAGTCTGTTCTCCACCAGCATAAAAGTACTAAATGAAGAAAAACAGTGTCTCTCATGCATTCATAACCCATGAATATATGCAAATGATATTTCATTGAAAGTGAAAAAGATAAAATTCATGACTAAAAATATATTTATATCACCATTCAAATATTATCCATGATTATCCATGTATTATGCAGTGAGCTTTCTGTGTACAAATTACATATAAAAAACAAAAGGAGGGCTTCATATTATCAAAACTACATAGATATATTTTTGCTTTTATGTGCAAACATTGTAAAACCAGAGCACCAAACATTGTTCCTCCTTAAAATAATTAAGTTTCATTTTTACAATAAGATTTCATTTTAGTTGGCATTTTTTTAAGCCAATATGCCATTTAATCAGAAGCAGTTATAGTTAATTTTATCATATTGGATGATCCCAAAATCAAAGTGGTTCCAAGAAACACATACTATTTGGGGAAAAAGTGAAGAAAAATTATACAACTTTACATTGGAATACTAAAAATTAATTCTTTGATTCTTAATTTCTTTTCCTTTTTGAAATGTTACTTTATGAATTGTCTTTTAATATAAATTACAAAATCTATAGTGTGTAGATGGAAAAGGGTTCCCTGAAAAACATTTCTGTCCTAATCCCTTAATCCTTAGAATCTGTTAGGAGAAGGAGGAGAAGAGAGAGGAGGAAGGGGAAGAGGGGGTGAAGAAGAGGAGGGAGGAAAGAAGAAAGAAAGAAAGAAAGAGGAAGGAAGGAAGGGAGAGAGAGGGGAAGGAAGAGAGAAGAGAAGGGAAGGGAAAGGAAAGGAATGAAAAGAAGAGGAAACATAGAGATTTGAATATTCTGCTCTTGAAGACTGGAGTGACGCAGCCAAAAGCCAGGGAATGCTGGCAGCCACCAGAAGCCTGAGGAAATGGTTCTCCCCTAGAAAATCTGGAGGGAGTGTGCCCCTGCTGCTACCTTGATTTTGGCCTTTAGTGCTGATTTTGGATTTCTAGCCTCCAGCAAAAAGAGAGAATACATTTCTGTTGTCTTGCCTCATGAAGTTCATGGTAATTTGTGACAGAAATCACCAGAAACTATATAGGGGAAAGGGTAAAACTTCTAACCAAGTTCTCCTTAGAAATTAAAAATTCTTAATACCTTGTTATCTCTTAATACCTTGGTATCTCCTGTAGTCCTCCTCTTAAATGACAGTACAAAGTTAGCTCATTTATAAACCAGACATTTTGGGGAACCTGGGTGGCTCAGCGGGTTAGACCTCTGCCTTAGGCTCAGGGTCCTGGGATGGAGCCCCTGCATCAGACTCTGCTCAGCAAGGAGCCTGCTTCCCTCTTTCTCTCTGTTCGCCTCTCTGACTACTTGTGATCTCTCTGTCAAATAAAGAAAAAAAAAATCTTTGTAAACCAGACGTTTTGAGTTTGGGAGAAGGGAGTGGACCGAAGTCTTAGGGGCTGGTGACAGGTCTTGATGGGGGGATGACAGCCTTATGGGAGTTATAGAAACATCACAGCCACCCTGACTCAGACACTGATTTTATCATTCATGAGCTCCCGTCACAGGACACTAGACATGGGTAACTGCAGTGCGGAGGCAAAGTCACTATTTTGGTGGATTTTATGTTCTGGTGGATGGGGACAATTAACTAAATAGATAATTATAAGTATGTTAGACAGGGATGGGTGTTATAAAGGATAAAAGAGGGAAAGAGAATAGGAGGATCTGGGTTGGGGTGGGTGCAGGTCCACTGGGCATTCATGCTGGGGCTCGGGTTAGGAGTATTAGATAAGGAAACCTCAATGCAGTGACAAAAGGCTTACCCTGTTTGTGCCTGAGAGAGAACGTTTCAGAAAGAGGCCATGGGAAATGCAGAAGACCTGAGACTGGCACACGCTTGGCCGCTAGTGCATCGGGAACACATGGAGTAAGGTGGAGCGAGGGTAGCCAGAGGACCGAGAGGTCACCAGAACTAGGTCCTGCAGGGCTTGAAGTCCATGGCAGAGCCTGGGTCTGGTCTCTACAGGCAGAATTTGCAGCAGAGGAGTAGCATATCTGATAGCTGTTTTGAAAGGGCAAGGAGGAACATGTGGCTGCCATATATATCAGTGTTTCCGGTGTAGCCCTGACATGTCACTGATACTCTGTAGCCCCTGATATTCCTCCTCCCACTCCAGAGACTGTCTCACAGGATGGAGTCACCTTTCTCTCCCTAAGGTAAATTCTCTTCTCTACTGGTTTAGAAGGAAATAGAAGCTTCTCTCTCCTCCACAGCTTGTTACCAATTGTGCCCTGCCAAGTCAGAGGGTCTGACACAAATCTGGGGTCCTTAACACACAGGCAACACCCAAGTCTTATTGACATGATATTTGAAAATGCAAATGTCCTTCTTCAGATCAGTTTCTGCAAAGCTGATAGATCACTTATTGGCTTACAGGATCTGGAAGGTAGGGGAAAGAGGGCACAGACTGTTTGTGTCTATCTTCTCAGGAATTTTCTAATTTCAAAACTGACTAGAAGAAAGGTACTTTCAATTTCTTTATGCCTACAGGTTTTTGTGGGGGCTGTATGGACTGTCAAAGTCTTTCTTTAATTTAACAGGGTCGAAATGATTTACAATTCTCCGGTGCAGGATTTCTTTAAACTTTAGCATGGATAGAAAACACCTGCCTCTTGCTAAAACACAGATTCTAACTGAAGCCTGGTGGGCCGAGACTGCATTTCTAAACACCTCCCAGGGTATGCTGTTGCTGCAACTGATCCACATTGGAGCAGCAAGGTCCAAGTGGTGGGCCAGGGTCCATTTCTGCATCATTGGAAACTCTTCCTGAAAGTATAAAGATGCAAAGCTCTAGCCAAAACTGGGATGGCCATTATTTTGTAACCTGTGTAATTTATGCTTCCACAATGTCTTTTGTTACTTCTTTCCCTTAGGGGCAGTTTTACTGTTTCAATGTAAGGTCTTTGTTTTCATTTGTTTTGGTCAATTGTTTATCTATATTTTTACAATGACTGCTCAAAATTGGAAAAAAAAATTGAAAACATTTCATTCAATGATTAACTGAAATGAAAGAATAGGTGCTCTGAGTAACATGGCCAATAACATCTGATGCTTATTAATGTTACGTGAGAAAAGTTTCAAGTGTTGATTCTCTAATACCAGGTGTACTATATGTGGGGTCTACAAATATGAACATGTTTTAAAGCATCATTAAAAAAAGCATCATAGGGGCGCCTGGGTGGCTCAGTGGGTTAAGCCGCTGCCTTAGGTCATGATCTCAGGATCCTGGGATCGAGTCCCGAATCGGGCTCTCTGCTCATCAGGGAGCCTGCTTCCTCCTCCTCTCTCTCTCTCTCTGCCTGCCTCTCTGCCTACTTGTGATCTCTCTCTGTCAAATAAACAAATAAAATCTTAAAAAAAAAAAAAGCATCATAAAAATATTTCAGTTTGTATTTCAATTCACAAAGTTGTAAGTTAGATATTTTGCATTAATTGAACTGCTTAAGTGGTTTGGCATTATTACATTATTACTCATTATTGACATTACAGGGCACTAAGAGCAGAACCCCTGTCAGCCTGGATCCCAAACAGAGCTTTCCTCCTTCCTCTCTTCCCCCATCCCCACTTTTTACCACCTCCATTGGACATGAGGCATAATCAAGACATAAATAAAAAATAAATCAAGAAATAAGCAATTCTTATTGCTTAAAGCCACTGAGATCTGGATCTTATTTGTTACATAGCATTATCTAATCTATCCTGACAAATATAGTAATTGTCACAGGTTAAAAGAGTACAGCTACAAACAAAACACAATCATATGGCAAAAAGTGAGGATATCGATGTGAGAGTTTTAAGAGAAGGTTTTCCTTACTATGCAGTGGCATAGTATTTGTTGAAATTCTCATCTTTGATACCTTCAGAGGAAGTTGTGCCTAGTGACCCCTGTGAACCATGTACCTAGTAGATTTATAGCTCTTGAAGTTAATACACATAACGTTAGTAGTGTTGATTGCTGTCAGCTTTACCTGGCAAGATACTACAAGATAAAGGTGAACGTAGGAAAGAGCAATGTACAAAGCAGATGGGATCAGGAGGGAGACAAAATATAAGAGACTGGGTTTTTTAAAGATTTTATTTATTTGACAGAGATCACAAGTAGGCAGAGAGGCAGGCAGGGAGCGGTGGGTGGGGAGGGTGGGGAAGCAGCTCCCTGCTGAGCAGAGAGCCTGACTCTGCCCTGGATCCCAGGACCCTGAGGTCATGACTTGAGCCTGACCTGAGCCGAACGTAGAGGCTTTAACCCACTAAGCCACACAGGGATCCCCATAAGAGATTCTTAATCTTACAAAACAATGAGCAGAAAAGAGGGTTGCTGGGGTTAGGGGTGTATAGAGAGGGTGGTTGGGTTATGGACATTGCGGAGGATATGTGATACGCTGAGTGCTGTGAAGTATGTAAGCCTGACGATTCACAGACCTATACCCTGGGGCAAATAATACATTATATTAATAAAAACAATTAATTTAATAAAAAAGGAATGCAAAGCATCCAAAAACTCAGAGCCTGGCAAGGTAAACAATAATATTCTTGACCACATACAGTAGAAGATAAAATTATGAAAGTCTTCCAGGTTCAAATATTTAGTATAAACTTCCAACCTTTTAAAATGGTTCAGGGAAAGGATCAGAAGTAGAATGTGGTACACATTTTCCAATTAGATAACATCAGGATAGAGGATAAATCATAACTGTTGCGGTCCTCCCAACACAAGCTAGATAAGTTCAAAGGTTCAAGGCCCTGGTCACTAAATTGAATAAAACTCCTTGAAGCCAAGGAAACCCCCCCACCCAAAAAAAAAAAAAAAAAACCAGGAAAAGAAAAAGAAAAAGCAGTTCTGTTCTGGACCATTTCAGAAAAGAATATGAGTATGATTACTGGCATACACCACCCACTGGAATCAAACTGATAAGATGATAAGAAATTGTCCAAATCACTGATGAGGGAACCAGGAGGCTGAGATTATTCTAGGTGTAAAATGAGCCTTGAGCACCTAACCACCTAGATAGAACATGTAGAAAGGTCTGTTCTCACAGACCTTCCTTCCACTCCCTCCCAATGAAGAAGTTCATCCTCAGCACTTTCTTTACTGAAGAAGAAAATAGAAAGGGAAGACTCTACAAGCTGAAGGCAGAAAATGAAGAAACACAATCTTTTTTGGGGAGTTGAATTAAGAATTTTTCCCAAGGAAGGGAATTAAGATAAATTCTCCCTTTACAGCTCAGGGACTCTCATATCATCTGTCTAGTGGGGTTTCAGTATTGCTCTGTACCAGTGACTATGTGTACCTATTGTTCCCCTCTCCAAAGGGGAGTATTTGATGCAGTGGTCCCATCCTTGTTCCACCACTGTGGAGTGGTTCATTGGGGAGTGGGAAACAACCTGGCTTTATTTTGTTTGTTTTAGTTTATTGGTTAAAAGGATCAAGAAAAACTGAATTTGTACTTGATGAAGACATTTCTATGCATATTTGAGAGCTTGATGATGTACTAAATGGGACTTTGAGTACTTATGTAAGGAGGGGATGAGTGTTGGCTTGTTATATTTGGAAAAGGAAGGGTAGATTGTAGTAACCACTAGTACGTGTCATTCATTACTGAGTTTTCCCTCTCCCGAGGCACACTCCAATCCCCTTGAGGTTAAGGAAATGTGAGGTGAAGAAATGTGAGGTATTCTTTCCGAGTGGATGTAGTTAAGAAGTGTAACCAATTTTTATAAGCTCTCGACAAACCCTGAGGGTTTGAATTAAGATAGCAGTGGAACTTTTGTTAGCCTGGCTACATAGCTGACAGTGAAATATGCAGAGACCTCCTGTGAAAACAAAACAAAACAAAACAATCTATTTGTTGTAAGAGATTCAGATTTTCAGTTGTTTACTACTGCAGTATGACCTCCCATCATTGCAGTATCATAATAACTTGTCAATGAACACACTAAATCTAGCTTAAAATATGAAATGTCAGAGTCAGATATTTACTTCTGTAAGTGTTCATGGTCTGTGACATTCGTTTGGTATTGATCCCATAGAATTTTTTTTTAATTTAATTTATTTATTTGACAGAGAGATCACAAGTAGGCAGAGAGGCAGGCAGAGAGTGAGAGAGGAGGAAGCAGGCTCCCTGCTGAGCAGAGAGCCTGATGCGGCACTTGATCCCAGGACCCTGAGATCATGACCTGAGCCGAAGGCAGCCGCTTAACCCACTGAGCCACCCAGGCGCCCCCTGATCCCATAGAGTTTTAATTTTTAGTTGAATTATTATTATATGAGAAAGGAATCAGAGGAATTGAATCTCCAAGGAAATCACACATTTTTTACAAAGATCTTTGAAATAGAGATGGAGATAGAAGAAAAAGTATTTATTTATTTTTATTTTTTTATTATGTTATTTTAGTCACCCTACAGTAAAACTGAGTGGAAAATTTCTTCATTGTATTTCATGGTTTTCCCCATATTGAGGTTATTGGATGTATGGGTATGGCATAAATATTGTTTCATATATAACTTCCCACAAGACTCTTGAGCTTTTTGAGGGGTGGGAGAGAGTTTATTCTCCTGTGTGCTTCCATCAGGTGGTCCATTCTTCATACATCAGAGGCTGCCAGTGCTACAATAGAAACTAACATGTATTATTTTACTTGCTGTTTACCATCACCCCCTTATGTAGGAATGGTTATCCATACATCATAAATACAGAAACCTGGACTCTAGGCCGCTGGGGTACTTATCCAGATTTATACCATAATAAGGTGATGGAGCCAAAATTCTTATTCAGGAATATCTCACTTTAAATTCATATCATTTATTTATCTATTGTTGTATATCATTGTTGTATAAACAATGAAGGTAGCTACAAAATATATTTCAATCTATAAGAGACATGGAAAAAGCAGGAGACTATCCCTTTAAAGATTTTAAAAAGGAGGTTCTGTGGTTGAAAATTAACTTAAAGAATATTCCCATTAATACTAATTCCTTCATAATTTGACTTCTTCATTAATGGGTCTCTCGGTGTGGGTGGAGTACAAGACCACCCCTCTCAAGTGGCTCCCTCTTCATGATATCACTAGCTACCAACTTTGCCTCTGGGTCCTTAGCACTCTTCCCTCAAGAGACATATCTTCTTAGGCAAGCAGAATGCCCTCCATCAAGGCATTTGGACATGCAAATGTTTAAATCACGGCATGTAGGTCACTTACAAAAAGAGGACGACTATTTCTGGTAACATTTTAAATTTATTGTGATGAGTCAAGGCTAATGCAAGGTGAACTCCTCCTTTTACCATCATCTGTACAGCTACATTAGCTCATCCATGTATTAAAAAATGGGCCTCTGGACAGTTAGTTGGCAATTTGGCAAATTGCTCATGTATAATGCAAGAGAAGAAAGTCTCATTTCAACTCATACCAATTCCATCTCTACTTTTTATGAATGATTTTGATTTTATCATAAAATGAGTCACGTGTTTATTCAACAAAATGGGAATGAAAAAAAATCCAGCAATATATTAATTTCCATTATCATTAGCCCATTTGTTATAGTCGCAATTTATGTAAAGGGTACTTGCCTTTCATTGGATAGATTTATAATTTTTTTCCTGAGAAATTAGAACATTTATCTAGGATGTTGACTTTATTTTTCTCTTTTCATAGTACATGCCTTATCAATATTTACCTATGTGAGATGGATTAATTTTAAGTTCCTTGGGACAGAGTCTTTCCTAAGCTTTTGTGGAAAAACACGTGGTTTTTTTGGCCAGCTTATTTTCCATTCAGAATTCACATTTAAACCACTGCTTTGGTGGGGGACTTGGGTATCTTGGTCTGCCTTCTGCTCGGGTCCTGGTCTCAGGGTCTTGGGTTGGAGCCCTGCATCAGGCTCCCTGCTTGACAGGGAGCTTGCTTCCCCCTCTCCCTCTGCCTGCTGCTCTGCCTGCCTGTGCTCTCTATCTCTCTGTCAGATAAATAAATTTTTTAAAAAAGTTTTAAAAAATTGAAAAAAGAAAAAAAAGAAAACTAAATCACTGCTTTAGTGACATTTTATATTAAGTAATAAGTTACATTTTCTTTTCTTGTAAAGTCAGATTTCCTTTTCAGTTTCCTTCCTTCATTCACATATTTATTGGCAAACTTTTATTGAACACTTGGTTTGGGGCAGGTGTGGTACTGGCATTAGGGCCACTATAGTCCTAAATGAATCAGATCCATTCCTGCCTTTATGGACGATTCAGGATTACATATTCTTAAAAATATAACAGGGAGAAAATATATAGGTAGAAACCCCCTACTTACCTTTCTAGGATGAAGGGCAATTAAATTTTCTCCTCAAGGTGTTACCAAAACAAAAATGTTTGCTTTGGTGCCTAAGTGAGCAGAAGGTCTACACTGTATGATGATCACTAAGGGAGCATCGGGTACAGGATATGCGGCACCAGGGGACCCGGGTGGCTTAGTCAGTTGAGGGTCTGACTCTCAATTTCAGCTCAGGTCATGATCTCCAGGTCCTGAGACTGAGCCTGGTGTGGGGCTCCACACTTAGCAGGGATCTGCTTGAGGGTCTTTCCCTCTTCCTCTCCTTCTGCCCCTCACCTGCTTGAACTCTCTTTCTCAAACAATAAATTAATCTTTAAAAAAAAAATGTGTAGCACCAAGTCTTTGGAAGGAAGTCTGTAGGGAAGGAGGCAAGCAAAATGGCTATACCTCTGGAACCTTGTTCTCTGTGAAGTTAGCAGTTTAACCACAGTCCCTGCTCCCATCCACCTCCACAGAACCATCTCTAGAGAGTACCATGGTGATCATTTACCTGCAGAATCATTGTCACAGGATTAAAAGAATGAGTAGAAGCTTCATGGGGCTTCAAATCCCCATGTGTAGAGGGTGAACTCACACTTCTCTATGTCAAAGCCTTCCAGAAGACAACAGCAATCAGCTTCTTCCATCTTCACTGGAAGTCTTTGAAGGATGATGATGATCATGATGATACAGAGAGGGAGGAAAAGTCTATATTCAGTTAGAGTCATTTCTCTTTGGGAAGAAATTTCCAGAAAGATTAGTTTTCCTCTTTTTATTAAACATGAAAAAAAATGATTACAATTATTTGTATGACTATGTTCTTAGGCTCCTCTAAAATATTCAGAGAGAAATGCTCTGAATGCTTCCACAGGTAAAGGTGAGAAAGGGCTGGAGTGAAAACGGAGATAATATTTTAGAGATGTGGATGGGATTGAGAAGGTGTCTTATGTCTATATGCACAGACAAGCACACGTGCGTGGAAGCAGCTCCATTATCAAGCTGCCTTATCCAGAAGCTGGAATGTGCCATCCAGTTTGAGCACAATATCCTGTTGGAAACAATCTCACATGAAAACTAGTGTTCTCTTTCTCATCCTTCAGTGATTCATCCTTATCCATTGGTACTAGTTCCTGAGTGTTTGTCAATACCTTGATTCAAGTCTTCTCTAGTATCATTCTTGATTTTAAAGATTTTATTTATTTGGCAGACAAAGATCACAAGAAAGCAGAGAGGCAGGCAGAGAGAAGGGAAAGCAGGGACCCTGCTAAGCATGGAGCCTGACTCAGGACTCAATCCTAGGATCCTGGAATCATGACCTGAGCTGAAGGCAGAGGCTTTAACCCACTGAGCCATCCAGGCACCCTTCATTCTTGATTTTAATTCACAGAGAATCTGGACATTTTCTTAGCTTTTTGAGCCTAATGAACATTATATATTCTGGGTACAGTCCATAGTATTTAACACTTCAGTTTTGATTCCACAAGCTGTTTGAAGAAGACTGGTAAGCAGAAAGAATCTCATGCACAAATGTATGTGTCTCCTCTACCGGTACCTTTGGTCCTACCAATCTATCCTTCATTTCCAAAACATGGCATACATTCCCTCATTAGCTGTGCTTTGATTGCCTTATATCTACCTAGAATCCTCTTTTTCTTTCTTAGAGGTTATTAGCCAAGATCCTACCAAGAACTGCTTACTCCCAGAATTATTTTCATCCAAATTTTAGTGAAATTAATTTCATCCAAATAAACAGAGTAAGTGTTAACTGTGATACTCTGATCCCATTTCTGTTTCATTTTAGGTTGTTCTTAATTGTGATGCACATAAGAATGACCAGGAAAACTTTAACATATACAACTATCTGGGTCAAATCCAAGACCAAATGAATCAGATTCTTTGGAAGTGGGGACAAGACAGCAATATTTGAACAAAAGAAAAAAATGCCATATAACCTCCCTGCATGATATGTATGACTTGTAACAAGTGGCAACACCCATCTAACCCATTTAGCTTTGAGCAGAGATAATCTAAGCAACCACTTCTTAAAAAACCCTTACAACATAATCAACAGCGAGTCACTTATCACAAAGCAGAATAGGCACATATAATACAATTTGTTACCATCCCTGTAATAAACATAGCATAAAGTAAAGCCTTCACAATGCCAGTTTAGTACTGTTTTCATATATAAAGTTTATGTGAGCTACAAAACTATCTTCTGGACATTAGAAGTGTGCAGCAGATTGCGGATGGGCTAGAACCAGAAGTCTGGCAGAACTGAGGTTCATGAAAATATAGGTTATCTAAACACAGGAATGAGAGTAAGGTTTGGTTATGTTTGGGTCAAGCATTTAAAGACACAAGATCTGAAAGTGGATGCTCAGCTCAGGGTGAGAAGGAAAAGTAGGGCATAGAGACCAATATCAGGAGACCATGACTCAACCTGATATCTGGGAAGAGCCATAGCAGGTGAGTAATAGAAATATAAGGCAAAGATCCCAGCAAGGAGGAAATTTATATTCCAGTAAGTTATGGGACAACTACAGAAGATGTGACTCCTTCCAACCATGCAAGAATTGGCTTTAAGAGTAGGGTTATCAGATCAATTACAGCATGCCTAGTTAAACTTGAATTTCAGATAAACAGCACATTTTTTACTATAAGTATGTCCCCAATACTGCATGCGATCTGCTGCCAGGACTTGGGGGCTTGTGGGACAGAAAGAACTATTCATCTAATTCATTTCTAATGATCAGTTCCTTCTTGTAGATAATACTCTTTCTCTTCTTGTGTGTCCCATGTCCAGCTAGCTGTACCATTACCCAGTGGACTCCCATTAAATTAACCGAAATATTAGAGGAATGTTGCTAGTAACAGATGGGGTCAAACACTTAGTTGTGGGAGTCTAGATTCAGTTTCCCAGTGAAAGAAACTCTGGATCTAAGTTTAAATCAGTTCTGGCTGCATGTCTAAAATTTCCTTAGACAAATTTTTATAATTCTGAAAAATATCCTAAAAAATCATTTGATTAATTTTTGTCCTGAATTTTCAACGTGTAAGTATGAAAAGGTTACTTTGAATGATGTACTCCTTATTCTAATAGTAGTTTAGCCTTTTAAACTTGAGGTCTTTTTAATCAATAGAAATTGACAGAAATGGCTTTTAACTTTCTATTGATTTAGCATTAAAATTGCCATCTTCAAAGCTCTAAGGAATCTAACTTTAACCTTCTTTAGTCATTGATAAGTAAATCACTGGCTGAATGGAGAAATGGTGGTACATGGAACACAGGAAGGAACAGGGTGAATAAGGGATCTAGTGCCACAAAACAAGAAAGCATTTAAAGACCAATGAGGTCACAGAAAAGGGATCCAAGTGTTTTATCATAGTAGATGGGAATACATTTTATTGAACTCAGAGAAGAGAGTTCCAGAAAAAAATCATTAAAACCCATATTATTGTTTTGAAAATTGGTGTCTTTATTTTGCTTTTTTAGTAGGAACTAGAGGTGAGAAGAACAAATAAACCTGGGTGATGAAGGAAGCTCTTTGTTATATGAGAAAGCAACTAATAGTTATAAGAATGAGATAACTCATAGAATTAGAAAAATCATCATTATGGCACCACATATTGTTCACGGGGAACTGGGTTTTCACAGAGTGATAGCATAAACCCACATAGACTAGTTTCAAGGAGCAAGAGGAAAAAACTTAATTGTATAGGAAAGATCATATTGTTATGACCTTCATTCAGTCGTGATTTCCTATCACTAACCACTTCTAACCACTTGTCAAACAGATGTCCTGCCCTCCTGATGTCCTGAAATACAAGTAAACAATATCACACAGAACGGACACTGACTAATAATGTTTTGCCTGAATTTATCAAGCTTTCAGATCTAGCTGCCAGTGTGTAGATAGTATAGGAGTGAGAGAGCTAAACTGACAAAGACTGTAGGGAAATAACCAGGCAAATCCAGCCAGCTGAATATTTTTCTCAGGATACCTAGCTTGTGAATTTTTTTTTTTTTTCTGTAAGTTGGTGTGATGAATAAAAACAAGAAAATAAGTTATACTCTACCAAAGTGATAAAGATGTAAGAGTCATCACCACAAAATTCAATGCATAGTCATGGATTTGAATCATGAATTGGACAAAGATAGTGTAGAAGAGATTTTTCAGACAACTGAAGAAATTTGATTTTGTATAGAATAAAATTTTTGACATAACAATATATACACTATTAGTTTAAAAATATCATTTATGGTATAAACTCATTTTGGTAAAACTATAATGGTAGATGAACATGTACAAAAAGATCTAGAGACATCCACTGGGGATGGATAGTGCTACTTTGGGTGACAGAGTATATCATCACTGTCTTACTTTTGTTGATCTCTAGTTTCTAGCTTTGTATAGGCAGTAGACAGCTTTTGAAATGACAAAATTATTTTTTAAATATTTTATTCATTTATTTGACAGACAGAGATCACAAGTAGGCAGAGAGGCGGGCAGAGAGAGAGGAAGGGAAGCAGGCTCCCCACTGAGCAGAGAGCCTGATGTGGGCCTCCATCCCAGAACCCTGGGATCATGACCTGAGCCAAAGACAGAGGCTTTAACCCACTGAGCCACCCAGGCGTCCCCCCAAAATATTTTCAATTAAAATAAGTTTTCTTGATAAATACACATACCCACATTTTGGAAAAAAAAAAGTTAATTATTGGATTTTGCTTTCTAGAACTGTGACTTAGGGTTTAAGCTGAGTGTATTCTACTTGGAGTTTCTGAATGGCTCAAATAACATGTTTCTCCCCGGTTTGATTTCACATGGTTTTCCAACCTAGCCTGGAAGAAATCCTTTCTAAATCCCTTGAGAAAACTATTTTCACTGAACTTTGATCCTACCAGAAGTAATATTTGTAAAGAGAAGCCTACTGCTTCTTTTTACAAATTCAGTCTGATGTTACATCAAAGAAATTCAGATAAACATTGAAGAAGTAAGTTTCAAGTTCAAGATAAATTCCTAATTTAAACTTCTAAAAAACTTTTTGAAGCTTTTACATAACTATAATAAAAGTTTCAGGAAATAAAATAAAAGACAAACTTAATAGTAACACCAATAATATTAGTAAAATTATTAAAACCTTAATAAGCTTCATTTGCAAGTTTAACAATAAAGGGAAACTGAGGCAAAAGAAAACCACCTGAATTGATTCACAAACATGTGGAAGAATTACAGTTCTAAGGTTTATGTAAGAATTTTCATGGCAGGGGCCCCTGGGTAGCTCAGTGTGTTAAACCTTTGCCTTCAGCTCAGGTCATGATCTCAGTGTCCTGGGATTGAGTCCCAGATTGGGCTCTCTGCTTGGCAGAGAGCCTGCTTCCCCCTCTCTCTCTGCCTGCCTCTCTGCCTGCTTGTGATCTCTCATTGTGTAACCAGTAATTCTATTTTTCCAGCAGGTTCTGGCACAGAGCCTTGCAAAGGATGATATAGTCAATACATATTAAATAAATATATACATTTCCTTTAACTGAACAAAGAGAATTTTCCCTACAGAGTATTAAAGCTGTTTTTACCCAACTGTTTGAAAATGAAGACGTGTAGTTGGGTAGTGTTCATGTCTAAAAACAACTCACAACTGGTTTGATATTTTTATTGATGTATTCACTATATTGAGTACTTGTTTTGTTTAGCATGTAGATAGAATTTAAATATAACGTGGGTGGCTCAGTTGGTTAAGCGACTGCCTTCCACTCAGGTCATGATCCTGGAATCCCAGGATGGAGACCCACATCGGGCTCCCTGCTCAGCAGGGAGTCTACTTCTCCCTCTGACCCTCTCCCCGCTCATGCTCTCTCTCTCTCAAGTAAATAAATAAAATCTTAAAAAAAAAATAAGTATAACTTTGCAAATAAATCTTAATGTGAAGTATTCTTATCAGCTATATAAGTCCACAATACCTTACACAAAACTACTATAGCTGGATATTTGGTAATTTAAAAATTTGGGATCTCAAAAGGCATTTGGTGCATATTACCATGTATATTGCACCTTAATGTCATTGAAGGAGCACTGTGGACTCAACCATAGTAATATTCTGCAGTGAAATAAATAAATATCCAAAAGTGGAATAAATAAGGTCTACCAATAGCTTTCCATTAGTTCTGATCAGGTCATGCTGGCAGATGAGTTTTGGTGTCAAAATTAATACAGATTTAGGTTTCAGAACTTTGAAGATTGTTCAATCTCAGGTAAGTACTAGTATTGTGGACTAGCATGACTAATCAATCATCTGTTATAAAGTAAGTTTTATTCCCTTCCTTTTCAGGCTGAAATACACTGCAGTGCTTAAACAAAATTGTGTAGGATACGTTTTAAATATGTCATTGCCTTAATAATAAACAGATTTTCTCAGCCTTAATTGTTACATATTATTTCTTGAGAAGGCTTAGAGAGAGAGTGATCAGGGCAGATTCTGACCAAAGGATTCAAGAGAGCACAGGTAAATGTTGGGTGATAAAACCTAGTAGGCAACAGAGCTACTCTCAATCTCCTAACAGACAACTTCACACAGAGATAGAGCTGGGCAGGTTTCTGGCCAGACCAATATGCTAATTGTCATATTTCACTGCCTTCTGGGAATAAAGGACTATTCCATGAGTAAGTGGACCATTTTGCCATTATTAAATAAAATGAACTACTGTCTCAAACAGTGGTTTCCAATGTCCTTATAGAACAAACCGACATTTAAAGAGAGTGTAGAGAGTTCTATTTAAGTAAATATCATAGATATTATATTGGCTGCTGGGATTTGAAAACAGTGAAAAAAGTTTGCCACATTAAACAAATAGATTCACTCACTGAAATCCAAATTATATAAACATTTACCACTTTCAGAGGGAGTTAAAGTTGATGCTGTGTAAGTCCATGAGACTGGAAATATAAAAGGAATTCTTTTTCCCAAGAGTAATCTATGGAAAATGTTATCACAACATTGTATTTCACTAATTTCAGCCTCAACTCCAATACATGGAACAAAGGAAAGAGATAGGTAGGACTCAACAGGGACCTTGAAATGGGACAAAGAATGAATAGCTAAATGTATGGAGTTTATTGGGGAAGAGGTGACTATCTTTCACCTAGGGAGCAGGAGTAGGAGGCATTTTCCCTCCTTTCTCCTCCAACATCTCTATGTCCCCAGGTAAGGGTAGGAGACAGGATAGGAGGGAAGGAAAAAGAACTGGTGTGGCAGACCACAGGGACCTCTGAGTCTATAAGGGTGTTTAGAGTAGGGGTCCTCCTCAGGGGAGAATCCTTGTTTCTGCAGAGACAGAGATGATCCAGGAGGATCAGAAAGCATGATTTGCTCTAGTGTTTTGTAGCTTATCTACCTTGTCTTTACTCAGGGCAAGTCTGGAAGCATATGCCTTTGAGTGAAAAGCCCATGTGTTTTATACATTAAAATCTTAGTGTGATGGACTGAATTATGTTCCCCAGAATTCATACTTTGAAATCCTACTCCTCAAACCATGACTGTATTTGGAGATAAGGCCTTTAAAGAGATTATGGAGTTACAATGAGGCCACTATGGTGAACTATAAACCAATATGACTGGTGTCCTTATAAAATTAAGACATTTGGACAAAGACGGCAGGGATGTGCACACAGAAGAAAGACTCTGTGGCACAGTGAGAAGACATTTGCAAGACAAGGAGAAACCAGACCTCTTTGTACCTTGATCTTGGACTTCTGGGCTCCAAAACTGTTAAAAATAAATTTCTGTTGTTTAAAGCACCCAGTCTGTGGTACTTTGTCATGACAGCCTGAGCTAATAATATAGATAATAATAAAAGTTCCTCGGGAGCATGATCAACTCCATTAAAAGAGTTATTTGAATGGACAGGAAGCATAAGTCAGAGATTTCATCAAGAATCTCAGAGAGTGGGGCACCTGGGTGGCTCAGTGGGTTAAGCATCTGCCTTTGGCTCTGGTCATCCAAAGATGTCTGTGTCCCAGTTCCTGAAACCTGTACATTTTAGCTTACATGGCAAAAGGGACTTAGCAGGTGTGATTAAGTTAAGGGCCTTGAGATGAAGAGATTACCCTTGATTATCCAGGATGGCCCAAAATAATTACAAGGATCCTAAAGGGCAGAAGACTTTTCCTGGATGGTCAAAGACATGCATGTGGTGACAGCAGGGTTAGAGACACTTTGTTTTTGAAGATGGAAGGGGAGTCAGGAGTCATGAAGTGTGGTCAGCCTTTGGAAGCTTGGAAAGTGAAGGGAACAGCTTTAGTCTGTAGGAGAATTGCAGCCCTGCTAACATCTTGATTTTTAGCCCATTGAAAACCCATTTTAGACTTCTGAACTCCAGACCAATAAGATAATAAATTTGTGTTGTTTTAAGCCACTAGGTTTGTGGTGATTGATACAAAAACAATAACTAATCTGTCCCCCAAGTTTTGTGATTATTTATGGGGGAGTGGCTTTTGGTGGAGTAGGCTCATTTCTGCACAGGCCATTGTTCCCATTGTTGGATTGTTCTTTCTGTTGGAAATCTCTTGTTCTCCATCCTCCCCAAATTGTCATGTCTTCAGGCATAATATAAAATTAATGTAATTTATTTTCTCAATGTGGTGCTCTGGAAAGTTGTTGATCTTCAATTAGAATTTATTTGTGTGTATGTATGCTCGACTTTTTATCTTAGTTTATTTTCAGCCGTTGTTGCCTGGGTAACTGGCTAAGTAACTACATTTCAGTTTCCTCTTCTGTAAAATGAGGTGATAACCATTTGAACCTCACAGGGTGTTTCAGAGGACTAAATGACTTAAAATATATGAATGCAGTTTGTAAAATTTGAGTGTTGAAAACTTCTGTGTATTTATCTATTGATGTATTGTTTTTCCATGTGGCCTTTAAAATACATGAAAGCAGCCTCCTAATATCCTCTTTGTTTGTGTCTGTTCAACCTCTTCAGTCATATCCAATCCACACAATTTATAGTCCATTTGCCAATAAAAATCTTCTATTTAAGTATCAGCCAATTTCTTTATGAAAATTATTATACAAATTAAGGATCACAGACATTATTGAACCATGTGTTCATTTTCATTTAAAACCTCTAGCCAAAAAACAACTGTATCCAACTATTCTCTTGAAGGCAGGAGTTATTCTGGTGGCGTTGTAGGCCCTGAACCGAAGCAGGCTCTGGCCCAGGAAAGTGCCTCCATGTTTGTTGGCTTGCAAACCTGGAGAGGCAGAGGCAGTGACCATCAGAGGCTTTGGCCAGCCAGAGTTCTGAGCCTGACCACAGCGTTCCTCACTGTTTGGTCTTCTGTTTCTATTCCTGACCCGTCTCTCTCCTTTGCTAAAAGGTCTAAATCATCACAGTGGCAAAGACAGAATGTATGAATATTCACTGCACAAAATTCATGGTATCTTGTAAAAAATAAATAAATACAACTTGCTTTTCACATCTATGCTGTGTTAAAGCCACTCCTTCCCAGATTTTTTCCAGGGCACACCAGTGAAAAAAGTTAAGGATAGTCATGGCAACTATATATTCAGATGAAGGTGTCAGTGATACTGGTTACTCATGTGTCAAGAAGATTGATTAATGTGCTTAGGAGAAAAAAAAAAAATTGATGCTGAGGGGGCTTTTCCAGGAAATGAGGACAGAACAAAACAGCTTAATAATTTTGAACATTGAAAAGATGCTATTTACTCTACGAATACAGATACCTTTCTTAACACCTCAGGCTTGTTTAGACAGTAGCAGCTCTAACAATGGTAGTTGAGTTAGGACTGCAAAAATCACCAAAAACTCAGTGCTAATTAATTTGGAAAGTTTTCTAAGATGTCCAGCATTCCAGTCTTGACGAATGGCCTGTAACATTGCCCTCTGTAGCAGAGTTGATGATTCTGAATATGGATAAAAGGGGAAAATTGAGTAAAGAATAAATCAAGTAGAGAACATTTTTATTCACTCTATAAGCATGGAATATATTCCTTTGTTCATAAAGTTATTTTAGTCAAATCCATTAGATTAGAAGGAAAGAGTCTGCTTTAAAAAAAAAAAAATTAAGCAGTTCCAAAAGTTAAAACATGATTTTAAATGTCTTTCTTAGAATCAGGTAAGACCACAGGTGGATATTCAGTGACACAGCATGAAGTCAGGGATTGTCTTCTGCATTTCTATGGCTTCACTTTGAGTCACACAGTAAGCCTTCCATATAGATATGGATTGTTTGATTGTGTGCCTGTTTCAACTCTCTCTTCATAGATTGAAGAAACAGTAATGAACATTCAAAGGGCGCTGTATTAAATATAATAGGAGTTATAAAGGAGTGTTTGGTGTTGACTCCTTTCCTCAAAGAACATAAACATTTACAAACTGAAAAGACAAGCAGAAAAGGGTTAGAGAACAACAATTCAAGAAAGATCCCAAGGTGATAATCGCAAGATGGCTGCTGCAGGGGAAGGGGTGTGGGTGAACTCAAAGGATACAGATAGCCTGCTTGGCTTAGCTCTTCACCATTGCATAAAATAAGTAGCTTCTGCATCTGTAGTGGTCTCTCTACTACAGGGTTCTGTGGCAACTTTGTGGAGTCCACCCTGTTGGTTCAGGAGTAGAGTTAGTGTACATGACATTACTTGTTGCCTTCCACAATCTGGCTTGGATTACTTTGTTTTTATCTAGCTGCCAGCAAAATTCTCATGAGTTTGGCTCTTCAGTGTCTGTGTATATTGGACTAATTCAGAGCCAGAATCTCTAGCAGCATAATACAGGAAGTCGCAAGGTCCTCAGCAATAAAATGGTGTCCTTTATTGTGAAACCAGTATTTTATGTCTTGTCCTTAAGTTTACCATTTCAGGACTTTACTCCTTGCCCAAGTTCCTCAAAACGTGATCGAACACTCAAATTTTTAAATTAAGATTCTGTCCTTTATATGTAAGAAGGGGACAATGAAACAAGAGTCAGAGCAAAGGGGAGAAATACTAGCAAGTACATGGCCACTCAGGAGATACCCTCTTTCTCAACTACACAGTACCTTGGGGGTGACTCACAGCCATTCCTACACCTTTATATAGAACTCATATGCTGAAGGTGCTTGGGTCTTGCCCAAGAACTTACTTTGACCCTCATGGAGAGGAGTGTTGCTTTTCCAGAAAATTTGTTTTTCTTTATAATGTGCCCAGGAATACTTTGTGACACAGGTAAGGTTTGGAGAGAGGTATCTGTGGCAAAAGAGGTTATGGACCTCTGACAAGGGAAGGGTGAATTGACTCTTCATTAGATTTTGGGGGGAGCTTTGTGTTCACTTTGTGGGCACTTGTCTCTCTAAGTGGTGCTGGCCTTTTGACTAGGGCTACTATTGTAAACAAGCTGCTGACACCCTGAAATTGATGTATCAAAGCCATATGAGTCCAAACTAGAGCTTGCAATATAACCTCTCCAGAAGAAGGCATCCAGAAAGGGCCAGGAAATGTCTATAACACTACATCCTGTAGGTGGAGAAGCCAGCTCAAATATTAATGCATTGGCTGCATGCAGTTTAAAGAGCACTCTGGAATACAGCAGTGTGTTGCTTGCAGAGATAACCACAGAAACAGATAATGAGAATAGACCTGGTTCCAGGAAAGAGACCATTCCCTAGCTACACTTGAACAGTTTTTTGTTTCTACTGTTTTTAGTGAGAAAAACAGAAACCAATATCAAAACCCCAGTGTAAAGTATTAAGGACTACAACATTTCTTCTTCTTCTTATTATTATTATTTAATCTAGAAAATGGTACGTAGTTCTTATTTCATAGGATGAACCCATCATTCCCAGTGATTCCACTTATTGCCCCCATGGACTGGGTGGGCTTCACTGACTTTTACCATCGACCTTCTATTATCAGGAAGGCTCCCTGAAACTTTATCTGTGGTCAGACAAGGTGAAGGACAATTTATAACAAATGCTGTTTGGGGGGGGATATCTTTAAACTATAAGATAAATCTTAGCTTCAAAAACAAAGCTTGTCAAAAGAAAAGAACATCCCCCCCCAAATTCAGACTTGTTTCAATAAACGTTTGTTGTGTCCTTCCCATATGCCGTATGTAGAGGGAAGAGCAGAGAATGTCAGTTAGAGACATTCAATACCCTGGAAGACCCCAGATTGTTTTCCTCCACTGAACAACACCCACACGGAAGTGCACAAGTACAAAGAAACAGAATTCTGTGAGATATTTCTTATGCTATCAAAACACAATGTTTCAGAGAAGGTGTTTACATGAGAATTGCATTCCCCACAACATTACATTGCATAGCTGGAAGTGTGGCGTTTTTTAGTGAGTAATATATTTTCAGGAGAATTTCCGAAGCACCAGGGAATTTTAATAATAATAAATAACAACTATATAGTGACCACAGTTCTTGGGGGGGAGCATAAGCAGGACTGGACTTTGCAGTGTATACTGGAAAAATATCCAGAATTTGCTGGACCACTTATGTCTCTCATAACTAGGGCAAATATAACTACCACATCTGCAGCTGTGAATGTATTAACGAATTCCCAGGAGAGAATTGGGACTAACAAACATCTATCTCTCCTTTGAAGTAAAATCCCTGATATCTGAATATTTCATAAACAGTCCTGTAGTCACTTGTCTGATCATGTGGATACTTTAACATAACAATGTGTGGATCCTTTCATTGTTTATTCTTCCCACATTCTGGACACTGTGTGTTTGAAACCTACTCAGTAAGAAAATGCAATTTCTTCATACACGTGAGGGAATAGAAAAGGATTTAAATGGTGTTGGTTTACTGGGTTTTAAATGTCAAAACAGAAGTCTAGTCTAAGACTGCTAATTGGTCAAGCAAATATAGAGCATCCTGTCATCTGATTTCACAGAGATGTCTATTAACAAGTTTATATTCTGGGTCTCTTTGCCATGTTGGATGCATCCCTCCACACTTTGTCTTCAGAATCCCTCAACTTGTTTTATTCTTTATGTAAATATTGATCCAAATAGCAATAATGGAGTTTCCTGGCTGGTTCAGTTGGTAGAGTGCAGATCTTGATCTCTGGGTCATGAGTTTGAGCCGCATGTTGGTCATGGAGCTTAACTAAAAAAGTAACAATAATCACTTTATTTTGTTAAAATTGACCTAAGACATTTTTATTAGTTTCAGGTGTACAGTACGTTTGACATATGTGTATATTGCTAAAAGATTGCCACAATAATTATAGTTACCATCAATTATCATGAATAGTCACAAAGTATTTTTTCTACAGATGAGCGCTTTAGAGATCTACTCTCAGTAACTTTTTAATGTACAATACAATATTGTTAGCTGTAGTCACATTGTACATCACATCCTCAGAAATTTTTTTTTTTAATTTTAATTCCAGTGTTTTTAACATACAGTGTTATATTAATTTCAGGTGTATGAACCACTCTCTGGAAGATGGTTTGTCCCTCTTTAACAAATGATCCCTCTTGATAACAAGAGGTAGAAAGGTAACCCCAAATTCAGAACATGCAAATCACAGCTTTTCTGTCAACATACATACCCAAGCATAGCTTACCTCAGAGGAAGTGCTGATGCCACAGGTCCCAAAGTGGAGCCCTGTTTCACTTGAAATAATTACTGGAAGGTCTTTGTGTGAATGGAGTTTTCTAAATGCTCTCAATAGCAGAAGGAAAAATGTCCAGGCCACTGACACAGATGTGTTTCAGAAAGGCCACAGATAAAGAAGAGCATAAGAAGCAAGACCAGCAAGAAGAAGGAAACCATTTGCTTCAGGCAGTAATTCTTTCAAGAAAGTCAAACTGTGAAATCTCCCAAGCTGCACATAGATGAGAATTCTCTCCTCACAAATCCCTAGGCCTGGGCCTCCTTAGTTGCTAGCAGCATAGTCTCAATTTCCATCTCTATTTAAAACATTTTTTTAAAAATCCTTCAGGAAATGCAGTATTCCCTACAGGAATTGCTTTACAAGTTTCTCATAAATGGAATCTTTCAAACAACCCTGGGAATCCATAGAGGAACCTAAACTTTTAGTACTGAGCAGATTTCCATCTGAAATATCCTAAGATGGCAATTCTCTGAAGGTTAAGTTAACTTGGTCTAATCTTGGCTATGCCATATAATCTTAATGTATCTTTTTCATAAAAAGTTTGATCTTTAGATACACAATGTGCATTTTTAAGATCACTATTTTTATACAATTGGAAAAATCTATGATAAAGTAAATATATTAGAATGTATAAGTGTCTAAGAAGAAGTAAATGTGAGGCATTTTTTCTGTCATCATATATGATGGCCAACAGCGAATAAACCCCTTCCCTTTTAATATACTCCATCATTTTCACAAAGAATCCTTTCTGCTAACAGGTACACTCTCTATTTAAAGTCTTCTCAAGAAAAGCCTACAATTACAATTTTCAGCCTGGCAGTCTATTATTGTTTAAATATCAATATTTCTCCTCTTTCCTGTTGAGTAAGCAGCAATCACCTCAGAATAAGTGAGAAAGTATACACAAGCAAGGAGCTACAATGCCAGGAAACAGCAGAAGTAAGAACTGCATATTGGAAGCAAACAAGATGTTTTCATTCTTATAATTGCAGCATGGTTTGAGGGTACATACTATGTTTGTGATGAAATAAAGTGTAATCAAACTGTAGTCATACTAATAGTCTTTGCTGATATGGGTCTGAATAAGACAAATCTGAGACATGGTAACTCTGAGAAAGATGTTGGAAACCTGAAAATGTGATTTTTGGAGATAGAGTCAGCCTTTTTCAGAAACTCCAGCAATGAAAACAAACCCTCTGAAAAGAAGAGGGATGCTGACCCCTTTGCTTTTGCATGCAACTGACAAAATTCTCTCTAACTAAGCTGCTAAGACAGGTGACTCTATTGACTGGTTGCTTAGGCAAAGAAGAGTTGATAATGAGGGAGCTGTATGGGATAAATCCTAGGATGGCACTGACAGGAATCAGTGACTAAGGGGGTGTATTTTCAATGTGTCACGGGGAAGTGCCAAGAAAGAACTTGCGTTTCTAACAATCAAAATTAATAGCTCTAGCTTTGTCTAGCCTAGGGTGTGGAGGTAATGAGAAACCAGTCACAGAAGTGTTGCAACTTTTAAAGCCTCATCCCTCAGCCATCCAGCATGTCCTTATAATTACATCATCTCCATATATAGACCACCCCAATTAAATTGTGGTCTAATAATTTTGTATAAGATGGCTGTTTGTAAGAAGCAACAATGGGGGATGCCTGGGTGGCTCAGTAGATTAAGCAGCTGCCCTCAGCTTAAGTCATGATTCCAGGGTCCTGGAATCAGCCTTCTTGCTTAGCAGGGATTCTGCTTCTCCCTCCACCTGCTGTTCCCCCTGTCTGTACTCCCTCTCTCTTTAGAGCAAGTAAGTAAATAAAATAAATAAAATCTTTGGAAAAAAAAAAAAAGAGGAAGCAGCAGTAGCAGCAGCAACAGTGGGTTGTGATGGTGATTCCACTTACGGGAGTTCTCCTTTTTTGCGTGTTGAGTGGCCTTAAACTTATGTGCCATGGACCAGACCATCTGCTGAGAAAGGAGCCCATGGTAGGACTTGATCCCTGGATTTCAGTTCTAAGAGAGGAAAGTGACAGAACAAGAGTAGAGGAAGGTCATAGGATAATTTAGAGAGAAAAAAAGAACTTTGGATCCCTGAAAATAAGATCTTGGTATAGAATGAAACTAACTGGTTGTGATTTCTGCACATTTAGTCCGTTATAATCCAAAATTCAAATATCCAGGTTAGATGCAGTATTATAATACATGTATTATTTAATATATTAAATGAACCATTTGCTTCTATTTCTGATCAACAGATGAAGGAAAGGGATTGGATTTAATTGCCTGAAAAACAAAACCAAAAACAATGAACTAGACAAAATACATGGAACAATAGTTTTCAGATATTGGAGATTGTGCAGTAAAGGTATATTGTTCCTTAAAAACAAAAACAAGTGAGTTTACCATGATCACCTGGCTTACTGCTTGGAAAAAGTTTCTAAGCTTCAACACAGGATGGGAGTTCAGGTCATCTGCAACAGTCTATTTGAGTTGAAAAGATGGAATTAGGAGTCTGAGACACCCACAACAGCCATGATTCCCAGAACACAGGAAGAGAGAGCGCCAAAGATCCAAAACAGGTACCTCTTGAGTCTCCAGCTGAGTAAAGCACAAGTATGTGAGGAAGTTATCCTAAATTGAGGAACTAACTACTCAACAGGAATAGAGGAGACAGTTGCTATTTCTGATATACAAAAGCTGAGACAATTCACCTGCAGAACCATATCACAAAATTAATCAAAGGGAATCCTTTAGGCAGAAGAAAAATGATACCAGACAGAAATCTAGATCTACACAAAGGAATGAAGAGCAGTCAAACTGGTAAATTTAAATAATTTTTTCTTATTTTTAATATCTTTAAAAGATAATCAACTGCTTTGAGTAAAAATAATAATGTATTATAGAAATATGTAATGTAATACATGATAGCAAAATCTGGGTAAGGACATTGGAAGTAGATTCTTATACTCTATCTGAAATGTTACAACATTACCTGAAGGTAGACTATAATAAGCTTAAGATATATGCATTATAAATCCTAAAGCGACTACTACTTAAAAGTTACAGCTAGAAAGCAAACAAAGGAGATGGAATAGAAGCGCACACGCACATGCACACACACACACATACACACACACACACATAGCCCAAACAAACAAAAACTTAATTCACAAACCAATAAACAACAACAGCATCAACAACCAAAAAAACTAAATTAAAAGGATGGTAGAAAAGGCAGAAAATAGGAATGAAGAAGAGACAGAACAAATAGAATGTACATAGCAGCATGCTCTAGTTAAACCCAATCCCATCAATTATTACATTAAATGTAAATGATCTAAACATCACAATCATCAGAGAGATTTTTAAATTATTTGAAAAAAAGAAAAGACCTAGCTATATGCTATCTATAAGAAATTCACTTTAAATACAAAGTCACAAAGAAGTTAAAAATGAAAAGATGGGAAAAGATCAGGTTAACATCATGAAGAGGTATTTTAATATTAGACAAAATAGATTTCAGTGCAAATAATGCCTTCAGAGGTGAAAAGGATCATTTGATAATGATAAAGTGGTCAATTTTTTAAGAGAACAGAAAAATCTTAAAGGTTTTTATATACTGAATGACAAAATTTCCAAGTACATTCAAACAAAATCTGATAGAACTTAAAGAAGAAATAGACAAATCCATAATTGCAATTATGAATTTCAACACTACTCTCCCAATAATTTGCAAAACAAGTAGATAAACAGCAGCACAATGCATATTATTTTCAAGAGTGCAGACAACATTTACATTTAGAACATTTACCAGGATAGACAATAAACAAGTTCAACAAATTTAAAAATATTCAAGTCATACAACGTACATTCTCTGACTACAATGGAATTAAATTGGAAATCACTAACAGAAAGATAGCTGAAAAATCCTCAAATACTAAAAAATTGAAACATTTCTAAATAAACTATGTGTCAGAGAAGAAACCAAAAGTGAAATTGGAATGTATTTTGAATTAAACAAAAATGAAAACATAGCATATCTCCCTGCTCAGCAGGAAGCCTGCTTCCCCCCTCTCTCTCTGCCTGCTTCTGCCTACTTGTGATCTCGCTCTCTGTCAAATAAATAAATAAAATCTTAAAAAAAAAAAAAAAGAAAAGAAAAGAAGAAGAAGGAGTGAGACATTGTTGAGGCAAGGTTTAGTGTGGGCTCGTCTTTGAAGAGGTGATCCTTAATGTTCATATAGTTGCTATCTGATTGACTATCACTGACAAATAAGTCAACAATTTTCAGGGCCAGAGTGGATGGAATGTACCCTTATTCTGTTATGAATTGAGAATATCTTCTGAGTTCTAACCTGTTAGGTTGCAGCTAGGTGCACACTGGCTTCCTGACCTCAGATATTACCTGAGATTTGTTCAGCATCAGGAATCTCCACCCAAAATTAAAAGCTCAGCAGTCACCTCTCATTCTCTCACCTAGTCAGTTTGCTGACCTGTTTTTTCCTTAGGTCACTGGAATGATATGCAGATGATCTAGTGGTTCTTCCCTTTTCTCTTTTTGTCACTACTTACACTCCTTAATTTTAGACAATGTTTAAGCTCCCTGTTCCCCACCAGAATCATATTTTTTTTTTTTTATAATACCGGGTGCGTATAGTCTCGTGGTTGCTTTTGCCATTACTTGAGCATGATGCTTCCTGAACAGGGAGTTGCATTGTTGTGTTGCTTTGTTTTTTGTTGCTGTTGTTGTTTTGTTTTTTAGTTCTTGAGGTCTAGATCCTTCATCTGAGGCAGGTTTCTCAACCTCATGGACTGACCCTGATTTTCACTGCCATCTTGTGGTCAGGAGGAGTTTGAAACCATCAGGAAGTGATGGTTGACACTTCCTATACAAGAAGTGACACTTGTAAAATGTAGATAGATATATGTATCCCAGTCCTAAAAAATGAATCCTGGTTTCAAAAATTTTTGGAGCTTGATAGGATAGTAAAGTTTATCTAGACAGTTTTATTTTCCCTGATGTATCTCACCATATCCATGATTTTAATCTTACATGCCAAAAATAATGATTGCGAACACTCACATAGCCATGCTAGAAACAATTCTAAATGATTTACATTTAATTCATGTAATCCATACAACTTTGTAAAATGGGATTTCCATGTTACAGATAAGCAAACTGATATAATAAAGAGAAGAAATAACTTTCCCAACAGCTAGTGGGTTGAGTCTGGTTCCCAAAACCCACCACCTTCTTTCTCCTAATGCATACAGACACTGCTGACATCACTGTCAGGGGTGGATTAAGATTTCCTGCGGTTAGATTTCTACCACATTAAATCGGAGGGTATGAGTAATATTTCAAAGCTACCCCCAAACATGGCACCCTCCCACCCCAAAAGTTCCCAAGCAGAAATGTGAACAAAGGCAACAGGAAATGGGAAATCCAACCTCTACTACATATCTACTACTTAGCATGTCTTCCAAACTCCAATACATAGAACTGTCTAGGTCCAACCAGAACTCTTTCAGTCTAAAGCCCAAACTCAGAATCTTGCCAGCTGTTGCTGCCCTATGTTAAAAAGATGAGATGCCCACATATGTTTATGAGAAACATTAAAGGAAAATAAATCTAGATACCTGAACCCCTCCTGTCTTATTATACTCTTAAGTTAGGTCCAGAGAGAAAACAAGAGATGGGTAGATGGCAGGACAATTGCTCAGTGGGTGTAAAGTCTGAGACAAGCTATGTGGAAAGAAGAGGAAGAGACAACACACTCAACCATGTGAACTTTTTAACAATCAGATATGTCACTGATTCCTCCATATGACCCACTTGGATGAAAGACCCCTCTTCCTGGTGGTAAAAGAGGTGAGTTCATATAGAGGGTGTGAAGAGGGGAAAATAAATTTTTTTCCCCCAAAGAGGCTCACAGACAGCAACATATACCTTTGCAGCTCTTCTGAATTCTATCACCATATAACCACAGGCATAGAATACTTTCCTCACCCCACCTTCCACTTCCTTAACCTTCAGCCAAAGAGGAGAATTTAAAACACAAAATAACTTCAATAGGATCTGAACTCATTCCTCTGCTGCATGGCAAAGGGAAACCCACTGATGTCTCTTGCAAATCAGGAAAGTGTATAATGCTAATTGTCACAGAAAGCTGGGGTCTGTTCTTACATTACAGAGCAAAGTCTAGGTCATGTTCACAGAAGGAATATTTTCTCCTCATGAGACTATTTTTTGTTTCTGAGACGGAGCACATCTTGGTACCAGTGTCTTAGTTTACCCTTAGTTTTCAATAGCGGCAGTTCTCACTCTTTGGGAAACAAAAACGGGGCATCACGGAGAAAATTTTTGTGTAATCTCCAGCTGAAACACGAGGAGTGTGAATTTCAAATACCAGGACTTTCATCTGAATTGTATTGGCCTAGGTGAAAGGCACTTAAGGAAAGAAAAATAACCACCTTTATAGCCATGCCATCTCCTGACAGCAGGGTGCAATTAGAGACCTGAAAAGCATAACTACCAACCTCCCCACACCACAGGAATCCTAACCTAGACCACTCCCTTGTACTTGAATGTCCCATAAGCATTTCAAACTTAACATCTACAAAGCTGAACTCGTGCTCTTGAATCAAACTTCAAAATATATTCAGATACCAGCACCTCCAATATTACCATTGTGCTAGGAGCTATTACCTGGCCTAAGTTGTTGAAATCCTTTCCCTGCTTTCTCTCTTCAGCCCATTCTCAGAATAGCCTGGATATATCTCATTGACATGTAGATCAAGTATGTTTATTCCCAGCTCAAAACCTTTCATTAGTCTAGCTAAGTATTCTCTATTAATAAACAAACCCAGTGGTATCAGATATAGTGATTACTTCCGCTTATTATTGTTTTGTAAAGATTACTTTAGCTAGTCTAGGGCCTGTGCGTTTCAATATAGATTTTTACATAAGATTGTCTATGTACACACACACACACACACACACACACACACACACACACACATTCTAGGCCTTTGATAGAAATTGCACTAAACCTATAAATCAATTGGGAGAGAATTGATATTTTGCTTTGTTGAGTATTCTGATTTATAAACATGATATATCTCTCCATGTAGTTAAATCTTTGATTTCTTTCATCAGAATTTTGTAGTTTTCAGCATACAAGTTCTTTTCATGACTTGTTTTATTTATACCTATATATTTCATTTTTTAAATTTTTTTAAAGATTTTTATTTATTCATTTGATAGACAGAGATCACAAGTAGGCAGAAAGGCAGGCAGAGAGAGAGAGGAAGGGAAGCAGGCTCCCTGCTGAGCAGAGAGCCCGACATGGGGCTCAAATCCAGACCCTGAGATCATAACCTGAGCTGAAGGCAGAGGCTTAACCCACTGAGCCACCTAGGTGCCCCCTATTTCATTTTTTAAAGATTGAAAATGGAATTGTATTTTTAATGTCTGTTCATGTGTTCATTGCTAGTATATAGAAATGCAATTGGTTTTTATAGGTTATTCCTTACCCTGAGAACTTAATGGAATCCTGTCTTAGTTCTAGGAGTTTGCTTTGTCTTTTCTGGTTAGAGTCCTGGAATTTTCTACTTAGGTGATATCATGTCATCATGAGCAATAAGTATGTTGAGAACTACAGTTTTGTTTTGTTTTCTTCTAATTCACTCTTTACCAGCTTGAGGTAATATTCCTCCATTCCCAACTTGCTAGAAGTTTTCATAATGAGTAGGTACTGGGTTTTGTCAAATACTATTCTGTCAATTGATAAGATTGCATGATTTCTTTTTTTTAATATGTTGATATGATGGTTGACATTGATTGATTTTTGAATGCTGAGTTAGTCTTTTAGAACTGGAATAATTCCCATTGGATCAAGGTGTATAATATTTTTTTATACACAGTTGGATTTTACTGATAATATTTTGTTGAGAATTTTTGCATCAAAGTTAATAAATATTGATCTCTAGTTTTCTTTGTCTTTCTGTCTCTCTCAAGTCTTTTTCTGGTTTTGCTATCAGAGTAATACTGTCTTGGAATAATGAGTTGGAAACTTTCTCTTCTATCATCTGGAAAAGATCATGCAAATTTGCAATTCTTTTAAAATGTTTAATATAATTTTGAAATGAAATCAGGTAGGCCTCTCCTTGTTTCTTTTTCAGGAGATTTTAAATTCAATTTCTTTAAAGATAGCAAGACTATTCAGATTCTATCACATCTTAATTGAGTTCTGGTAGCTTGTAGATTTTGAGGAGCTGGTTCATTTCTTCTAAATTGTCAGATTTATGAGTGTAAATGTGTTTCTAGTATTCCCTTATTGTTCTTTTAATGGCTATAAAATCTGTGATTGTATACCCTATTACTTCCCCAAATTGTGATCAGTATCTTTTCTCTTTTTATATTTGTCAGTTGCTAGAGGCTTACTTATTTTATTGATTTTTGGAAGAAGCAGCTTTCTTTTCTTTTCTTACCTTTTCTTTTCTTTATCTTATTTTGCATATTCTTGGTTTCTACGCTTATCTTTACTCTTTCCTTCATTTACTTGTTTGAGTTTATTCTTCCTCATTTAAGAAAATGGAAGAATTTGGAATGTTGATTGGAGACCTTTTCCTGTTTCTATTGTAAACTCCTAGGTGTAGATGTCCTCTCAGCCCTATCTTAGCTGCATTCCACATATTTCAATATATTGTATTTTCATTTTCATTCTACTCTATGTATTTCCTCTGAGATTTCCTCTTTGATCCGTGCATTATTTGCAGGTATGCTGTATCATTTCTATGTGTATAAAGATTTTCCTATTATCTTTCTGTTATTGATTTCTACTTTGATGTCAGCAGTATGGTCAGAAACACAGTCTTTATTACTTTAATCATCTTACTTTTGTTGAGAGTCATTCTATGTTTCGAAATGTGGTCTATCTTGTTTAATGTTACATGGACACTTGAATAAAGTGTGTATTCTGCTGTGGTTGGGTAGAGCATTCCTTAGATTTCAATTAGGTTCTGTTGATTGACTGTGTTGTTTAGGTCTTGGTAATCTGTGGTCTAATGGTTCTATCAGTTGGTGAGAAGGGAGTATTAAAGTTCACACTGTAATTGTAGACTTCTCTGTTTCTCTTTTCAGTGCTATTAGTTTTTTCTTCCCATAGTTTGTATTTTCTGTTTTTCTGTTTCTGTCACACATATTTTGTTGTTTGGTGCATATACATTTAGAATTGCTATGCCTTCCTGATGGAATGATCATTTTATCATTGTGAGTTATATCTCACTTTCCTTGATAATGACTTTACTCTGAAGTCAATTTTATCTGGTATTAGTAGAACCCTGATTTTTTAAAACTAATTTTTGCCTGGTATATCTTCTTTTATCCTTTAATTTTCAACTTATGTGTGTTTTTGGATTAGAAATGAGTTTCTTTTTATAGTGTATAGTTGATCTATGTTTTATTGCACATGTTTCATTATACCTTGTGGCAATTTCTGTTTTTTGATTGTTGAATTAAACTACATTTAAAATAATTATTGCCAGGTTAAGATTTAATCTGCCCCTGTAGTATTTATTTTCTGTATGTTTATTCTGTTTCTCATTCTTGTCTCTTTTTCTTGCATTCTTGTGGATTATTGAGTATATATATATTTTAGGATTTTACTTGATTTACTTACAGGATTTTTTAGTGTATCTCTTTGCATAGTTTCCATAGTGGTTGCTTTGGGTATTATTATTTACATATGTGACTTATTACAGTTTATTGGTATCACCATTTTACTTCTTCAAATGAAGTGTGGAAAACTCACTTCCATTTAGTACTCTTTATTTTCTTCATTTTAAATATTGTTTTGAATATCACATTGTGCTATAACTTTTGTCTCAATTATCAAGTATGATTTGTGAATTTTATGAATAATAGGATAGCCTACCATATGCATCCATATTTTTGCTCTTTTTTCTGGTCCTTCTTCCTTTCTAGTGATCTAAAATACTTTCTTTTATCATTTCCTTTCTATTGGAGAACTCCGTTAGCTTATCTTCAAGTGCAGGTATTTTCATAACAAATTATTTTAGTTTACCTCCAAGAATGTCTTTATTTCCTTGTCTTTCTTAAAGATGGTTTTCTAGGAATAAAATTCACTTTTAAAGGTTCTTTTCTTTTAGCACTTGAAAAGTTGAGCCATGTCCTCCTGGCTTCCATCGTTTCATGTGAGAAATCCACTGTCATTTAAATTGTTATTTTCCTATAAGTAATGTATCATGTGTCTCTTTAGCTGCTTTCAATATTTTTTCTTTGTCTTTAATTTTCATTATTTTAATTAGTATGACCTGGCATGAATTTTTGGGGGTTTATTCTGTTTTTCACTTCTTAAATCTATAGATTAGGTTATATGAATGGATGAATGAATGCATGGATGCCTTAAAATCCTTGTGAGATAAATTATCTCAATATCTGGCTTATCTTGGTGCTGGCGGCACCTGATTGTCTTTTCTTATTCAAATTATGATTTTTGGGGGTCTTGGCACAGCAAATGATATTTTGCTACATCCAGGAATTTTGTCCAGGATATACCTAGTCCTATCTAAACCTTTCATTTTAGTGGAAAGTCATCCTGTTTAGGTTTAGTACTCAGATCTTGGCTTACTTTTGTGAGTTGTGGTTCCAATGATGGTTTAATTTTTAGACCTTTGCAGTGCTGTTTTAGTCTGACTGGTTTATATGGTACCTTTGGTGGTCCCACTAATCCTTGCTGGTACCGTTGATGGGGTGTGCAGTGTTTCTTCCAAGCTGGGCCACTGAATGTCTCTCAGTGTGGTAGCAGGGTATTGGGTTTATGGAGTCAAAGAGGCTTTCCAGTTTGTGCTGCTTATATTGCAGCTGTATCTCTTGTAGGTTCCACCTGGAGTCGCCCAGTCGCCCAGTGCAGAAACGGGTCTTGGGCCCACAAGGACAAAAGACTTCCCAGACCAGGCTGGTAGTATGCAGCGAGCCTGCCTAGGCTGCCTTCTTTTGCTAGGCTGTGTATTGAGGAATCCCAGCTCTGGGTGGCCTAGTTCTGTTGGGTGAGGGATGTAAGATATTCTGCCATTATCTTGTACCTACAGTCCTGGAGTCCCAAACAAGATCACCTTTTTCTAACTACCTTCCATAGTTCTTTGGCTGTCTCTTCTGTTATTTCCAAGTTTTATAGTTGTGCTTAAAGCAGCAGAGAGAAAAGAGTTACATCATCTTGTCCAGACTGTTTATCTTACTTATAGTTTATACTCTACCCCAAACCCAATAAAAATATAAGTTCCATGAAGGAAGGAACGTGTGCCCCTTTTATTTGTTATTATATCCAAAGTGAAAGAAATTGTATCTAGCACTACTGAATGGATTACTAGGCAGAATTTTCTCTGGTTAATAGCACAGCAGAGAAATCACTTGCTTACAGCTGAAGCAAAAATACTTCCAGGCACAAAACACACTAAAAAGAACTCTTAGATTTTCCATGATGCATTAACAACAAATGCAATTAGAAACAGAAAACAAAATGTCCTGCCACACTCAACTTATACAAACTGGCCAGCAGTCATCTCTTTTGGGAGGCCCAAAGATATATCAAAGTTAATTAACCTTTTCTTCCAAATCATTTCTTTGTTGTCCAATATCTCTTTGAGACTTAGATGAAAATATTCATCTGAAAGAAGCTATAAATTATCTTAGACATCTTTTTCCTTATCACCAACATGCAACCTGTCACCAAGTCTAGTTAAATTTTATCCTAAAGATATGGATGTAATATTTTTCTTTTATATCTGTTTTCTGTTCTCTCTTCTCTATTCTGTTTTGCCCATGTTTTGTAATTTCTTTCCCAGTAAACTTGAATGCTCCATTCTAATCTCTGAGCCTCCTGTCTTGTTCCTCTTCCATCTACCTCTCCCCCAGTACTGTTTCCTTGATGATCTTCCTAAAGTCCAGGGCGCCTGGGTGGCTCAGTGGGTTAAGCCGCTGCCTTCGGCTCAGGTCATGATCTCAGAGTCCTGGGATCGAGTCCCACATCGGGCTCTCTGCTCAGCAGGGACCCTGCTTCCTCCTTTCCCTCTGCCTGCCTCTCTGCCTACTTGTGATCTCTCTCTGTCAAATAAATAAATAAATAATCTTAAAAAAAAAAAAATCTTTCCTTTGTGCACAACATCCTTAAATATAAAAATATCAACCGTGTAATCTAGGATGCTACCTCATTCTACAGAGGTGGCTAGTCTAAAGAGAGATGCACAGTATGTGCAAACTACACACCAGATTTCAATGACTTCGTACAAAAGAAGGAAGTAAATTTTCTTACTAATAATTTTATATGGACTGTAAATTGAAATGATAGCATTTTGAATATACTGTATTAAAGTATTATTAAAGTTAATTTTACATGTTTATTTTTTATCTTTTAATGTGATGTTAAAAAATCTTAATTACACCATGGTATGCACTCTATTTCTATTCTTTATATTTCCATTGGATATTCATCATATGTTTCCTGCTCTAGAGCCTAAATCTTTTCTTTTTCTCTAATCCAGTCTTTGCAGTTTTCCTAAAGGATTCTGAATTTGAGTTTTGCAGACCTTAACTTCCCTGAGTCTCTTTCCTCATTTAAAAGTTGAGCATAATAATTAAACCTTCTTCATATGGTATTTGCATAAGAAGGGTGCTTTAATTCCTTCTTCACAGGGATTAAATGAGATGACTGCATTTTAAAACTTTGAGGAGTTTCCAGCTTCAGCACTCAACAAATATTAGCAATGAATGTCATTAAGAGTAGACCTACTGAAGGTGCCAGAGTGGCTGCCTTTGGCTCAGGTCATGATCCCAGAGTCCTGGGATGGAGCCCTACAGGGAAACTGCTTGTCCCTCTCTCTCTTCTCCGCACCCCCAACCCGAATTGTGCTCTCTCTCACTATCTCTCTCTCTCTCAACCAAAAAAAAAAAAAAAAAAAAAAAAAGAATGAAAGAAAGTAAAGAAAAGAACAAGCCTAGTGAAGGGTAAGGAGATTTGCAGAACTGCTTTCCAGTAAAACAGGTACAACTAGTAAAAATGATCTGTTTAAAAAAGTTTAAGTTTCTGGAGGATTCCAGTTTCAGGGGACCAACATGTAATGAGCTTGGAAGGCATCACTCCTATCCTTATTACAAAAGAAAAAGCTGAATAACTGGAAAATCAATGACTTTTCTTGGAACCACCAGAGAACTACAATCACAGGGCAAACCACCAGGCTGAAATGTGGAGAGACAGAAGAATACAAAGAGCCACAGCTGACATCTGCTTACCTGGAACAAAAGCCACTGGAGCCATAAACTGGTAGGAACATTGGAAGGGTAATTTCAGTTTATTTTATTTTATTAATTCCTGTGCAGTTGACATACAGTGTTATATTAGTTTCAGGTGTGCAATTTAGTGATTCAACACTTACATACAAAACCCAGTGCTCATCACAACAAGAGCCCTCTTTAATCCCCATCACATATTTAATCTATCCCCCTGCCCACCTCCCCTCTGGTAATTGTCAGTTTGTTCTCTACAGTTAAGTCTATTTCTTGGTTTTCCTTTCTTTTTTTTTTTCCTTCCCTCCTATGGCTATTTTGTTTTGTTTGTTAAATTCCAAATATGAGTGAAATCATATGGTATTTGTCTTTCTCTGACTGAATTATTTCACTCAGCAAAATACTGTTCAGCTCCATCCATTTCATTGTAAGTAGCAAGATTTTTCTCATAAGGCCTGCAACTGATTGAATGAGGCCCACCCACATCATAGAAGGTAATTTGCATTACTGGAAGTCTGCCAATTTAAGTGTTACTATCATCTAAAAATACCTTTACAGCAACATCTAGATGTCTGTTTAACAAAACAACTGGGTACCCATAGCCTGGCCAAGTTGCTACATAAAATGAAATAGCATTCTGAGTATGAAATATTCTGTGAGAGGGAAAGTTTGGAGGTCCCAGCATTAGGGAAGCTGCTGCCTACCTATGTGTGTGTTTTACCTCCAGGAATTCCACCAGGTTCTCATTGTGAAGAATCAAGGAAGATCCCTTCAGTGCTCTAGCACGGGAGGAGGACAAGTCATCTTTGGGATGCATACCCAGGGCTGAGTAGTCTTCATTTCAAAAGTCTACTCTCCAGGGGAAAATATTTTACTAGACCCTTATCTGATGTGGGAGAGGGCTCCTCCTGCCTTCCTGTTTCATGTGAGCAGGCAGAGGGAGCTAAGGGTGACTGGCAGGTCAGCACTGCTGCTGGGCATGTGTGTGTCTCTGCTTCTTAACCATAAACAGCAAGATTTAGGATTCTAAGGATCAAAGATAATACAGATGATTCCGAGCTTCCTCTGAGCTTTAATCATCCCACTCTGTAAATTTAGAACAAGCCTAACATTCAGACACTGTAGCAGAACACTGGTTGTTCCTTTGGTGAGAACAGCAATGCTCCTTGGACCTCTGAGTAGCATCTGAGCACCTAGAGGGGCCCCTAGTCACCTAGGCCTTTCATCTCATCAGCCCCCCTCCCTTGCCAGTGAATCCTTTTATTATGTTAAAGTAGGATGTCATTACTGGAATCAGAAAGAAAATACCAGCTGTTTTTGTCCTCCAGGAAGCACTAATTAGCCAGCAGCCACCCAGATCTCTGGCGACAATGAAGCGTATGCAGGCTAATTACAAGCTGGCTGCCTCCTCACACTGGGTGGCTCAGGCTGCAACACCTGCCCTTCGGAGCTGAAATATTTTTAGGATTTGGAATTTCCCCCTGGCCCTTATCTTGCTTTTGATGTCTTCATTACACATCTCCTTCTGCAATAGCTTCCTCACTGGTCTCTGAATTCTAGCCAACCCATCTTACACAAAACAGCCAAACTTGTCTTCCTAAAACACAGCTCCAATCATATAATTTTCCTACCCCAGATTTGTCAGCATGATCCCCGTGCTGCGTGTAAATTATAGTCCGGCCCTCAATGCTTTATATAAAGGAATTCAAGCCCACTTTTCCAGCCTCCTGCCAGCCCCTGCTTTCTACAGCCCTTCTCACCTACTGACAGGGTTCCCCACTTAGGTTCCCCTAACCTTACCTTTCACCTCTAGGATTCTCAAATAATCACCATGGGAGCTTTAAAGAGAAAAACAAAAACTGCACCCAGACCAATAAAGAATCTTGAGGTGTAGGGAAAGGATATTGGTAGCATGCTAAAAGCTGCCCAGGGGATTCCACTGCTCAGCTAGGATGGAGGACCAGTGCATGAGGCCAATGCCTGCACAGGCAGAATGTTCGGGAAGGGTTGGAATCAGGTGTATGAGCCACAGCCTGAAACACAGACCTGTCCATCCACCATTGCCATGATTGGGGCTTTGTCTCTTCACCCGTTAAGACTTACATCCCTCCTTTATCTCTGGCCACATAGGTGGGACCTGATGTCCTACTTCCCTCATTCCTGGATTTGTCTATTCCTGCCCACCACTGTGCAGAGTGTTCTGCCCACACTGGGCCCTAGTTTGTTATACCCCCTTGGACACTCCCTGCACTGCAGTGCAACCTGCAGCCTCAATCTCCCCCTACCTGACCCAGCTCCCACCTTCTCTTTGCTCAAGCCTCTTAGCTGAGTCTACTACATGAAAACACTTGTAACAGTATGTTAAAATGCAAGTTTCCTATAAGCATTGAGATACAGTTGAAGTGTGATGGCAAAGTGGTGTCAGACCATCTCATGCAGAATCTATAATAGAAAAATCCTACAGTTTCAAACTCTCATCCTGTTGAGAATAAAACATGGAAATGAGAGAGAGAGAGAGGAAGAACAGAGGGGACCGGAGGGGTGATCTTCCTGGCGTGAGCACAGCCCCCATGCAATGGATTCCCACTCCTTCCACACACCCAGAAGTGTGTGCAGCTCTCTGCTTTCTCTCACAGAATTATAGAGAAGCCTTCTATGAGACTCTGGAAGTCTGGATTCAGGAGACATCTCCACCTTAGTCTGATGGTCCGTAGGAGTCCTAGAAGCAGGGATAGCAACTGGCCATTCTGTTAAGGCAGGAGGGTGAGTGAACTGTCCCAGCCCCTCTCAGTCTGTCAGTGTTGGTGTGCTGATGCTTCCCATGGACAAGAGTGGAGAACAGGAGCCACTCCAGGGATGGCTGGGAGAGATCAAGAAATACCCCCCCCCCCCCCGCGCCCCAGGTGATGTGCCTGTCCTAGGAATCATAGCTAAACTTGTCCCTACGCATTGGGAATCTCTCAAGAAAACCCCTAGAAGAGCTAATCTCCATTACTTGTAGGTTTTCAGGCACACAGGACTGCCCTTTGTGAACAGCTGGCCCGCTGGGAGGGCAGATCTTCCCCGAGCAGGTCCCTTTCCTGGTTTGGGGTGCAAAGTAGCTGGCCCAGGCTGGTATTCTTTTTTTTTTTTTTTTTTTTTTT
>NC_081569.1:24028421-24045659 GCF_022355385.1 Mustela nigripes
TCACCACTTCCTCATATCAGGGAGATCATATGATAGTTGTCTTTCTCTGCTTGACTTATTTCGCTAAGCATGATACGCTCTAGTTCCATCCATGTTGTTGCAAATGGCAAGATTTCATTTCTTTTGATGGCTGCATAGTATTCCATTGTGTATATATACCACATCTTCTTGATCCATTCATCTGTTGATGGACATCTAGGTTCTTTCCATAGTTTGGCTATTGTGGACATTGCTGCTATAAACATTCGGGTGCATGTGTCCCTTTGGATCACTACATTTGTATCTTTAGGGTAAATACCCAATAGTGCAATTGCTGGGTCATAGGGCAGTTCTATTTTCAACATTTTGAGGAACCTCCATGCTGTTTTCCAGAGTGGCTGTACCAGCTTGCATTCCCACCAACAGTGTAGGAGGGTTCCCCTTTCTCCGCATCCTCGCCAGCATCTGTCATTTCCTGACTTGTTGATTTTAGCCATTCTGACTGGTGTGAGGTGATATCTCATTGTGGTTTTGATTTGTATTTCCCTGATCCAGGCTGGTATTCTAATCACGGTCCTTTTCTAGGTTAATCAGTCTGAAATCAAACAGAAGAGACCAATCATCAAAAATGAAAGGTGACAAGAAAAGAGAAGAAAGAGAAGGAACAAGAAAGGAAAAGAACGGAAAAGAGAAGGGAAAGAAAGTGGGGGACGAAGAGGGGAGGGAAAGAAGAGAGAAGAGGGGAGGGGAGAGAAGAGGAGAGAGGGCAGGGAAGGGGCGAGGCGAGGGGAGGGGATGGAAGAGGAGGGGAGGAAAGGCACCGTTCCTCCATCTCCTTATGTTGTCTCCCAAATTCCATTTCCCCAGCAGGGCCCAGTGACAGCTGAAGAGAGGAAGGAGGTCCTGCCAGCTGCAGGCTTCAGCTGCAGATTGGAGTCCTGACGAGTGCTTCCTAGGCAGGCTGCCATACCTGGGATTGGGACGTCAAGTCAAGTCAGAAACCAGCCCAGCTTCTCACGCTGACTCAGAAAGAGGTTCCCTCCACTGCATCAATCTCAAAGGGACAGTGATGCTCTCTCCCTGGTTGTCTGTCAAGTCCCAGAGATGTGAGGCAACCACCTCAGTGCTGGCCCCTTCATAAGGCTCTCTCCTTGTCACCAAAGCCTTGCTTCATTGTCTTTCCCTCCTCAGAGGGTTTTACATTTTTATCTTTTTTGTTTGGCACTTGTGTGCTATCTGGTGTACGTGTCAGTGTGCACATCTTATTTCCCCCGCCACCCTCCAGTCTAGACAGAGGCTAGAGCACTGACCTGCTGGAACAGCAGCACACTTGGATTGCTTGCACCTGTCCTGCACCAGACGCTGTGCTAAACACTATACCCACATAGTTGCTGGATCCACAGAACCTTTGAGGTCAGCTCTTACTACAGCCATTTTATGGATGAGAAGGCTGAGGCTTACAGTGGTCAATAACCCCAGGAGGTAGCATGGCTAGGATTCCTATGGCTATTCTGTTCACTGGAGTGCCTGGCATATTATGGGGCCCTGTAAAGTTTCCTTGAGTGAATAAATGTTGTTTGGCTCCTCATATATACCAATTAAGTGAACATGCTAAAGTCTCTTCTAGCACCAGTTAGTTGCATCTTTTAAAAAATAAGTAAGTGGGGCACCTGGGTGGCTCAGTTGGTTAAGTGTTTGTCTTTGGCTCAGCTCATGATCCCAGGATCCTGAGATCAAGCCAGCGGGGAGCCTGCTTCTCTCTCTCCCTCTGCCCTCCCCCCCGACTCATGTTCCCTCTCACTTGCTCTGTTTTCTCTCTCTAAATTAATTAATTAATTAATTAAAAATAAGCAAACATTTAAATTGATTTTGAGCTTCATGTATTGTTTTATCAGAAATAAACTAAATTAAGGTTTTCATGTTACCTCTTCCAAAAACTTAGCTTTAATATCTTTGAAGTGTTAGTTTGAGGTTAACATTATAGTTTTTCCTTAAAGGATTTTCTATTCATTTCTGACAAGGTAAATTAAACACTGCCTTTTAAATTTTGATGTGCAAAAAAAAAAAAAAAAAAGTCTCTTGGGGGATCTTGTTAAAAATGCAGGTACTGACTCAGGGAGTTAGGGGTGGAGCCTGAGATTTGGCATTTCTTAAAAGCCTCCAGAGGTTACCAGTGCTGTTGGTATGAGGAAAATACCCTTTGGGAAGCAAGAGACTAAACTCTACCTAGAGTTTGACTCACTTTATTTATAGAAATAAAGTAAGTTACACTACCCTTTCTCTTAGGTTGGGACGACTATCTTTCCCTAGACAAAGAGGGCGATTATGGGTTGAATTTTCTAATTTTAATTATGGTATAATTAACATACAGTGTTATATTAGTTTCAGGTGTACAATTTAGTGATTCAACACTTCCACACATCACCCAGTGTTCATCGCAAGTTCATTCTTTGATTCCCATCACCTATTTCACCTGTCCCCTCCCCACCTACCCTCTGGTAACCATCAGTTTGTTCTCCATATTTAAGAGAGTCTGCTTCCTGGTATGTCTGTCTCTTTCTTTCTTTTTTTTTCTTGGCTTGTTTGTGTTGTTTCTTAAACTCTACATGTGAGTGAAATCATATGGTATTCGTCTGTCTCTGTCTTATTTTGCTTAGCATTAAACTCTCTAGCTTCATCCATGTTCTTACAAATGACAAGACTTCACTTATTTTTATGGCTGAATAATATTCTTTATACATTCCTCAATCAATGGACACTTGGGCTGCTTCCATAATTTGGCTGTTGTAAATAATGTTGCAATAAACATAGGAATACATATATCCCTTTGAATTAGTGCTTTTATATATATTTTTTGGTAACTACTATGGGTTGAATTCTGAATACCTCATATGTTGAAGTCTTAAACCCCTGGACCTCAGAATGTGACCCTTTTTGGGTACATGGTCACTGTAAATGTAATTAGTTAAGATCAAACAGGAATGGAATACAATTGGTCCTAAGTGAATGTGATTGGTATGCTTTTTAAAAATTTTTTTTGGATTTTTTAATTAACATATAATGTATTATTAGCCCCAGGGATACAGGTCTGTGAATTGCCAGGTTTACACTTCACAGCACTCATCATATAACATACCTTCCCCAATGTCCATAACCCAACTGACATTAGTATCAGGTACTAATACCTCTCCCTAGCTTCCTCCCCCAAGCAACCCTCAGTTTGTTTTGTGAGATTAAGAGTCTCTAATGGTTTTTCTCCCTCCTGATCCTATCTTGTTTCATTTATTCCTTTCCTACCCCCAAACCTCCCATGTTGCCTCTTCACTTCCTCATATCAGGGATATGATTGGCATTCTTATAAAAAAGGAGGGAACCAAACACAGAGACAGACATGCAAGAAATGAAGACATGCAAGAAAAATGAAGGCACGATTTGGGATGTTGGTGCTACAGTCAAGGAACATCAAATCTGTGTGGCAAAATTCCAGAAGCTAAGGAAGAGGCCTGGAATAGATTCCCACTCACAGCCTTCAGAAGGAACCAACCCTTCATTTCAGACTTCAGGCCCCAGACTATAAATTTCTGAGTGGTGTGAGTCACCAAGTTTCTGTTATTTTATTATGGCAGCCCTAAGAAACTCACATAAGCAAGATGCATTTTCACATTACAACAACATTACAAAATTCCCCCATGAAAAGGAGACCTTAGAGCTCCCTGCCTCATTTTGTTCATTAGAGGCTTAGTTGTGAAGGAGCAGGTGCATTTGTATCTTTTAAATGGCAGGTCGTATTGGGTGCATCACTCACTATTCCTTAATTAATATTTGCCTCGTCACCTTTTCTTTTAATTAATTGTACTTGGGTCTGCTCCCTTAAAGCCCTATCACCATCACCATCATTCCTGTTCATGGGTGATAGGACACACTGATCGCTGGCTTACAGTGTCTGCTTGCTCTTCTGTCAGGGGATACACCTCACCTGCATCCCAAAGCCTCCCAGTTCTTCCCACCATAGCCTTCTCCCCATGCAGGTTTCTTTGGCTAAGTGTGTGTGTGTGTGTGTGTGTGTGTGTGTGTGTGTGTGTGTGTTCATCATGGTATCCTGGAAGCTGTCTTACATCTCTTTGATGGATTCAATTCTGAGAATAACTCCAAGATCCTGTCCCCTGATTAATGAACCAGATACTAATGTCAGGCTGCTGTGAAGAGATTTCCTAGGTGCAATTGATATTTCAGGTCAGTTGACCTTAAAATACGATACAAATGTGGGCTTGAACCAATCAGGAAAGCCCTTTAAAAGTAGTATTTTCTCAAGCTGGCAGCAGAAGAGGAAGTCAGCCTGTAAGCATGAGAAGGATTTGACATGCTATTGCTGGCTTGAAAATCTGGGGAGACAGGGAGGGATGATGTACTTATCAAAGAATGCAAATTGCCTCTAGAAGTTGAGAGCAACCCCCAGCTAGCAGCCCACAGGAGACAGGGACCTCAGTACTCCATCTGGCATGCACTTGGATGAGCTTTGAAGCTGTTTGTTCCCAGTCACCAGATAAGAGCCCAGTCCAGACAACAAGGTGATTTAGATTTGCAAGACCCAGAACAAAAAACCCAGATAAGTTCACGTGAACTTCTGCCCTACAGAACTCCAAGATAATGAATGGGTGTTATATTATGTTCCTTCATGTGTGTTAATTTCTTACACAGCAATCAATAACTAATACACTCCCCAACCTGGCAAAGCCTCAGAAGTCATTTCCTATTTCCTCCTACCTTCTCCACAACAGAGCAGGCAGACCTCTGAACCCCAAGCTGGACCTTGTCACTGATGGAGCTTCTCTTCTGCTGCATGCTGGTGGCTGCTATGATTTTTCTGTGTTTGCTGTTGAAAACCTACCACCCAGATGGATACTCGTGATGTTTTCTGCAACCAGGTCTCCTATCAGTTGAAAATAATTGAGACCCTGTGAATACCTGTAATTTGGAAATAGTCCAACTGTAGTCAGATTAAATGACTTTAATAATTATCATCAACTCTTAGATGTGAAAATAATCTGAGTGGAAGAAAAATAATAACAAAAGAAAATTACCTTGCTGCTATAAAATCGAGGCTCATCTGCTGATTTTTATATGGCTATATGTTCCCTCCCAGAAAACAAAAGAGTGACTGCTTTGACATGGACACCAGTGGAAAAATCAACTAGCTCAGTCCACCCCCACCTGATTAGGAGCAGAGGCTCTACCTCCCTGGTCTGATTCACAAGCAAGATGTCCAGGCCTTCCACGCTTCGCTGAGGGGCACACATATTCAGACCTGTAGACTGACAGACTGACAGGGGTCCCGGGGGATGTGTTGTTACATCCAGACTTGAAGAGTTCTCATCTTCTGAGTCCTGTCTTCCCTGCTCCTGTTTCTGCTGGCTGTAAGTGCAGGTCTCCCAGCCTTGCCCTCTTTCCACCCCCTCTCCTTTTAGCATCTTTTTTTCTTATTCTACTTTCCCTGTGTTTTTTTAGACTTTTCTGCTTCTGCAGGCATGCTTCAGAGAATATGGGATGGTCTTTAGGCTCAATATTTCTTTGCTTGTTTCTGCTCAGTGGGCTTGGAGAGGAAATGGCAAGTGAGATGGGGGGGACCTGGGGGACCAAATCACAGCCACCACCTGGTAAGACATGACCCACCAAAGAATGTGTGTAACATAGGCCTACCCTTGCCCACAATGCCACCTTGAGCAAGTCGGCATTTTTTCCTCTTTTTAACATTGAGGTATCTACATGTAAAATTAGGGTAATACTAGCCCCCATTTCATAGGCTTATTGTGAGAGACTGACAAAGCAATACAAGTCAATCAATCATCATACTTTATGATGGGTATATGGTAAGTAGTAAGCAAACATTAGCTATTTTATGTCACATAAAAATAATGTGACTTCAAAAAGTAATGTGACTTCATTGTATGAGTGTTTAAAATATTTTTTCCCAAATCTGTCCTTCTTTTTTGGTCTTATTTTATTTGGTATATTTTGAAAGCAATGACGTGCGGGGATACCTGAAGCCTCAGTCCTGCCTTTTGTTATTTGTGTGACCGAGGGCTCCCTTATTCTCCTGCTCTGGTTCTCTCTGTCACCAGATCAAGTACAGTGGACTTGTTGGCTTCACAATGCCCATGAAAGCAAACTTTAAGCTGCAGAGGGCTGCTCCAAGCAAGGTTTACGGTGCATGCTCCTTGTTTAGACAGAGGAGCTGAGGGACCTGTCTGAAGTCGTAACGTGTCAGTGAAGTTGGTTAAACACCGCATGGCTCCTGAGCTAGAGGACTTGGGTATGTGTCTGTTTTGTTTTGTTTTACTTACCTTGGCATGCATCACATGAAGGGAGGTGGCAAGTTTCCAAAAACTGCAAACATTCTAAAAACAGAAGGAAGGGTTTCTTTCAGTGTGGCCTTTCATATTGTTAGTTTAATACTTCCTTGGCTTTTATTTAAGTCAGGGATTTTAAAAGCAAGACAGGATGTCTGACTTCCTGAGGAATCCTCCTCAGAGAATGACATTCAGTACTTTCTCTCCTCTCCAGGCAGTTCCTAACTGCTTGCAGTCAAGCTTCAGGCCGTGGTGTTCCACAGAAGTTGCTCAGACAAATTAATGTCATTCTGAGCTGCAAAAGCCAAAATACACTTTACAGTCTTTCTGTGACTTCTTGGTGGCATTTTGGTCTTGCAATGCCCTAAGACCTTCTCTTCTCTCGCATCCTGCCAGACAGAGCATTCTCTTGGCTTTTCTCCCCTCTGCTGCTCCAGGAGGCCAGGGATGGGCTGGGGTTGGCTCAGATTCAGTCATTCTACTTCCATGCCTTTTGCTGGCCAGTTGATGTCACATTGGTGTTTGAAATTGGCAAGCGCTACGACTTGTGGCCCTTTATTTTCCTTTCCCATAGAGCTAGTGCTAAAGCACTTGCCAGTACAGGGTTCTGTTAAAATGTAATCTTCTTCTGCACACATTTTAAATACTGGGGCCATTAGGTTTCTGGCATCAGGTCTCTTCTGTTTGTACCCTCTCCCATGATTGACTTATTCTGCCCTTCCCTTCTGTATGCTTCTCTGCGTGGATGACTCCCACGCCCACCCTTCTTTTCCCTCATGTCCAGACTTACATAACCAACTGACTATTGCCCAGTTCATCTCTGAGTGGTGAACATCCAAACCCAACTCACATATCCACACGTGCAAGTCTGCTCAGATGCCTGCTTCTTTGCCAGCGTGGGGTGATGCCGTATCTGCTGGAAACCAGCAGGGTGCTTTTCTCCACCTGCCCCTCATCTCCTAACACCCAGCCCTCTACCATTCCTAATTCCTGAAGAGCTCTTGAATCTCTCTTGAAACCTGCAGTGACCAAGTTCAAATCAGCATCATTTCCCCTCCACACCGGCCTCCTGCCGAGTCCTTCTGTATCCACTCTTAACCCCCTCCCATTGTTTCTCTATGTGGTCGAAAGACTACATGTTTGACACTGCAAATCACTGTCCTGTTCCAACTCTTCCCGTGGCTTCCCATAGTTCTCTGAATAAGAAGTCCTTGGCAGCTTTCCATGGCTCCCCGTCCAGCTGGTCAGCAGCAACCTCTTCCCTCTCTCCCCAGCAAAGTCCATCTTGCCAGGCCTTGCACAGGCTGCTGTCTCTGGCTGGAGCCCTGTCCTCCACATCTGCTTCTATACCCTTTCACCAGACGGACACCTGCTCATTCTTTATTCTCAGCCTAAACTCTTACTTCCTTGGGACATATTCTCTTCCTCCCCAGGCCCCAGGAAAGCCTGGCTACAGTGCCGAGCAGGGCCCACATCTTCCCTGTTATAACACTTGTCAACGCTCTCATTGCTATGCCATGCTGATTTCTGGAAGGTGGAGACAGCCCTGTACACACACGGTGCCAGCCCTTGGAACTAGCCCCGTGTCTTGCCTCATTATTAAAGTCATGGCTTCTCTAATCCATTCCTTTTTTTTGTTGTCAGGAGCTCTTCACTTGGGTCAGGCCCTCTTGGATTTTGGTCAGGTCGAGAGCTGCCTTTATGCCCTCAATTATTCTGCCATGCAGACCATTTCCCACATGGTTTCCATAGTTCCAAAGTGCAAAACTGATTATGTTATTCCTCTTCTAAAATTCCCAGTGATGAGAAGCATATTCCTGGACAGAGCAGCCAGCTGACCAGGTCTGACTGTTGCCCGCTTAGCACATTCCCTTGCACGGTGTTCAGGTCAGAGCACTCACCACCCCATAACCTAACACCTCCCTTTAACCCTGACTTGGGCAACTCCTTTCTCATGTCTTCTGGGATCACATCCTCCAGGGTAATGTCTCCAGTCCTCAAAGTCTGGTCGGAGACCCCTCCCTGCCGTGCTGCAGTACCCAGACAAGCCCCTGGCACACACTTGCTGACATGAGACAAGAACTGCCCTTTAAGGATCTTCTGCCCCTGCTGGGCACAGTGACAGGCACAGAGTAGATGCTCAGGGCAAGTTGTTGTCTGGCTGCCATAAATGATGAGAATTGTGTGCATGGGACTAGCCACAGCTCCTTAAAACAAAGCAAGAAGCTCGTATTTTGTTCTTTCAAAATACATTCTGTGTTTCAACCCTGTGGTGTGACTTTCACAAAACTAAGCTATGGTGAGTGCTGTGAAGTGTGTAAACCTGGCGATTCACAGACCTGTACCCCTGGGGATAAAAATGCATTATATGTTTATAAAAAACAAAAACAAACAAACAAACAAAAAACAAAAACTAAGCTTCCTGACAGCCATAGGAGCCATATATATTTTTTTAACTTTTTATTTGAATCACCCAGTTTTATTTGAATTATATTATATATAAATATATATATATAATAAAAATATATATATATATTTTTTAAAGATTTATTTATTTATTTGACAGGCAGAGATCACAAGTAGGCAGAGAGGCAGCCAGCCAGAGAGAGAGAGAGAGAGGGAAGCAGGTTCCCCGCGGAGCACAGAGCCCGATGTGGCAGAGGCTTTAACCCACTGAGACACCCAGGTGCCCCTATATATATATTTAATTTTTATTTTTTAACTTTTTATTTGAATCACCCAGCACTGATGACCCAAAATGTACTCCTGAATCCCCACCACTTATTGCACCCATTCCCTACCCTCCTCCGCTCTGGTAATCATCAGTTTGTTCTCTAGAGTTGGGGGTCTGTTTCTTTGTTTGCCTCTCTCTCTCTTCATTTACACATATGAGTTCCACATATGAGTGAAATCATATGGTATTTATTTTTCTCTGACTGACTTATTTCACTAAAGCACTAGTCTCTTTAGCTCCATTCATGTTGTTGTAAATGGCAAGATTTCCTTCTTTTTAAAGGTTGAATAATATTCCATTGTGTATACACACCACCTCTTTGTTATCCATTCATCCATTGATGAGCATGGGACTGCTTCCATATTTTGGTTATTGTAAATAATGCTGCTATAAATACAGGAGTACATGTATCCCTTTTAATTTGTGTTTTTGTATTCTTTGGGTAAACACCTAGTAGTGTAATTGCTGGATCATAGGGTAATTGTACTTTTTTTTTTTTAAAGACTTTATTTATCCATTTGACATATAGAGATCACAAGCAGGCAGAGAGGCAGAGAGAGAGAGAGGAAGAAGCAGGCTCCTAGCCGAACAGAGAGCCCAATGTGGGGCTCAATCCCAGGACGCTGGGATCATGACCTGAGCTGAAAGCAGAGGCTTTAACCCACTGAACCACCCAGGCACCCCAAGTAATTCTACTTTTTACCTTTTTAAAGAACCTCCATACAATTTTCCGCAGTGGCTGTACCAGTTTGCATTCCCACCAACAATGTGAGAGGGTTCCTTTTTCTCTCCATCTTCGCCAATACTTGTTATTTCTTGTGTTTTTGATTTTAGCCATTCTGACAGGGGTGAGGTGATATCTCATTGTAGTTTTGATTTGCACTTCCCTGATGATGAGTGATGCTGAGCATCAGTTCATGTGTTCGTTCCTATCTGGATGTCTCCTTTGGAGAAATGTCTGTTCATGTCTTCTGTCAATTTTTAAATTACATTAATTGTTTTTTGAGTGTTAAGTTTTATAAGTTCTTTATATATTTTAGGTACTAACCTTTTATTAGATATGGCATTTGCAAATATCTTTTCCCATCCCATAGGTTGCCTTTAGTTTTGTTGATTGTTTCCTTCTCTGTGCAGAGGCTTTTTATTTTGATGAAGACCCAATAGTTTATTTTTGCTTTTGTCTTCCTTGCAGCAGGGAACCCATTTGGAACAAAAAGTCAGAGAAATTACTGCCTGTGTTCTCTTCTAGAATTTTTATGGCTTCAGGTGTCACAGTTAGATCTTCAGTCCATTTTGAATTTATTTCTGTGTATGTTTTTAAAGAAGTTGTCCAGTGTCATTCTTTTGCCTGTTGCTGTCCAGTTTTCCCAACACCATTTGCTTGAAGAAACTGTCTTTGTTCCACTGGATAATCTTCCCTTAATTGACGATATACTGTGGTCCATTGATCTGTTCCATTGATCTGTGTGTCTGTTTTTATGCCAGTGCCATACTATTTTGATTATTACAGCTTTGTAATATAACTTGAAGTCAATAATTGTGATGCCTCCAGCTTTACTTTTCTAAGATTGCTTTGGCTACTCAGAGTCTTTTGTGGTTCCAAACTAATTTTAAGACTGTTTTAGGCCTGTGAGAAGTATTTTTGGTATTTTGATAAGGTAGTTTGTGTTAAATGTGTAGATTATTTTAGGTAGTATAGACATTTTAACAAAGTTCTTCCAATTTGTGAGCATGGAATGTCTTTCTGTTTCTTTTCTTTTCTTTTTTAAAGATTTTATTTATTTATTTGACAGACAGAGATCACAAGTAGGCAGAGAGTCAGACGGGGGGGTGGTGCGAGCAGACTCCCAATTGAGCAGAGAGCCCAAAGTGGGGCTCGATCCCAGGACCCTGAGATCAAGGCCCGAGCCAAAGGCAGAGGCTTAACCACTGAGCTACCCAGGTGCCCCTGTCTTTCTGTTTCTTTATGTCATCTTTAATTTCTCTCATCAGTGTTTTATAGTTTTCAGAGTACAGCTCTTACACCTCTTTCATTAGGTTTATTCCTAGGTATCCTATTATTTTTGACACCATTGTAAATGGGATTATTTTCTTAAGTTCTCTTTCTGCTGCTTCATTACTGGTGCATAGAAATGCAAAAGGTTTCTGTACTTTGATTTCATATCCTCGGACTACTGAATTTGTTTATCAGTTCTTGCAGTTTTTCGGTGGAGTCTTTTGGGTTTTCTATATATAGTATCATGTCATCAGCAAATAGTGAAGGGGTCAGTTCTTCCTTCCCAGTTTAGATGCCTTTTCCTTCCCTCCTTCCTTCCTCCCTCCATCCCTCTCTCCCTCTCTTCCTCTCTCTCTCTTTCTCTCTTTCTTTCTCTCTTGTGTGATTTTTGTGGCTAGGACCTCCAGTACTATGTTGAATAAAAGTGGTGAAAGTGGAATATCCTTGTCTTGGTCCTGAGCTTAGGGGAAAATCTCTCAGGTTTTTCTCACTCAGGATGATGCTAGTTGTGAGTTTTTCATTTTTGCCTTTATTATGTTGAGGTATATTCCTTCTAAACCTACTTTGCTGAGGGTTTTGTTTTTTTTTTTCATGAATGGATGTTGTACTTTGTCAAATATGTTTTCTGCGTCTATTGAAATGATCATATGGTTCTTATTTTTTCTCTTATTAACATGATGTAACACTGATTTGCAAATATTAAGGCATCCTTGCAACCCAGGAACAAGTCTCATTTGATCATAGTGAGTAATTTTTTTACTGTATTGTTGGATTCAGTTTGCTAGTATTTTATTGGGGATTTTTGCATTTGTGTTCATCAGAAATGTTGGCCCATCATTCTCGTGCATATGTGTGTGTGTGTGTACTGTCTTTACCTGGTTTGTGTATCAGGGTAATGATGGCCTATAGAATGAATGTGTAAGTTTTCCTTCCTCTTCTATTTATTTCAAATAGTTTAAGAACAACGGGTATGAACTCTTCTTTAAATATTTGGTGGAATTCGCCTGTGAAGCCATCTGGTCCTGGAGTTTTCTTCACTGGGAGGTTTTTTTTTTTTTTTTTTTTTTTATTACTGATTCAATTTCTATGATGCTAAATGGTTTGTTCAAATGTTCTATTTCATCCTGGTTCAATTTGGGGAAGTTATATGTTTCTAGGAATTTATCTATTTCTTCTAGGTTGTCCAATTTGTTGGCATAGTTTTTCATAATAGTCTCGTATCTGTTGGTGTTTCTGAGGTCTTTGTTGATATTTCTCCCCTCTCATGTATGATTTTACTTATTTGGGGCTGTTTTCTCTCTCTCTCTTTTTTTTTCTTAAGAAGTCTGGCTAGAGGTTTATCAATTTTCTTTATTTTTTTCAGAGAACTACCTCCTGGTTTCATGGATCTATCTTATTGGGCTTTTAGTTTCTATATTATTTATTTCTGCCCTAATCCTTATTATTTCCTTCCTTCTGCTTTACTTTGGTTGTTGTTCTTTTTCTACCTCCTTTAAGTGTAAGTTCAGGTTGTTTATTAGATATTTTTCTTGTACCTTATGGTAGGCCTATATCACTATAAACTTCTCTCTTAGAAACAGAGGTTTTGAACAATGGTGTTTTCCTTTTCTTCCATTACTTTTTAAAATTTCTTCTTTTATTGCTGGGTTGGCTGATTCATTCTTTAGTAGCATGAATTTGTGGTCTTTCCAGATTTTTTTCTTGTGGTTGATTTCTAGTCTCATAACATTGAGGTCAGAAAAGATGCATAGCATGATGTCAGTCTTCTAGAATTTGTTGATCTCTTCTGGAGAATGATCTGTGTATACTTGAAAAGAATGTGTATTCTGCTGTTTTAAAATGGAACATTCTGAATATATCTGATCAGCGCATCTGGTCCAGTGTGCCATTCAAAGCCATTGTCTTCTTGTCGATTTTCTTTTTCTTTTTTTTTTAAAGATTTTATTTATTTATTTGACAGACAGAGATCACAAGCAGGCAGAGAGGCAGGCAGAGAGAGAGGAGGAAGCAGAGAGCCCGATGTGGGGCTCGATCCCAGGACTCTGAGATCACGACCTGAGCCGAAGGCAGCGGCTTAACCCACTGAGCCACCCAGGCGCCCCATCGATTTTCTGTTTAGATCATTTGTTCATTAATTTTTTCTATTTTTGTATTGTTGTATTATTTTGTATTATTATTGATTACATTTTTTATGTTTACTATTAACAGTTTTATGTATGTGGGTACTTCCATGTCGGGTACATAAATATCTTCTTGTTGGATTGTCCCCTTTATTATTATATAGATCCTTTTTCCTCTCTTATTTCAGTCTTTGTTTCAATTATTTTGTCCGATATAAGTATTACTACTCTGGCTTTCTTTTGACATGTTTTTGCATGACTTTCAATCTACAGGTGTTATTAGGTCTAAAACAAGTCTCTTGTAGGCAGTATATAGATAGATCTTGTATATTTATCCATTCTGCCACCCTATGTCTCTTGATTGGAGCATTTAGTCCATTTACATTCAAAATAATTATTGAAAGATATGTACTTATTGCCATTTTATTACTTGTTTTATAGTTATTTCTGAAGATTTTCTATCCTTTCTTATCTTTTTCTCTTTCTCACTTTGCTGTTTTTCTTTACTAGTACATTTGCATTTCTCTCTCCTTTTTTTTGCATTTTTAGTAGTGGTTTTTGATTTGTAGTTACTATTAGGTTTGCATACAACCTCTTCTGCATTATTAAGTTGATGATCATTTAAGTTGAACCCATTCTTCACTCCTCTTCTCACCACATTTTAGTTATATTGTGTCATATTTTACATCAATTTATTTTGTGAGTTCCTTGACTGATATTTTACAGAAGTATTCATTTTTACTGCTTTTGTGTTTCCTACCTTCAGAATCTTGTTGTCACTCTTTTCTTTCCACTCAAAGAGTCCCTTTGATATTTCCTGCAGGACTGGTTTAGTGATCATGAATTCCTTTAGTTGCTCTTTTTCTGGGAAATTCTTTATCTCTCCTTGTATTCTAAATGATAGCTCTGCCAGATACAGTGTTCCTGGATGCAGGTTTTTCCCATTGGAAAAACCACTGATAGCCTTATGGAGTTTTATTTGTATGTAACTGCCTTCTTTTGTATTGCTGCTTTTTTTTTTTTTTAAGATTTTTATTTATTTATTTGACAGAGAGAAATCACAAGTAGATGGAGAAGCAGGCAGAGAGAGAGGGAAGCAGGCTCTCTGCTGAGCAGAGAGCCCGATGCGGGACTCGATCCCAGGACTCTGAGATCATGACCCGAGCCGAAGGCAGCGGCTTAACCAACTGAGCCACCCAGGCGCCCCTGTATTGCTGCTTTTAATAGTTTTCTTTATCACTCTGTTTTGCCCATTTTAATTATGATATGTCTTGCTATTGATCTGCTTTTGTTGATTTTGTTGGGGCTTCTCTGTGCCTCCTGGATCTGCATTTCTGTTTCCTTCCCCAGATTAGTTAAGTTTACAGCTATTGTTTTTTTCAAACAGAGTGTCTTCCCCCCTTTCTCTTCTTCTTCAGGGACTCCTATAATTTGAATGTTATTACATTTGATGTAGCCACCAAGTTCCCTAAGTCCATTCTTGTTTTGTGTAATTCCTTTTCTTTTTTTTTTTTAATTCAGCTTGATTACTTTCTATAACTCTCTCTTCTAGGTCAATAATTCATTCCTCTGCTTCTTCCATCCTGCTGTTCATTCTATCAAGGGTGTTTCTCATTTCATTTATTGTGCCCTTTATATCTACTATGTTATTCCTTATCTCTATGTTAAAGGTTTCACTCATGTCTTCCATTCTTTTCTCAAGTCCAGTGAGTATCCTTATGATCATTGCTTTAAACATCCATCAAGCATATTACTTACATCTGTTTCATTAGCTCTCCAGCCACAGTCTTGTCATGTTCTTTCATTTGGGACAAATTCTTCTATCTTATTTTGTCTAAGTCTCTGTGGCTGTTTCTCCATGTTAGGAAAGTCAGCTACATCACCTGTTCTTGACAATAATGGCCCTACGAAGAAGAGGTCCTGTAATGCTTTGCTCTATCCCTGTTCTTCAGGGCCTAGTGCTTCTGGGAGTGTTTCTAATGTGTGCTGCATGCACTGTGCTCTTGTTTCCTGGCCACCTTATCCTTCTGGCAAGTCATCTGCAGAGACTTTCTTTGCTTGTTGTGGGCAGTGCTTGGTGCCTGGCCTGAATGTGGCATGTTTTAACTAGGTGTATTCTGATCTGCTTGTGAATTTGGACCTGTCACTGCTGCCACTGGAACTGAGGCCTCACAAAACTCCAGGGTCAAGAGATGTGATATTGGCAGGTATTTGGGCCATTCTCCCTGGGGGATGGGCTTGCTGCAATTAAACTGAGGCAAACATGACTGGAAAAGGCAATTCTACCAGAACATGGGAGGGTGGGCCTTGGTGGAAGTTAGGTAGCATGTGTCAAGTTGTGCTGGTTCCTCTAGGTGGCTCTGTTCTTAGGTTAAAGGAGCAAGGGTGGCAAATTGTGCTGGCCAGTTCCTTTGTTCCCAGAACAGTCTCTCTATGAACACTGCCTCTCTGGGACATGCACCAAGATGAACAACTAATGTCCCCACTCGTTACCCTAGGGACTTCTCAGATCATTATTTCAATGCTGTATGTCCATGGGCTGTTTGCACCGCCTTTTCTCCAAAAGCAACCCCAATGTCCTCTGATTCTTCCAGAGCCAAGCACACTGACCTTTAAAACTCTATCTGCTGGTTGCAAAAACTTGGGAAATTTGGGCCCTCTTACTTTCCAAACCAGTTGCTATGGGGGTTTGTTTAACCCATGCAGTCCTCTGTGTGTTAGTCTGTCTCTCACTCTTCTCTGTGCCTGCAGCTTCCTCCTTACCATAGCTGCCATGATTAATTTATCTCCCAAGCCATGTCTCCGTGCTTCCTGCCTTCTTCAGAATGGCCTTTTCTCTACCTTTAGTTGTAGATATTGTTCTGTGAGTCTTCAGGTCAATTTCTGGAGTATTTAGAACGATGTGATAGTTACCTAGTTGTATTCACAGGATGAAGTGGGCCTAGGGTCCTCTTAATTTGTTGCAATCTCCTCCGCTCTCTCTGAAAGGCATATTTTAAAATAAGGCCATGTATATAAGCACCATGCTTCCCCTCAACTTGTGGCTATGCTTTACTTTCTCAGAAAACATGATTACTAGGAAAAAAAATAAAATAAAATCTTCCTGGTTGTTTGCTCTGAGGACAAGGTGCTGATTCACTTGATATGTCAAGAGCAGACAATTACTCCTTCTTAATTTACCTCCAGACAAAATCTGAGGATACAGAAACCCAAAGTTTCAGAAGTGTTGTTCATTATGGGTTCCTCTATTTGACCCATCTCCTCTCATACATCTATTTCCATACTTTCTCTTACTTTAAAAATAATTTGAAGAATGTCCATCCTAGAGCCAGAGTCTTATTCTGTCTTTTTTCCATTGGACATTCTTTCCTGCTTTGTCGAAGATTAGTTGACCATAGAGTTGAGGGTCTATTTCTGGGCTCTCTATTCTGTTCCATTGATCTATGGGTCTGTTTTTGTGCCAGTACCATGCTGTCTTGACGATGACAGCTTTGTAATAGAGCTTGAAGTCCGGAATTGTGATGCCACCAACTTTGGCTTTCTTTTTCAATATCCCTTTGGCTATTCAAGGTCTTTTCTCGTTCCATATAAATTTTAGAATTATTTGTTCCATTTCTTTGAAAAAGATGGATGGTACTTTGATAGGAATTACATTAAATGTGTAGATTGCTTTAGGTAGCATAGACATTGTCACAATATTTATTCTTCCAATCCAGGAGCATGGAACATTTTTCCATTTCTTTGTGTCTTCCTCAATTTCTTTCATGAGTACTTTATAGTTTTCTGAGTATAGATTCTGTGCCTCTTTGGTGAGGTTTATTCCTAGGTTTCTTATGGTTTTGGGTGCAATTGAAAATGGGATTGACTCCTTAATTTCTCTTTCTTCTGTCTTGTTGTTTGTGTACAGAAATGCAACTGATTTCTGTGCATTGATTTTATATCCTGACACTTTACTGAATTCCTGTACAAATTCTAGCAGTTTTGGAGTGGAGTCTTTTGGATTTTCCACATATAGTATCATATCATCTGCGAAGAGTGATAATTTGACTTCTTCTTTGCCGA
>NC_081569.1:24050659-24083543 GCF_022355385.1 Mustela nigripes
GTATCCTAGCAGTGAGAGCCTCCATTTTTGATTGCACCTCATTAATAGCTTTTTTGATTTCAACTTGGTTAGCTTTTAGTTCTTTTATTTCTCCAGAAAGGGCTTTTATATCTCCCAAGAGGGTTTCTCTAATATCTTCCATGCCTTTTTCGAGCCCGGCTAGAACCTTGAGAATTGTCATTCTGAACTCTAGATCTGATATATTACCAATGTCTGTATTGATTAGGTCCCTAGCCTTCAGCACTGCCTCTTGTTCTTTTTTTTGTGGTGAGTTTTTCTTCCTTGTCATTTTGTCCAGATAAGAGTATATGAAGGAGCAAGTAAAATACTAAAAGGGTGGCAACAACCCCAGGAGAATATGCTTTAACCAAATTAGAAGAGATCCCAAATCGTGAGGGGGGAGAAAGGGGATAAAAAGAGGTTCAAAAAGAAAGAAAGAAAAAAGAAAGAAAGGAAGAAAGCAAGAAAGAAAGAAAAAAGAAAATACATAAAGAAAAGTATAAAAAAGTATAAACTAGTTAAAAATCATTAAAAAAGAAAAGGGTAAAAGTTAAAAAAAATTTTAGCAGAATAAGAGAAAAAAAATGAAAAAGAAAAAAATTAAATTAACTGCAAGACTAAAAAATCACAGGGAGAAAGCCATGAGTTCCGTGCTTTGCTTTCTCCTCCTCTGGAATTCTGCTTCTCTCCTTGGTATTGAAACCGCACTCCTTGGTAGGTGAACTTGGTCTTGGCTGGATTTCTTGTTGATCTTCTGGGGGAGGTGCCTGGTGTAATGATTCTCCAGTGTCTTTGCCCCAGGCAGAATTGCACCGCCCTTACCAGGAGTTGGGCTGAGTAATCTGCTCGGGTTTGCTTTCAGGAGCTTTTGTTCCCTGAACGCTTTCTGTAGAGTTCTGGAGGATGGAAATAGAAATGGCGGCCCCCTGGTCTCCAGCCCGTAGGAGCCGAGAGCCCAGGGCCCCACTCCTTAGTGCGTCCTCAGAGAACAGCGCCCAGTAATTCCCGTCTGCCTGACCTCCAGCCACGCTCCGAGCTCACCGAGCCTGTGACCGGTTCAAGGTAACCCCGAGCTGTGAGCTTACTGTCGGCTCTGTCTCTGTAGCCGGGTTTCCTGTTCCAATACCCGCAAGCTCTGCGACACTCAGACATCCCCAATCCTTCTGTGACCCTGCGGGACCTGAGGCCACGCTGACTCCGCGTGGGCTTCGCCCCGGTTTAGCCTGTGGAGCGATGTCCCTCAGCGGAACAGACTTTTAAAAGTCCTGATTTTGTGCTCCATTGCTCCGCCGCTTTTCGGGAGCCGGCCCCTCCCCTCGGGGTCTATCTTCCCCTCACTTTGGATTCACTTCTCTGCCAGTCCTACCTTTCAGAAAGTGGTTGTTTTTGTTTCTAGAATTGCTGTTCTTCTTCTCTTCAATCTGCCGATGGATTTGCAGGTGTTTGCAATCTTTAGATCTCCTGCTAGCTGAAGTAGTCTCAGCCTGCTACTTCTCCACCATCTTGACTCCTCTCTCGGGAAAAGTATCCGACCTTCCTTGTTTTTAATGACCTTGGCCATTTAACAGTGCTGGTCAGGTATTTTGTAGAAGGTCCTTCAGTTTGGATTTGTCGGTTACTTTTCTTTTCTTTCTTTTTTTTTTTTTTAATTTTTATTTTTTTCAATTTATTTATTTTCAGAAAAACAGTATTCATTATTCACACCCAGTGCTCCATGCAATCCGTGCCCTCTATAATACCCACCACCTGGTACCCCAACCTCCCACCCCCCCACCACTTCAAACCCCTCAGATTGTTTTTCAGAGTCCATAGTCTCTCATGATTCACCTCCCCTTCCAATTTACCCCTTCTAACAGCTATGCTGAGTTTATGGACTCTTTGGAGGAAAACCACATAGGCAAGGTGCCATTCTCAACACGTAATGTCAAGGGCACATGCTACCTATGTGACTCATCATCATTGATGTTGACCTTGATCATCTGTTTGAGGGAATATTGGTCAGATTACCCCACTGTAAAGTTATTTTCTCCCTTCTCATACTGTACTTTTTGGAAGGAAATCAATATTATTTTGCATGGAGATTTGTCTATTCTCTCAAACTTAGTTATGTATTCAGGTATTTCTTTATAGCAGTATGGATTCATAGATATTTATTTTATCCTCTGGATTACAATCCAGTATGATGTCACTTATTTTGTTGCCCAAACTGTGCCAGCTTTGACCATTGAGAGTTCTTTCAGTTGGCTCTGTGTTCCTTCTACCCGCCCATCATTCATTTCTTTGAGCACTACAAGATATTAAGACTTATATTATATATTCCCTGCACCAACTCTAGAATCAGCCACCCCAAAGAACCCTACTTTTTTATTTGGAGAATGAGAGAAATCTAAGTGCTAGATCTGCTCACTGTTCCTAGGGTACAGAATTTTGTAGGAATGTTGTTGTTCCAAAATATTAAGAATATTCTCCCAAATAGTTTTTGTTCTCAATAAACTCAAAATATAAAAGATGTATCTCTAGTCTTTCAAAACTTCTTTAAATTTTCCAACATTATTACTTCTTTAATAAGAAGATAATTTTTCCTCTTCTTTCGCAAACTAATATTACTATTTATTTCTCCTAGTCACATATATAAAAGTCCAAAATCACGGTTGAAGTCTGATATTTGGTTTTGTAAGGTTTAGTCTTACCCATTACTCAATCTGAAAGGGATTTAATAGCTCCCTTCTACCAAGTGTCTTCAGCATAGTGATTATTCCAGTTTCCTTTATTTGAGTTGATTCTGTCTTGCTAGGACTTTCTTGTTGTCCAGCAACTAGAATGTCAGGCAGTTGCACACCCAGGGTGTAAAATGCATCATGATTTTGCAAATAGATAAGGTATTTTTTTTTCTGAATCATTTCTAGTCCTTCCTGATGAATCAGAACATTTGGCTGACCTTTCTGGTAGCTGCAGCAGCACATTTAAGTAATGTCTTCAGTAAATGGTCTATAGTGAATCTGAGGTCCATTTCCTGGATCCTAGCTGAAAGTTCAGAGCTTAGAATCTTATGAAAATAGCTTAAGCTCCTTTTTTCTTTTTCTAGATGTGTTATTTTGCTCTTGCTCACATTATTTTTCATCTGCCACTTTCCTGCAGCCTTGCTAGACTAAATTACTTCCAAGATTGTATTTAATCACTGGCTATACCTGAAGTGATGCTATGTGTGCAGTATCAGAAATAGACCTGCTAAATATGAGACTTTGCTCTTTCTAAATTAGAGAATCACTTTATATTTGTACATTTAGCTATGGGAGAAGGTTGAAATACCATGAGAATATAGACCTACCCTGATTCTCAAGCTCATAATGATTGTGAAAAATACTGAAAGTACCAGCAGTTTCTCAGAATGGATTTCTGGCTGTGTCTATATTGGAGGTATATTATTATATTTTACGCAGCATGCATGAGGTCAATGGATAGGAAAAACTTACGGAATGAAAGACCAACTACACTGATTTTTTTGAATTTGTGATAAACAACACTGAGAAAAATTCTCCCAGTCATATGTCTTGCTTCCCTTGTAATTTTAAGTCAACAGATTAATTCAGGAAATACTAATTGAGCATCTACTTTGTGCTACATGCATATAGGAGTTTAGGCAGAATACTGAGCCAAGGGAGCAGAACTGCCTCCCTTGATGCTCATCCCTGATGATTGTCTCTGTGCAACCTCAGAGCTGAGGGCCAATCAAAAATCTTCACCTGGGGCACCTGGGTGACTCAATGGGTTAAGCCTGTGCCTTTGGTTCAGGTTATGGTCTCAGGGTCCTGGGATTGAGCCCTACATTGGGCTCTCTGCTTCGCAGGGATCCTGCTTCCCCCTCTCTCTCCACCTGCCTCTCTACTTGTGATTTCTCTCTCTCTCTCTCTCAAATAAATAAATAAAATCTTTTAAAAAAAAAATCTTTACCTGGTTTGGGGCATCTAATCTGAGTAAGCCAAAAGAAGCTGGATTTGTGCAGTCTGACTATACCTCTTAAGTGAATCAATCTCAAATTTCTTCTCTGTAACCTTGAACACCACTGCCATTGTATGTAAAGTATTTATCTTTAATTTATTTAGTGGGTTTTTTTGTTTGTTTGTTTGTTTGTTTTTTACTATCAGTTACCACTTTCCTCACTTTTACATTAAAATATGCCCCATGTGCAATCATTAACTGCACATTTAAATGTGCCATCTCTGTTGGGCATGAGCCTGCTGAGGTGATATTTTAAATTCTTAAATTTCATGCCAGACACGACAGCCTCAAAGGGAAGCAAGTGATTACCATGGCATTCAAAGATAGAACTCTGAATGCCACAAGCAGAATGTCACTGCTTGCAGTCATAGCTGAAAGCAATTTGGGTAGGGCATCTTTATTCAAGATTTAGGAATGTAAAATATAACCATATTTTTAATTGTTAAATTAAACCTGATATATTTTAGGCATTTAAGAAAAAAAAAAAAAACACCGTAATCCTCAGTCCCTCTAGAAAAGGTTCTAACAAGATGAAGATGAGTCTTTGGTCTGTGTTGTGTGTTAACTTTGGACCTACCGGGATTGGATAGGCCATCTTGCAAAGTGAGCTCAGAGTGCTAGCAAAAGTCATGTTTAATCTGAGAGTTTCACCATGTATCAGTTTGAGGTTCAGAAACATGCTAATACCTACTTGGTCACAATAGGCAGAGTATCTAGACACACTCCGATTCCCAACCCAAGTCAGGATTGTAGGGTGCTCAGTGAGAGCAGCAGTCAGATCCAGCCCTGTCCTTTTGGCATCCAGAGGTAGCATGACCTTGTCCCATTAGAGACAGACTTTTGTCTTAAATTCAAATTTCACCGTGTGTCCTGTATTCTATCTGGAATCCCTAGTGAAACAACACTTCCCAGCTAGCAACACAAGGAAGATCAAGGAACAAAAGTGACAGGAGAATGTGTTCTATCACCCTGGACCAAGGGCCTTGAGAGACTACTACAACAGGCAAAAACTGTCCAAACCTCCTTGGGCTGCAGGAAATGGAGGGAGCAGGGAATGTCTATGTCCTTTATCTTCTCTGAAAGATGTAACTTCATATACGGAGGCCGACCTCCTGGAACGCCTGAACATCATTCTCTTCATTCCCATTCTTTGGGTGATAGAGAGGGGGACAGCAAAGAGCTTCGGGCTCCTCCTAGAGGCCAAAAGGGGAACAGTCCTTTTCCTGGGCAGAACATCACTCATTGTATCTTCACCTCCAAATGAGAAAGCGATGTTCATAGAATAATCCCCACCTTACAAAGCAATTTTAATAGACTTCAAATGCCAGAGATCAGGACATTTAGCAACCAAAGGGCAGGTCTGGCCTCAGTTGTTTACAGCTGCATTCGTGAAAACTGGTCATTACATAGTCAGTATGTGTGTCATGTGCCTGGTTAAAGAGTTGTAATATCACCGCTGGTTAGGGGGGGCAGCCTTATAAAGGTGACTGTGGCAGGCATGGCAGTAAGCCATGACATTTAGTCCTCAGCTTCCCCTACAGGTTCTCTACAGAAGTAGTGCTTATACCTACTGGGGACCTGTTACCTAGTGTTGTGTGATTACATTTGCATACTGCAAGGTTTCCGAGGTCAGGAATGTTCTTGTCATCTCTTGGATCCAGAATGCAGTAAATACTCAAAAACCGAATCAGTGAATGGACGGAATGTATGCCGTTAATGTAGTTAATATCCTGAAAAATGACTAGCAACTGTATTTTAATTTGCAGTGAAATTGGTGTCCTTCCCATCCATTGAATCAACAGCATTTATTACTTTCTAGAGAGAGCAGATGATACCTACAAAAACAACAGAAATGCCATTGTTCAATGTTTAGTTTCAACCACACTTCTCAGAGTCCCTAATGTTGAAATCCTGATTCACAGATCCAGAGACAAATCTGGAGATCTGAGATAAGCTTCATTAAGAGCCATAGTGCACGACAGACCCAGGATTTGAGAATTTCTGCCTGACAGGAAGGTTTGTGTGAGAAGCTGCATGAAGAGAGAGATAAATGCAGACACAGTTATCCTTGGTGGTGGTGATAACATCGAGACAGTTTGGGGAAACCTGAGAACCTAGGGGTAGAGCCAGTTTAGTATAACACACATTCAGAAAAGGGAGCTCTGATGGGGGAGGAGAGTGAGGATGGGGCAAGACACAGAAGGATGGCTATTGGAAATGGAGATTTTACACCAGGTGTTGGAGAGGATGTGGAGAAAGGAAAATCCTCTTACACTGTCAGCAATGCAAACTGGTGCAGCTACTCTGGAAAACAGTATGGAGTTTCCTCACAAAAGTTAAAAATAGAACTATCCTGCAATCCAGCAATTGCACTACTAGATATTTACCCCACAAATACAGAAATACTAATTTGAAGGAATACATATACCCTGATGTTTATAGCAGCATTATCAACAATAGTCAAATTATGAAAAAAGAGCCCAAATGTCCATTGACTGGTGAATGGATAAAGATATGAGACACACACACACACACACACACACACACACACACACACACACGGATATTACTCAATCATAAAAAAGAATGAAATCTTGCTATTTGCAACAACATAGCTGGAGCTAGAGAGTATTATGCTAAGTGAAATAAGTCAGTCAGAGAAAGACAAATACCATATATCAAAGATAAACACATGTGGAATTGAAGAAACAAAACAAACTTGGGAGGCCGGGAAGAAAACCAAGAAATAGACCTTTGCCTATCGAGAACAAACTGATGGTTACTAGAGGGGAGGTGGGCAGGGGATGGGTTGAATAGGTGGTGGGGATTAAGGAGTGCACTTGTGGTGAGCATCAGGTGATGTATGGAAGTGTTCAAACACTACATATATACCTGAAACTAATATTACATGGTATGTTAACTGGAATTTTAAATAAAAACTTTTTAAAAAGCGGAGTTTTTACATAGGAATAAACTATGTACATCCACCTATAGGTAGTCTGTGTCTGTGTCTTGAGTACCTTAAATACAAAAATAGAAAATTTCAAAGGGTCACACTTGCACTCAGATTTCAGAGTAGGAGGGGAACACTTAACAGCCAGCAAAGCACTGCAGATAGGACTCCACATATGAGTACCCTGATACAGAGCCTTAAAAGTGGGTGCACTGGTTTCCCAGGGCTACTGTATGTTACTACCACCTAGGCTTAGAACAACAGAAATCAATTCTTTCACAGTTCAGGCAGTCAAAAGTCTGAATTCAAGATATTGGCAGGGTCGGCTCTTTCTGGAGACTCTGAGGAAAACCATCTAAAACCTCTCTCTTATCTTCTTGTGGCTGCTGGTAATCCTTGTTATTCCCTGGCTTATAGATGCATCACTCCAATCTCTGTATTCATCTTCATATGGCTTTTCTCTGTGTGACTCTTAGGTCTTTCTCTCCTTTCTCTTGTAAAGATACCAGCCATTGGGTTTAGAGTGTGCTCTAAATCCAGGATAATTTCATCTCAAGATCCTTAACTAAATACATCTGCAAAGACCCTATTCTCAATAAGGTTACATTCTGATGACATGGGTTTGGGGTGGGGTGGAGTGACACTTTTTAATCCACCATGGTGGAATTAAAGTTCAGCCTCAAATTTGGGGGAAGGATAAAGTCTTGTGGATAGAAGAGGCAACAGATGAAAGGAAAAAATCAAGGTAATTCTTTAATTGGGCAGTAAATACACTTGCATTCATGTTTTACACTGATTACTATCTAGTCATTACTATATCCTTAATTTTAAGTGCATTATAAGCATTACATCATTTGTAGTGTTTAGTCCTAACACCACCATTGCAGAGGGGTCAGGGAACTTGCAAGGATAAAATGTATGTGAATTCAAGATAATAGGATAAACACAAGGATAGAGAATCCATGTGAAAAAAGACACTTTTGGGGGTTCAAATGGGAATTCACCTTTCATTAGTTGCCTCTTATTAAAAACAGTGGGTGTAGAATTCATTGAAAATTGATGTATCTCAGCACAAAAGTCACCAGATTCTGTGCCAAAATCTTGTACTACAATTCTCAGCTCTTCTCCCACTTTCTTCTTTCAGACTGCACAGCCCTATGTTTGCAGAGCCATGTCCTGTGGTAGAACCACTCATAGATCCCATGAGGGATCACTGATGGGGATGAAAACTGTTCTCCCTAAGGCTGATCTCATGAAACTAAAAGAGGGTCCTGGTATGGAAGGCTGCTGGAAGATGTGGTTGACTCACATCTGGATGGAGGGAGGCCTGTGTTTGGTGAATGGAGCAGGCAGACAATCACACTTCCCCTGGCCTCTCTCTGGACTGTCTTTACTTTTGGGAGCAGAAGTTGATTTAAGCCAACCTGACTAGCTTTGGTGGGCTTTAACTTGGATTCTGGATCCTCATGTGTTAGACTAAATCATACTTTTAAATGTTAAATCACCTTTTAAAATCAGTGATAGTGAAATAGACCCACAGCTAATAATCACTGGAAACTTTCCTCCAGCTTTTGTATTTCCTGAAGTCTCTAAAGTGAAGGCAGGTAGACATGAGTAAGAAATTAAAGCTTAGAAATGAGGCCTGAACTAAGCTAAATCAGAGTGAGGGTTAAATATTAGAAACATTTTAGACAGTTAAATATGCAGACCTTAGTTCTATACAAATTGAGTCCCAAGAATAAACCCCAGTATCTCATAATTCCCCAAGCTCTACATATAAACTAAATTGTAATATATGAGAATTGTAATATGAATCATCAACTTTGTCAAAGAGAAACACCTCCAAAGCTTTAAGACAGAAATATGTTTTCTAAGAATAATGTATAAAACATGGTATCAAAATGGCACCAGTCCTTCTTAAATTATGGATAGTTTTTAAAATGAACATTTCAACATTACTATTTTTTATTATGAATTTATATAGCAACTTTACTCTGAGAAATTCAAATATGAATGGAATGAATGAAAAAAAATGACTCAAATTTTCCTTTCAAATTAAGAGTTCATAAGGGAAACCATATATTTTGGACTTAAAAAGGCATCTGGACATCTTACTAGACAAGTTATTTTTTCTGATAATGAATCTAAGGTCCAATGGAGCGTCGCTGGAGAATGTACAAGTTGTATTAACACCTAGGCATATTACATCTAATTGCCTGACAGACACAATGAAGCTCCCTTTGATTCCACCATGAACTGAGCCAAGATTCATGTCTTTAAATCAATTATTAGCCAACATGACTCCTAAGAATCAAACTCAAATAATAGATTTCATTAATTTTCAAGTCACCATAAATTTATAAATAAAAATAAATTCAAAGCTATCCAGAATGCCTCCAAATTAAGCCTTTATGTCCTATAAGAAGACTTAATGAAATCACCATATTAATAAAGGTTAAATAAAGATATTTTTTATTTATGAATATCCCATTTTACCATTGTAAAATGGCCCTCACTTTCAGACGCATGCTGTAATAACTTGGAGACCTGGACTTTGGGCCCTACTGTGGATATTCTGCCATAACTAGTCTGGTGGTGGGTGCTGGGCACCATTAATGTTTGTAAGATGCCCCCTTTGGTTCACATGAGCAATCAGAGTAGGGAAGCACTGGTCTAACAATTCTCCATTTCCTACAAGGTCTTTTTAGGTTCAGTGCAAAATTAAGTTCATAAGTTGGGCAGAACTGGGGAACATGAACTGTCTATATTTAGATGTATTACCAACATAGGCATTTGCTTACTTTGCCTGAATTTAAACCAGTAAACATACACACACATGCATACCCAGACATACACAAGCATGCACACACACATAGACACACCACCACTACCAAAAACAGCAGGCTCCCACCAATGTTACTCTCCCAAGGTTCACAATTCCTTTTTCTAGGTCTTGACTCTGTTTCTTCAACCCCCAAACAAATCTTAATACTGTGTTTTCTACCCTCAGACCTTTTCCTATACTTCCGTTTTATAAAAATCCCTCTTATCTGTCTATTAGCCTGATCCTGAAACTTCAGAAACTAATGCAGGGAAGAGTACTAGCTTTTGGGATTTGGTGTGGGCAGGACCAGTCCTTCTGCTGCCCTAAGGGTGTGAACCTTGAGGCCAGGCCATAGTTGAGTCAGAAGTCTTCAGAGCACTGCATGTTACTGCCAAATGAGGAATACCATATAGATGGCCTCCTGTCTAATCTTCCAACTCAACTTTGTCATACAGCCAATGAGCCCTTTCCAGAAGGTAAATTTGATCATGTCCTTTTCACTAAAACCTCACCAATGTTTTTTAATCACTGAAGGAAAACATATTATCTTAACCCATCATGACTTACAGTCCTCTCTGATTTTAGTCCCAAACACACCGTCCCTTTCACAGACCACATTCTGCACCACATGCCAGCAATGTTCCTCATTATTTGTCTACTGGGGAATTCCTACAGATTCTTCAAACTCCAGGCTTTGTATGACTTCTCTTTTGAACGCTTCCATTGTGCCCTTATGAATTTAGGATTTCTCTTGCTATATGAGTCCTGGCTCATTGGACAGGAAGTCATTTTATTGTGGTTGTCATTCTTTCTATTATTTTCATTTTTTTAAGGAAAAGAGTATGTTAGAAACACTTTATTTCCACCATATAAACTTGAAGTCTATCTCAATAAATACTTCTGGTTTGGGGATTTATGGCACTTGAGATTTAAAGAGATTTTCTTTCCTCTGCAGTTTTACCACCTTCCTATGTCAAAATATCCCCTTGTTCTAATGAATTTTGCCCCATTGAATTTATATCTCCCTTTAATTTTTTAAATTATGTATCCATTTTCCATCTGTTTCTTATCTATACTCTATTAATGTATGTATAACCTATCAACAATCTCTCATCTATTCATCTCAATATTTTTTTTCTGGACCATTTGAAAATAAGTACAGACCTCTCAACCACATAAAAAGGTAGAGTAAGAAAGGCCCTTCCTCTGTCTCTGCCTTCCATTCTTACTTGTTGAGTAATTATGTAAATATGTTATTGTTTCTTATGTATCTTAGCAATAGCTCTTTTTTTTTACAATAATAAGCAAATGTGTTTCTTAATATCCCTACTGACCAATCTCAGTTTTATCTGTGGATTTTGTCATTGTTGTTTTCTTTCTTGTAGTTGGCTTTGGAGAAGAGCATTGCTGCATCTCTGAAGATTCTTAAGATATACAATTTGTTACCTGGATAATTTTGAAAAGAAGTAGATTATCATGGATGGTGCAAATACGTACTTGAGAAGAGAAGATCTAAAAAAAAAAAGAAAGAAAGAGAAAAGAAACACACATGCCTTCAGTATACTTACTTGCAAAAAAGAATGAAAATTGGCTTGATAGAAATGTACTAGTGGGTTGAATACATTTATATAATATATATAATATAATTTCCATAAAGGTACAGACCCGAAATAGAGCAATGTCTTGGAAGAAGTGGGATATCGAGTTTCTACTGCATTAATTTTGAATTACATCTAATCTTTTGCAAAAACAAAGAAAATGAAATTTTTGAAGATTGGAGAGGAGAGAATTTTAAGAAATAGTTCTTCCTAAGCACTGTGAGTGAATGCATGAAGCTTATGTAATAAAAATGGTGGCCATTGTTATACATCTTCTAGGGCAGGAGCAGGAGTTCCTTTACAGGAGTAAGTGGAAAGGACTGAGTATCTCTCTAGAGTTACAGGAATGTTTGTTTGAAACATTAATTAGAGCAGTGATAGGCAATTCACATGGGAGCAATAAAGGTAATCCCTGAATGATGTTACCATGCAGGCAAGAAAGATGGGCGGTCCTTCTATGTAAGAGCTCCCAGGCATAACACAGTGAAGATGCTTAGAACATGAAACATGAGATGTGGAGCGTGATTCTATTATTAAAGTTAACCCAAAATTGGTCCCCAAAGCGTCTATGTGAAGTCCTTGAAGGAGGAGAAAGAGAGAGAGAGGAAATAGCCTGTTTACGTCTATTGAAAACGTCTATATCCTGGGCACGGGGGTTGGGAGGGTGAAACAAAATCAAAACAAAACAAAAACAAATAGGAAAACCTCTGCTTCAATGATCCTTAATCTAATATAACCAAAAAAATTATACCATGAGTAAGTTCTGCGAAAATAGAATACAAGGGATTCCTGGGTGGCTCAGTCTGTTAAGCAGCTGCTTTAAGCTCAGATCATGATCCCAGTTTCCTGGGATTGAGCCCCACATCCGGCTTCTTGCTCCATGGGAAGCCTACTTCTCCCTCTGTCTCTGCCTGCTTGTGCTCTCTCTCTCCCACTCTAACAAATAAATAAATAAAATCTTAAAAAAAATAGTATGCAAAAGGTCTTTTTCTGAACACAAAAGAAGTACATTCTATACACTATCTATACCTTGTTTTTGTACTTAATATATATTAAGGTTACTCTAAATCTGTGTCAATGTTTCTCTTTATTTTACTTCAGAGTTTATCTAGCCCAGTTTGTTACATAGGTTAGTCAACCCTATTATTGTATTTTTTTTTTAAGATTTAATTTATTTATTCATGAGAGACAGAGAGAGAGAAAGGGAGGCAGAGGCAGAGGGAGAAGCAGGCTCCCCGCATAGCAGGGAGCTGGATGTGGGGACTCAATCCCAGGACCCTGAGGTCACAACCTGAGCAGAAGGCAGACACTTAACTGACTGAGCCACCCAGGAGCACTTCTGGCTATTTTTTATCTTAATGCTATAATGAATAACTGTGGAAATAAGTTGTTTTGTATTTGTTGATGTGAATCTTAAAGTGACAGTCCCAAAAGTGAGATAGCTGGATAGAAAGGTAAATGTATTTGCAATTTTGTAAGGTTTTGCCAATTTCCCTTTCATTTAGCGCATGATTCTCCAAAGCCCTGCCAGTAATAGAGTGGGTTGTTAACTTTCAGATTTGTGCCAACCTAGTGAGTGAGTAATGGGTATCTCATCCAGTTTCAATGTATTTTACTTTTACTATGAGTATCTTTGCATGTTCATGTGTTTTGCGTGTGGCTTATGCTAAATTTTTGGTCTTTTCTCAGTTTTTAATTTTTTTATACATTAAGAAAATGAATCTCTGTCCAAGAAAGGAATTGCAAATATTTTCTCCAAGATTGTCTTTTGATTATTTCCTTATTATTTATTTTGTCATGCTTTTCTTAATGTTATTAGATTACCAGTCTTCTCAAATCTGAGTTCTATTTAAAAGATTTTTCCTTTTCTAAATTATGCAGGCATGCATCCATGCCTTCTTCTAGTACTTGAATACTTTCACTTTTATATTTGGATTTTATTTTAGTGCATAACCTTAGATAAAAAGGTGCAGCTATTATTTTCCAAATGGCTATCCAGTTTTAATACCACATCTCATATCTTACATTGCTTCCATATTTTATTAATCAATAAGTGTCTAAGAAATGAACTCCTCTGTTTCTAAAGTATTTTCCTCTTGCCAAGAATCTAATCTCTTCCTATTATGACTCCCTCTGGAACCCCATGCTTCCCCTGGATTCTTTCACTTCCATCACTGAATCACCTTGTAAAGACTGTTAGTAGAAATTTGGATACAGCTGGTGAAGGTTCAGAAGGTAATGAACAGGGGTGCCTGGGTGGCTCAGTTGGTTAAGCGTCTGCCTGTGGTTCAGGTCATGATCCCAGAGTCCTGGGATCAGCCCCATGAGAGCCTGCTTCTCCCTCTCCCTCTGTGTGCCACTCTACTTGCTTGGGTTCTCTCTCTTTGTCAAATAAATAAATAAAATCTTGAAGAAGAAGAATAAGTAGAAGGAGAAGGAGGAGGAGGAGGAGCAGGAAGTGAACAATGCATTATTGGAAACTTAAGGAAAGGAAATCTTGTTATGTAGAGGTAGAAATATTAGGAAAATTTCCATGATATAGAAAGCAGAAGGTATAAGTGATGAACTTGGTTGTAGAGCTAAAGATATTTCCATGCATAGTGTTGAATTGCCTCCTGGAGTAAAAGACAAAGACCCTTGTGAGCTTGGATTTGTCCTCAATTGTGGGAGAACAGAATACAGATTATGGAGCACACCCCCAAAAACCTGCTTTCAAATAAAAGTCTCTCATGTTTGTTTGATTGTTTGCCTTCTCCAAATCAATTATCTGGAATCATTTGCACCTGCCAACGCTGAATTTGGCAGGCAGAACCAATATCGTCAAATTTTGTCAGCAATGCGGCTCATATGGGGTAGGGAGAAAAGGTGGGGTGGGGAGGAGTGGACTCTAGTTAGCGATTACGTTATTAATACTTCCCCCAGAGCACTATTGTTTAGCAGCTTTGTGAACAGTATTTCTTTTTTTAACTAAATGAAGTCAGCTTCTTGTTCCTGGCTTACCTCTACATTGTGAAGTTTAACTTCAGAAAATTCACACAGGATTTTCATTTGTATTTTCTAATAGGTATTTGCCATTCCTGAGCAAATTGCATCAGAGGTGGAGATGATGGAGACCCTCTGCTGTAACTAAATTCCACAGAGTATCCAAAATATTTGCTCAGCAGTTTTGAAATATATAGCCAAGAAAACATATTCTGCCCTGGCATTTTTTAATAGATAAACTCTCAGTAATTAGAAGAAGGGAGAGAAGAAGGAAGGATAGGAAGAAAGGAGAGAAGAAAAATTTCCCAGTTCTTATGTTCCCTGATGTAGGAAAGAACATTAGGGATCAAAGCCAATGGCCAAGAAAGAATTCTTGAGACATATTTTGTGCAAAAAGGTGATTTTATTAAAGCACTGGGATGTGACACATGTACAGGAAGAGCTCCGCCAGGGTCATGAGGAGTGGCTGATAATATACTTTCAATTTGGGAGGGAGTTAGGAATAGTTTAAGTCCCTAAGGAATTTTGGAAACAAGGTTTCCAGGACCTTCAAGGGGCTAGCTATTCTTGGGAAATGGTCATTTATTCCCGTCTTAGTCATGAGACCCTTCAGATGTATATTGGCGGGCCATCTGTTTGTGGGGGAGGGGTGATTGCCAACATGTATCTTGAGGGATTTAGAGATAAAGGAAATTTCTAAAGGAATTTTTATGTTAAAGTAGACTCACAGAATCCTGGTGGGGTTGGGGATCAGGCTAGGATTGCCTTTTGCCCTTAGCAAAGTATTAACACTGAGGTGGTTGAGTCCCTAGAGGAATATCTCTCCTCCTGTTTCGAAGATTTGTCAATGGGCAGTAAGGAAATTTATTAATTTTTTTCTGCCTTTGTTTCCCACTTCATTCTCACTGAGAATAATTCCCAGTGGGAAAATGTGTGCAAGAAGTTTCATATTTCCTGAGAGATGGTAGTTTTTCCAGAGGCAGAGTAATAATCTGGACACCAGTAGACAATAACAATGTACTTGAAGCTGAGCAATCAGATTTGACTACTTCAAATCTCAGCTCTATCCCTTCCTGGCTGAAAATTTTTCCTAAGCTTTCTAAATGTTAAGTTTCTTATCTGTAAAATGGGAACAATACCAACTTTAAACATACTAACATTGAGTCCTTACACAAGCCAGACTCTGCTCTGAACACTTAGTTTGCATTTTGTGTGTTCTCCTAACAACTAGGGAGCATCACTACTTCCTTTCACACCAGCTTGCTTTGGCTCTTGGTCTTTCCTGCTGCCCATTTTAGGGTACTGGTTCTTCCCGTTGATGGGACCAACATATATCAGATCCAGACTTCAAATTACCTTTGCTTTGTTCATGTAAATACACGAAGATACGAGTTCACAGGTCATTCAATTTCATATTTTTTCTTTATGAATCTAACATTTTAAAAATATTTTGGTGTTTGGTGTTAAAAAGAATAATCTGTTTAACAAATAGCACCAAGACAAATGGACTGCATGCAAAAGATTGAAGTCGGACCCCTACCTCTCATCAGGCATAAAAGTTAATAACCAAAACTATATAAAACTCTTAGGAGAAAACACAGAAGCACATCTTCAAGATCTTGGGCCAGGCCATGATTTCTTACATAGGACATCAGAAGTTCAAGCAATAAAGGGAAGGTTCATAATAGGACTTCATCAAAATTTAGCACCTTTGTGCTTAACCATCATGAAAGGAAAAAGAAAAAAAAAAAAACCTGTCAGAAAGGAAGAAAATATGTGCAAGTCATACATTTATTCCCCCTTTCCTACCTATTTTTTTCCATTTTATTGGGATATAATTGTCATACATCACTGTATAAGATTATATATTATGACATAATTACCATAGTAAATTTAGTTAGCATCCTTCATCTCATATTATACAAAAAAAAAAAAAAAGAAGAAGAAGAAGAAGAAGAAAAGAAAAGAAAGAAAAAGAAAATGTTTTGGGGGGCTCCTGGGTGGCTCAGTGGGTTAAGCCTCTGCCTTCAGCTCAGGAAATGATCTCAAGGGTCTTGGGATAGAGCCCCACATCAGGCTCTCTGCTCAGTGGGGAACCTGCTTCCTCCTCTCTCTCTGCCTGTCTCTCTGCCTACTTGTGATCTCTCTTTCTTGTCAAATAAATAAATAAAATCTTGAAAAAAAAATAAAAGAAATTTTTTTCCCTTGTGATGAAAACTTGTAGAATCTACCCTCTTAGCAGTTCTCCTATATACCATACAGCAGTGGTAGCTATTGTCAACATGTTTACGTTATATTGTTTATCTTATACAGGACGTTTGTACCTTTTAATCACTATTATCCAATTCTTTATTACCTCTTTTTGTTATGACTAAATATTTTCTAGAGTGTCATTTTAATTATTTTTATATTAAATTTTTTTGTGTTACGTTCTTAGTGATCAATATAAGACTTATCACACAATTGATCAGAATCTACATTAAATTTATATCAATTAATTATAATAATAAAAACTTTACTTCTGTAAGTTTAATTTACTCCTTTTTTGTGCTATTATCATTTTATTATTCTTATATAAATTACACCAATGTACATTATAAACATAATAATATATTATTATAATTATTGCTTTGTAGAATCTTATGTCCTTTATAGAAACTAAAAGAGAACAGAATATATTTATAGATTTATTTTATTTTGAAAAATATTTAATCAATCAATCAATTAATTAATTAATATACTTATTTAGAGAGCCAGAGAGGGTGGGGAGGGTGGGGTGCAGAGGGAGAAGGAAAGAGAGAATCCCAGGCAGACTCTGTGCTAAGCATGGAGCTTGATGCAGGGCTCAATCCCACGGCCCTGAGATCATGACCTGAGCTGAAACCGAGAGTAGGACACTTAATCTCCTGAGCCATGTAGGTGCCACAATAGAGTTTAAATATATATGTATACAATATATATCTGTATATTAAATATATAATATAATAATATTTAGCTTCTTATTATCCTTAATTTGCTTCATTTTTTTCTTGTGGAATCAAGTTACCTTCTGTTGTCATTTAGATATGACAATACAGCTTCTTTCTTCCCTAATATTGTCATTGTCAAATATATTATATTTTTACATAAGTAAAACAATTCAGTTAATGAATGAGGTTTTATGCAATTGGTTTTTTAAATCAATTAGGGAAGAAGGAAAAACAAATATGTAATTATAGTATGTTTTATTACTACTTTCATTAATTATCTTTATGAACACTCTTTGCTTTTTCATGTATTTTCTGGTGTCTCTTTTAGTCTGAAGAACTTCCTTTTAGTATATCTTTTAAGGCAGACCTACTAGCAATGATTTCTCTAATTTTTTATTAGTGTCTTTATGTCACCCTCATTTTTGTTTTTCCTTCCAACACTTTGAATATTTCCTCCCATTTTCCTTTATCATCCCTGGTTTCTGATGAGGAATCTGTGTTAATCCTCTTGTGGTTCTTTCGTTTATGATGAATCATGCACATGAATCTTGGACCTAAGTCACACACCTGAGTTGCTGCCTTAGATTTTTTTCTTCATCTTTGACTTTCAACATTTTGATTCTCATGTGTCTGGGTCAGGATCGCTTTGTGTTTGAAAATAAAATTTTGAACTTGGAATTTATTCAGCATTTTGGATATATTGACTAGAGTTTTTCATCAAATTTAGAGAGTTTTCAATCATTATTTCTTTAAATATTTTTTCTGCTCCTTTTTCTCTCATCTCCTGTCATTCTCCTATGTTTATGTTGATGTACTTATACTGTCCCACTTTTGTCTAAGGCTCTGTTCATTTTTCTTTTTTGTGTGTTCTTTAGTCTACATGATATTGATCTAGTTTCAAGTTTGCTGATCCTTCTGCTAATCCAAACCATCTATTGAGCCTCTCTAGTGGTTGTTTTCACTTCATTTATAGTACTATTTTTACTCCAACATTTTCACTTGTTTTTCTAAAAATAATTTCCCTCTATTGATACTATTTTATGAGTTGTTTTGTGTCTGTCTTTAGTCCTTTATTTTTTTTTAAAGATTTTATTTATTTATTTGACAGAGAACACAAGTAGGCAGAGAGGCAGGCAGAGAGAAAGAGAGAGAAGCAGGCTCTGCATTGAGCAGAAAGCCCGATGTGGGGCTCGATCCCAGGACCCTGGGATCATGACCTGGGCTGAAGGCAGAGGCCTTAACCCACTGAGCCACCCAGGGGCCCCTGTCTTTAGTCCTTTAAACACAGTTTCCTTTAGTTCCATCAGCATACTCATAATAACTACTTTTAAATTTTTGATGGATAAAAGTAGATAAATTCTACCACCACCCCAGGATCCCCTAAGGAGACAGTGGGGGCCAGGTGGCCATGACTAAGGAATGTGGGGCAGATGGTGGGCAGAGAGCTCTGAATCAATGATTCCATTTTTCCCTTAGGATGGTCATATATGGTTAGATTCTGCATTAGAGAAAGGTCTGTGGTGGACTCAGAACTCAGGCCTCCAAAGAGAAACTCAAGGTTAAGTGGATAGCTCTGGGGAAATAAGAAGTTAGGAAAATTCCAGAGCCTTTGGCACCCATGGCAAGCCTCTCTAAGATAATTTGTTTAAAGAAGGAAATACACATGTGGCTCAAAGGAGAATCAGCAGAACAAGTAGCCCCACATCTCGAGAGGAACCAAAAGGGCTGCCTCTCTCCCCCCACCCAATTGGGGGTGCCCTTGGCTCAGGAGATGATCTCTGTCTCTCTCCCTGGACATCCCACTCTCTGTGATGCTCCTTTTCTGATTTCTGCAGCAAGCAGCCAGCATACTGGAGAAGAACGTGAACATCAGATGGCAGGCAGAGCAAGGCAGAGAGCTTAAATAATGCTGCAGATCCGCTCTTGGTGCTCTGTTAGCAAACCAGTTTTGCAAGGGTTGGGAACTTGTTTCAGTACAGGATCATTTAAACTGCATCCTTCTCTTGGTTGTTTTGTGGAGAGAAATAGACATGACCAACTGTCAGAAAAGAATGACTGGAGACTATCAGTGTTTGGGAAGAAGGTGATCAGACCTGAAAATGCCTGGTTGATATGGCCAATTGTCAAAAATAAAATCCAATCCAAAAAATAGTTCTATCTATTTCTTTTTTGTATGTGCTTTTAAAATTACCTGTAAGCAAGCATTATATTTTCTTCTGGCCCTTTTACTTCCTTTGTGGATTCCATTCCCTCTCAATGCCTTGAGAAATCCATCAACAGATAGATCTGCATTATTTGTCATGCACCCTAACATCTTTCTTTATGTCTATTTAGTCCCTTCACCTTTACTTATTCCACAAGTAGTTCTTTCACTGAACAAGAGTCAGCACCCTTTGTTAACTAGATGCTTTCTTCCAGACACCATCTTGGGGACCTGGGGAGCCAAGGCAGAATAAAGGCTTCCTTGAACTCGAAGTGGGGATGAGCCCAAGAAAGACCACCACAGATGCAGGACTATAGAGGTTAGGTGAAACACGTTTGCTGGTTTTGTATCTGAAATATAATAAACAGAGGCTCTACTGTCAGCATCTTTGTAAATGGCAAGGAACACAGCAACCAAGACCTCAGGAGAAAAATTGCTGGTCAACACTAGTTCAAGGGTGCTGACCATCCTGTGTAACACTGGTGTCACAGTTCCTGTCGAACTGATGTGTGGGATGGAGAATGGACTCTTGGATATACATGTTACTAGACCAGGTTTCCTCTCCTCCCCGTTTAATGAGGAGTTCACTTCTGATAAGCTGGATCAATTGTTTTAGTTGTTACTAAAAAAAGAGAAAGGAAAAAATAGCCTCTTCCAGCAGCAGCAGTCACACAGTTTCTACACAGGTGAGTGCTTCATAGTGTTTTGTAGCAGCTCCACAGAACTCATTTTTAAAAAGGAAGGGAGGAGAGTAGATAAATGACTAAAGAGGCCTGTGTTTCTCCAGAGCAGATTAGGCTGACTTCAGGTGCCAAGGAGTAATGTGCTTGTAGTTGGTTTTGTGGCTCATGTGCCAATCATTTGTTATCTCCATCCCATTGGACAAGGACCCAATTTGGGAGGCTCAATATTGATTATCCAGCAAGAAACAAATGGGGGAAGAATAAATCGTGAGAATCTTGTTTGTGGAATTCGTTACCCTGTGTCCTAAGACATGGAAACATCAAAAGGGAGGAAAACAATCCCTTTAAAAGAATTTTCCCTAGATAAATTAGTTAACATGTCAGCTAAAATACAAAGTGGGAAATAGTTCTATGTTAGAAGCTTGGAAGTTCAAAGTAATCTGAATATTAAGAATTGACAAATCCTTATATTTAAAGATCCAGCCATTACCAGGTGCTACAATGTCTCATTATCCTGTTATGGATAAGGATTAAAGACTTAAGTCATATCAAAAAGTAAATAGAAATTAAAAATGAAGAGAATTTCCATTGACAAGTCCTCTCTGCTTCTCTCATATCTTCACAAGCTTGAAAGGGAGGGTCCTGTGTTCCAGGCCCAACGTGACTCATGGACTGGTTGCTATCATCTCCACAAAGCAGAAGTTAACCCTGCTCCTCTTGAAGACCTGCTGTTTTGAAAAAGAAAAGGAGTTCAGGAAGGGAGAGATTCCTGGCATGTAGGCCCACATTCCATGCAGATTATCTGCTCTTTTTTAAAATAATTTCCAACAATTTCTAATTCCATGAGCTTGCAATTAGACCCAGTGTCTGTCAGACCAAAATCTTAGTTAAACTTGCTATTAATTATGAGAGTGGCCTCCCACAGTATTTCTTTTTGTTATTTTACTATCCTTGAGTGGTGACCAGGTGCTGGGGTGAGGACTTATGTGTATCTCTATAATTTCTCAAACCCATCTGCTCCTGCTGCTTCAGGATTTGGGTAACAGCCAGCCTGGAGCCGTTCTAACTCTGCACGCCTTCCAGGTACTACCTCAGCCCTTTTTTCTTTAAGGCTCCAATTTAGAGAAATAAAGCAGGATCCCTTTTTTGGTGAAATGATGTAAGAGATCTGACAATAGCAGTTTATTTGTTTTAAAGGCGAAGGATAATTTAACAATGATGAAAATTATCCCCGAACATGTGCATTAGTCATTTCTGCACTTGGCAACTGAAACATAAGAGTCGCTCAAGTAAGATTAGTGGTATTTGGTGAAGCTGACTGGAAGTAGGCAGGCAGCATTAACGAAATCTTAGAGCAAACAATCTCAATAAAAATTTAAAAGACTCAAAGAGCTTGATGGTTACCAGGGATGGGGTCTTGGGGTGTGTTTGACAACAAAGGGGTAATATGAGGGGGTCTTCTGGGAGTGAGGGTACTGGTTTACAGGAGTTGACACACAGGTTAAAATTCAGAACTGCACACCCACAAAAGACATCCATTTCACTCTATGTTAATTTAAACAAAATCATAATTTTTAAGAAAACCCTCAAAGATTAAACATTGAAGGATTCCACTGCTAGCCCATGGTGTCAGGAGCCATATATTTGGCGTCTTTAACCAGCATGGCAGATCACAGACCTGAGAGTCAGGAAACCCAGACAGCTTTGCTTCCAACCAGTGCTGAGACCACCCCTGACTGGTTGAGCCATTCAGGATCTCAGCTTCTTATCTCTCAAAACAGCATCTTGGGCAGCACAAAGTCTTTGGGATTTGTCTGTCCTTATTTAATGTAAGCTGTCTTTTCCAGTCCTGCCCAGGGTAAGGTCTCCTCAAAGCCTGCACCCAAGACAGCCAAGAGCACTTGGTGATTAATATATAAGGAGGCACTTGGTGAGACTATTTCAGGACTTTTCTGTGAATAAGTAATCTGCACAGAGAATAAATCATTACAAGGTTTTCTTTCGGGAAGTTGAAAGCATGGAATGAGGGATTTCTTTTTCTCTTTCTTAGGTAGAAAAGTTTGTGAAGCTTGTTTTCATTAACTGCTCCAAGATTTATGCTTACTAGCTTCCAGTATATCAGTTTGTGCCTAAATGGCTTTTAAACATATCCCTGTAAGTGAGGCATATTTGCCAGATATAACCTGTAATCTTTGCTTTTTGGAATTCTGAAAACTTTTGTGTGCTGAAATTGAAATGTGACTTTAAGCTGCATGTGAATGAAGAAAAGAGAAAAATTAATTTCAGAATTTGACTTATATCTGTTTTCCAAAAGCCGAAAAATTGAACATTGATTCTATTCCTGTAATCAGTTGGTAACTGATGTATTTAACAATGAGGAAAGAAGAAGCAAAAGCATTTATTTTATATTTTAGTGGAAAATTTCAAACACATATGAAGCCAGACTGCACAGAATAATGGACCACCCCACCAGGAACCCATGACAGAGCTCCAACAACCATTTCCATTATTCTGCTCTTCTTGTATTTGGTTTTACTATTTTACCTTTGATTCTATGTTCTACCACTTTTTCTGGGCAAGGGAGGTGTATTTTAGGAATAAAATGGGTTTTATTCCACTTGCAAATGCTTTTTAGTAGGTGTCTTTATGGGAAAAAGCTTTTTCCTTTGGACAACATCATGATCACCATGACAATATTAACATTAATTCCTCCTTCATCACCTAATACCCAATCCCTGGTTGTCTCAAGAAAAGGACTTTTAACAATTGAATTGTTTGAAGCGTTGGTGCAGGCATATTGTCTATACATTGCTTGGGTCTCTTTTCCTCTAGAACATCCCCTTATCACTTTATGCACCATGTATTTGCTAAAGGAATTGAATCAGTGGTCCTGAGATATTTTTCCGGACACATTGGATTTCACTTATTGCTTCTTCCTGGTTTTGTTAAACAGTCTCATTTGCCCCTGCATATTCTGAAATTGATGGTTAGATATACAGAGAAGCATCCTTAGACTAAAGTTCAGCTTTTTGGGGAAAAAAAAAAAGAAAAAAGAAAAAAACTGTAAGTGATGTGAGGGCTTCCTAATGCACCATATCAGAGGCAGGTTGTGCCAGTTCATCCCTTGTTCACTAATATTAAGAATAAGTAACAGGGTCAATTGGTGTTAGCTTATTTCATCCACTATAACATTCTCCCAACCTTTTACCTATCAGCTGTTGGTGTTGCCTCATTCCTTTATTTCACAAGAAATTGAAAAATGTAATTTAGAAAACACTATCTTTCCTTCTACTTTTGTTAGCTGTCATTCTTTTATAAAGAATAACATTTTCTCATCAAATATAGTCTACTCAAGAAAGACTTTATTTTCTCCCAGTATTTATAATTTTTCAGAAATAATGACTTCGTTCATTAGCCACTTCCATGGCAAGCAAATACTTTACTTATCTTAAAAGTATCATTATTAACTCATGGATTTTTTTGTATTGGATATATGTTTGATGTATTTATGTATTTGACTTATTATAGTCATTTATATTTTTATTTAAGGGGGACATATCTTTTTTTTCTTTTGCTTTCTTTTGATTTGCTTTATGTAGAAAAATCCATTATGGAAAATTCCAAAGAAAAAAGTAGAGGAATGTTGTAAAGAAGACCATTTATTCATTGCTTGGCTTTAGCAGATATCACCTGAGACGAATTTGATTTACCTATACTCCTCCCTTTTCCAATGCATATTATTTTTGATGCAAATCCCAAACATCACAAAATTTTATCTGTAAATACTCATGCCTAAAAACAATGAATTTTAATTCTTTATTATCTTCAGATATAAGTCCATGTTCATATCCTTGTTTCATAATTTTTTATACTTTTAACAATTGAAAAAAACTTGTCATTTTTGATGTGCATTTTAAGTCTCTTTCAATCAATGGGACCGCTTTCCTCTGTTCCTCTTTGCAATTTTTTATTGAAGATGAATTCATTTGTCATGCAGGGTTTCCTATTCTTGGGATTTGTTAGCTCTTTAAAGGTGTTTCTTTGTTCCCTATGTTTCAATGGAAATAGGTAGTTAGATCCACAGACTTAATGAGATTCACATTTGACTTTTTATTTTCTCAAAAAAGCTTCATAAATGGTGATGTCCTACCAGCTTTAAAAATAATTGCGGTGGGGAGGGGCAAGATGACGGAGAAGTAGGAGACCCTGTTTCAACCAGTCCCCTTAAGTGAGCTAATTATCTACCAGAACATTCTGAACACCCATGAAATCAGCATGAGATGTAGGTTTATAAAATTCTGGATCTCTGTGGGGGCAGAAGACACCAGCAGAGAGGTAAAGTGGAGTGGGAACACTTGGACTGATATCAGAGGATAAACAGAAGGGGGAGGGAACCACCAGAAGCAACACATTGAAAGTAATATCCCAGTATGAAAGTGCCCTGTGAGACAAACCATAAGAGACTCTTAATCTCACAAAACAAAATGAGGGTTGCTGGGGGGGAGGGGAGGAGGGAGAGGAGGGTGGGGTTATAGACATTGGGAAGGGTATGTGCTATGGTGAGCGCTGTGAATTGTGTAAACCTGGTGATTCACAGATCTGTACCCCTGGGGCTAATAGTACATTATATGTTCATAAAAGTTTTTTTAAATATTAAAAAAAAAAGAAAGTACCCTGAGATTGGGGACAAGCAATAACTTAGAGTCTGGTTAAAAGCACTCAAATAGAGCAAAAGATATTCAGGGCAACAGGTGGAATTGGGTGGTCATGGGCATGGGCCTAAGCCAATGGACCCAGGACGGCTACTGCTGGTGATCACCTGGGCCAGAGAGAGTGCACTGGAGCCTCCAGTTCCTTGTATCTGAGCTCCTGGAGTTGTGCAGCTTGCACTACCACTCAGTTAGGCATACTCCCACCCCCGCATGGGAGAGTCTGGTGTGGGTACCAGCCTGAACTCTCTAGAACTATAGTCTTTTGTGCTCTGTGAGCACTGCGTGACTGGAGTCTGACCCACTCCCCACTGCACCTAAGAAAGCTCCACATAGGTGCTAGCTGGCAATCTCTAGGACTGGCTGAGGATCTGAAGGCTCCCAGCCCAGGCCTGAAGGAACTCAATGTGATCTCTGGTCGGGATCCCTTGGCAGTGACCTGTGCAATGTGAGGTCAGGACTGCAGACAGCAGTCCAAGCAAAGGCAGACATGGAAGCAGGCTCCCTGGACCATTATCACTCATGGTTTTCGTGGCATGGGGGTGCAGAGAAAAGCGGGTGCTTCAGATGATCCCTGAGACGGTGGCTAGGGATGTGCACTGCCTGTGGGAGGTTGCACAGCTCAATAGAGTTTGCAGAGGAGGAGTCTCTGTGTTCTGGACCACCTAGAGGGGTGTAGACTGGAGCTTCTCTTTGAGACAGAGGTCTGGGTGCAGCTTGCTTTCTGCTAAACCTCCAAAAACTTCAAAAAGCTGCAAAAGAACAAAAACCTCCAGAGAACAAAAGTCTGAAAAACAGTTTCCACAGAGCCCAGCCTCTTGATAGGGGGCAGGAGGACTCAATCCAAACAACTCTGACTGGAAAACAATGTGGCAGCCCCCCTCCTCAGAAAAAATTCCAAAAGAATGAGAGGACAGGGGCACCTGTGTGGCTCGTGGGTTAAGCCTCTGACTTCTGCTCAGGTCATGGTCTCAGGGTCCTGGGATCAAGCCCTGCATCGGGCTCTCTGCTCAGCAGGGAGCCTGCTTTCCTTCCTCTCTCTCTCTGCCTGCCTCTCTGCCTACTTGTGATCTCTGTCTGTCAAATAAATAAATACAATCTTAAAAAAAAAAAAAAAGTATGAGCAGACAACCACCACAGGGTCCCCATAAAACTGTAAAACCCAACATCAGGGGAAAATAAGATATTAAGCTACCAGTATTGCCTTAAAACTTGTATATTTTATAGATACAACTTTTATTCTTAATTCATTCTCACTATTCTTGTTCTTTTTGATTTTTTAAACCTACTTACCATTACAACTAGAGGTTAAATACAACATATTACATAATAACCTTTAAACTTGAACTTTTTTTCACACATATATCTGTGTTTTTTTTTCTTTTTCTTTCCTGTTTTTTTTTAATACACATATAATATAAGCTTCAAGGTAATCCTATTTCCCTAATCAATACCACCCCTATATATAAACCAGTTTTAATTTCCCTTTATCTCTGGAAAGTTGAGTCCTTTAACAAAGATATCAAGATATACCCAGGAAGAACCAAAATAACCTTCTTCACCCACATCGATGATTTATAACCATCATCCCACCTTCTTCTTCTGTCATTATTTCAGTGTATTTGTTTTTGTTCTTGTATTATAGAAATCTTATCCTTGGGGTTCATTTTGGCTGGGTTCTTTTTATTTTTTGTTTTTTTTTGTTTTCTTCTTGTCATTTACTTTTGTCTTCTTTTTGTTTGTCTGTTTTTGTTTGTATACCATATAAATCTTACTTTTGGTGGATCATTCTGGCTAGGTCTTCTCTCTCTCTCTCTCTCTCTCTCTTTTTCTTTTTTCTTTCTTTTTGGTGGTGAATTCTGATTGCTCCAAAGCATTACAGGCTGCACCTTGCCTGGATCATGGTTGATATATTCAGCTATACATCCCTCAACCAAAATGACTAGGAGGTACCCAACAGAGGAAAAATTCAGAGACTATGCCCTCTGCCACAGAACTATTGGATATGGACATAAACAGTATGTCATAAAGGGAATTCAGAGTAACAATTATCCAGACAATGGCTAGGCTGGAGAAAACCATTAGTGACAACATAGGATCTCTAAGGGCAGAATGAAAGCTGCCTGGGAAGAAATTTAAAATGCTATCAATGAAATCCAATCTAATCTAAATACTCTAACAGCTAGGGTAACTAAAGCAAAATATAGAATTAGTGATCTAGAGGACAAACTGATAAAGAAAAAGGATCAGTAGGAAACATGGGAGAAACAACTTAGAAGCAATGAATACAGAATTAAAGAAATAAATGATGCCAACACTCCAACGTCAGAAATATTGAGATCCCTGAGGGGGTGGAGAAAGAGAGAAGACTAGAAGATATAGTTGAACATATTCTGGATGAAAATTTTCCCAGTCTGGGGAATGCAACCAGTGTTCGTGTCCTAGAGGTAGGAAGAACACCCCCCAAGATCAATGAATCTAGAAAGACCTTGAAGCACTTGATTGTGAGATAGGCCAATCATAATTTTAGACAAGAGCTCTGAGGGAAGCTAGGAGGAAGATATTCCTTATGTGCAGAGGAAGGTCCATCAGAATTACGTTATACCTGTCCACAGAAATGTGGCAAGACAGAAAGGGATGGCAAGACATATTCAGGGCACTAAATGAGAAGAATATGCAACCAAGAATCCTTTGTTCAGAAAGGCTGACCTTCAAAATGGATGGAGAGATAAAGAGCATCCAAGACCAGCAAGGTTTAAAAGAGCATGTGACTACCAAGCTGGCGTTATAAAAAATAATAAGTGGGGTTCTATAAAAGAAAAAAGAACCCAGAGTAACATAGAACAGAAATTTACAGAGACAATCTATAGAAACAAGGACTTCACAGGCAACATGATGTCAATAAAACTTATCTTTCAATAATCACTCTCAATGTGAATGGCCTAAACACTCCTATAAAATGGCAGAGGGTTGCACATTGGATAAAACGAGAGGACCCATCCATAAGCTGTCTACAAGAAAGTTGTTAGTTCCATTTGGAACTTATGGATACATCCAGACTGAAAGTGAAGGGGTGGAGAAGCATCTTTCATGCTATGGGCTTAAAAGAGGTAGTGATTCTCATCTCAGATAAATTAGATTTTAAACTATGGACTGTAGTCAGAGATAAAGAAGGACACTGCATCATTCTTAAAGAGTCTATCCAACAAGAAGATCTAGCAATTGTAAATATTTATGCCCCCAAAATGAGAGCAGCATAAGACAACTGTTAATCAAGATAAAGACTCATATTGATATAAGTACATTAATAGGGAATCTTAACATGCCACTCTCAGTAATAGACAGATCATCCAAGCCGAAAATCAATGAAGAAACAAGAGCATTGAATGACACATTGAACCAGATGGACCTCATAGATATATGCAGAATATTCCACCCTAATACAACAGAATACTCATTCTTCTCGAGTGCACATGAAACTTTCTCCAGAAGAGACTACATACTGAGTCACAAATCAGGGCTCAACTGATACCAAAAGATTAAGATTATTCCCTGCATATTCTCAGACCACAATGCTTTGAAATTGGAACTCAACCACAAGAAAAAGTTTGAAAGGAATTCAAACACTTGGAAGCTAAATACCACCCTGCTTAAGAATGTTTGGATCAACCAGGAAATCAAGGAAGAACTTAAACAATTCACAGAAACCCATGAGAATGAAGACACATTGGTCCCAAATCTATGGGATACGGCAAAGGTGGTCCTAAAGGGGAAACACATAGCCATCCAAGCCACCCTCAAAAATATTGAAAAACCCAGGGCGCCTGAGTGGCTCAGTGGGTTAAGCCACTGCCTTCAGCTCAGGTCATGATCCCAGGGTCCTGGGATCAAGTCCCACATCGGGCTCTCTGCTCAGTAGGGAGCCTGCTTCCTTCCTCTTCTCTCTCTCTGCCTGCCTCTCTGCCTACTTGTGATCTCTCTCTGTCAAATAAATAAATAAATTCTTTTAAAAAAATATTGAAAAATCCAGAATACACCGGCTCTCTTTACACTTTAAAGTACTAGAAAATCAACATTAAATTAAGCCAACCCCAAACACAAGAAGGGAAATAATCAAGATTGGAACAGAGATCAATGAGATAGAAACTAGAGATATAGTAGAACACATCAATGAAACTAGAAGCTGGTTTTTGATTCTTTCAATCAATAATATTGATAAACCACTGGCCAAACTAATCCAAAGGAAAAGAGAGAGGACCCAAATTAATAAAATTATGAATTAAAAAGGAGAGATCATGACTGACACCTAGGAAATAGAAACAATCATCAGAAATTATTACCAACAGTTATATGCCAATTGTTAAGCAACCTAGATGAAATATATGCATTCCTGGAAACCTATAAACTTCCAAAACTGAATCAGAAAGAAATTGACAACCTGAATAGACCAATACCTGGTAACAAGTTTGAAGCAGTAATTGAAAACCTCCCCCCAAAATAAGAGCCCATGACCTGACGGATTCTTAGGGGAATTCTACCAAACATCCATAGAAGAAAGAACACCTATTCTCCGAAAGCTGTTTCAAAAAATTGAAGCAGAAGGAAAACTTGCAGACTCTTTCTATGAAGCCAGCATTACCAAGATCCTGAAACCAGGCAAAGACCCCATCAAAAAAGGAATATTTCATACCAATATCCCTGATGAATATGGATGCCAAGATTCTCAACAAGATCCTAGCTAATAGGACCCACAGTACATTAAAAAGATAATCCACCATGACCAGGTGGGATTTATCCATGGGATACAAGGATGGTTCAACATTTGCTAATCAATCAATGTGATAGAACAAATCAATAAGGGAAGAGAGAAGAACCACATGGTCCTCTCAATTGATGCAGAAAAAGCATTTGCAAAATATAGCATCAGTTAGTGATTAAAACTCTTCAAAGATTAGGGATAGAGGGAAACTTCCTCAACTTCATAAAATCTATCTATCAAAAACCCACAGCAAATGTCATTCTCAATGGAGAAAAGCTGACAGCCTTCCCTTTGAGATCAGGAACATGACAAGGATGTCCACTCTCACCACTGTTAGTCAACATAGTACTAGAAATCCTAGCAACAACAATCAGACAACAAAAGAAAATGTATTCAAATTGGTAATGAAGAACTCAAACTCTCTCTCTTCACAGATGACATGATACTTGATATGGAAACCCAAAAGACTCCATCCCCAAACTACTAGAACTCATATAGCAATTCAGTAATGTGACAGGATGCAAAATCAATGTACAGAAATCAGTTGCTTTCTTATACACTAACAATGAAATTATAGAAAGGGAAATTAGATGATTTACTATAGCACCAAGAACCATAAGATACCTGGGAATAAACCTAACCAAAGAGGTAAAGGATCTGTACTGGAGAAACTATAGAACACTCATGAAAGAAATTGAAGAAGACACAAAGAGATGGAAGAACATTCCATGCTTATGGGTTGGAAAAATAAACATTGTTAGAATGTGTATACTGCCTAGAGCAATCTATAATTTCAATGCTTTCCCAATCAAAGTTCCACTGGCATTTTTCAAAGAGCTGCAATAAAGAATCCTAAAACTTGTATGGAACCAGAAGAGACCCCAAATTGCTAAGGAAATGTTGAAAAAGAGAAACAAAACTGGGGGCATCACATTCCCTGATTTCAAGCTTTACTACAAAGCTGTAATCACCAAGACAGCATGGTACTGGCACAAAAGCTGACACATATACCAGTGGAACACAGTAAAGAGCCCAGATAAGGACCCTCAATGCTATGGTCAAATAATCTTTGACAAAGCAGGAAAAAAATATACAGTGGAAAAAAGACAGTCTCTTCAGTAAGTGGTGCTGGGAAAATTGGGCAGCTATGTGTAGAAGAATGAAACCCAACCATTCTCTTACACCATACAAAAAGATAAACTAAAAATGGATAAAAGACCTCAATGTGAGGCAGGACTCTATCGAAATCCTAGAGTACAACACAAGCAGTAACCTCTCTGACATTGGCCACAGCAACTTCTTTCAAGACATGTCTCCAGAGGCAAAGGAAACAAAAGCAAAAATAAACTTTGGGGACTTCATCAAGATCAAAACTTTCTACACAGCAAAAGAAACAGTCAACAAAACAAAGAGGCAACCCATGGGATGGGAGAAGATATTCGCAAATGACACTGTAGACAAAGGGCTGATATACAAGATCTATAAAGAACTCCTCAAACTCAACACCCAAAAAACAGATAACCACATCAAAAAATGGACAGAAGACATGAACAGACACTTCTCCAATGAAGACATACAAATGGCTAACAGACACATGAAAAAATGTTCATCATCACTAGCCATCAGGGAGATTCAAATTAAAACCACATTGAGATACCACCTTACACCAGTTAGAATGACCAAAATTAGCAAGACAGGAAACAACCTGTGTTGGAGAGGATGTGGAGAAAGGGGAACCCTCTTACACTGTTGGTGGGAATGCAAGTTGGTGCAGCCACTTTGGAAAACAGTGTGGAGATTCCTTAATAAGTTAAAAATTATATACCTACCTTATGACCCTGCGATTGCACTACCCGGTATTTACCCCAAAGATACAAGTATAGTGAAAAGAAGGGCCATCTGTACCACCAATGTTCATAGCAGCAATAGCCACAATTGCCAAACTGTGGAAAGAGCCAAGATGCCCTTCAATGAACAAATGGATAAAGAAGATATGGTCCATATATACAATGGAGTATTATGCCTCCATCAGAAAGGATGAATACCCAACTTGTGTAGCAACATGGATGGGACTAGAAGAGATTATGCTGAGTGAAATAAGTCAAGCAAAGAAAGTCAGTTATCATATGGTTTCACTTACTTGTGGAGCATGAAGGATAGCATGGAAGACATTGGGAGAAGGAAAGGAAAAGGGAATTGGGGGAAACTGGAGGGGAAGACAAACCATGAGAGACTGCACACTCTGAGAAACAAACTGAGGATTTTGGAGGGGTGGGGGGTAGGGAGTTAGGTAAGCCTGGTCATGGTTATTAAGGAGGGTACATATTGCATGGAGTACTGGGTGTGGTGCATAAAAAATTAATTTTGGAACACTGAAAAAAATAAAGATAAATTTTAAAAAGTAAAATATAAACAAAAAGGAAACTACACACAAAAAAATAATTGGGTGGTTCCATAGCATCCAGATTAGGTATGGTTATTATGTTGGTGTTCAGTATTGGTAATGTATTATTATGCACTGATATCTTTATGCAGCATGGATGCCTTTCAGTCCATTTCCAGTATTATCCTTATTGATGTTCAAAATGTTCCATATTTGGTCATTGAGAGAGTATACATGAAAGAGATTTTCATGTTCAGATTCATATTAGCCATCCTGTCTGCAGGAATCTGCCATTTCTCCCATGAGCACTGGTATCCTTTACTGGGAAATGATGCTCAAACGTCACAATTTGGATGCCAGAGAGAAATGTCACTATTGAGTTAGTCTTAGTTTTTAGACTTTTCAGTGGACAGAGGTAGGAAATACATATACATTTTTTATTAGTTCATGAAATATTTTGTTTTTCAATTCAAATTCAGTCTATATGTAATTTATTTTGCACAACTTCATCTTCTTTCTTTCCTGCTAAAAAGCCATTTTCTCAAATACTCTAAATAAATTGCCCTTTTGCTTCATCTCACAATCCATGCCACCACCTCAGAGTAACTACACAAACACAATCAGCAACAACATTATTTTTTTAATTAATTTATTTATTTTCAGAAAAAAAAGTATTCATTATTTTTTCACCACACCCAGTGCTCCATGCAATCCATGCCCTCTGTAATACCCACCACCTGGTACCCCAACCTCCCACCCTCCCGCCCCTTTAAAACCCTCAGATTGTTTTTCAGAGTCCATAGTCTCTCATGATTCACCTCC
>NC_081569.1:24088543-24158008 GCF_022355385.1 Mustela nigripes
AATGTTGTTTCGTCTTATGGTGTCACTTATCTCTCGAATTCTCCCCTTTGAAATGTCATTAGTACTTTTTCAAATGAGTTATTTTTGGCAAGGAATTTCTCCCAGGCCTCCCACTTTTAAGATGACATATTTTCTATCACTTTTAGGATTTATTTGAACCCACTGATGACAGAGCATGCTAACTGCCCAGGTCATAACTGGCAGAGGTAAATCTACAATAGGTCATTTTCTAACAACCCCCAACTCTTATAACAAAATTATTTTTAGTAATAATAATGAAATGAACTACCTAACTATAATGGCCAGAAAGGAAATGCAGACAGTGAAAATTTTGTAATGTTGAATCTTATGTATATAATCTTGTCATTAAATAAATACAATTTTTTAAAATGGGAGCACCTGGCTGGGTCAGTTGATAGATCATGCAACTCTTGATCTCATAGTCTTGAGTTCCAGCTCCCTGTTGGGCTTAGAACTTATTCAAAACAAAACAACACAAAACAAAAATCTTAAAAATGAATCTTAATTAATATATTTTTGAACAAAAGAAAAATATTATTAGGGTGTAAGAGTAATAAATAATAACATTAGACTTTACTAATAGATAACAATAACAATGAAAGATACTTTTTTTTTTTACTTTTTAAATTCTAGTATTTATTTATTTGCTCTGTAAAAACTTTTTATTTTTGTGTAGTCCCAATAGTTAATTTCTGCTTTTGTTTCCCTTACCTCAGGGGACCTATCTAGAAAAGAGTTGTTATGACCCATATCAGAGGAATTTCTCCCTGTGCTTTCTTTTTATGGTTTTAGGTCTCACATTTAGGTCTTTAATCCATTTGAGTTTATTTTTGTGTATGGAGAAAGTGAATGGTCTGCTTTCATTCTTATGCATGTTGCTACTCAGTTTTACCAATAACATTTGTTGAGGAGATGGTCTTTTTCCCACTGGATATTCCTTTTTGCTTTTTGATGTTTAATTGACCATTTAATTGTGGATTCATTTCTGGATTTTCTGTTCTGTTCTATTGATCTATGTGTCTATTTCTGTGACAGTACCATACTGTTTTGATTACTACAGCTTTGTAATATAATCTGAAATCCAGAATTGTAATGCCTCCAGCTTTGCTTTTCTTTTTCAAAGTTGCTTTGTCTATTGAGGGTCTTTTGAGGTTCCATGTAAATTTTAGGGTTGCTTGGTCTAGCTCTGCGAAAAAAAATACTGGAGGTATTTTGATGGGGATTGTATTAAATGTGTAGATTACGTTGGGTGGTATAGATTTTTTTTTTATTTTTTTTTCAGCATAACAGTATTCATTATTTTTTCACCACACCCAGTGCTCCATGCAATCCATGCCCTCTGTAATACCCACCACCTGGTACCCCAACCTCCCACCCCCCTCGCCACTTCAAACCTCTCAGATTGTTTTTCAGAGTCCATAGTCTCTCATGGTTTACCTCCCCTTCCAATTTCCCCCAACTCCCTTCTCCTCTCTAATTACCCTTGTCCTCCATGCTATTTGTTATGCTCCACAAATAAGTGAAACCATATGATAATTGACTCTCTCTGCTTGACTTATTTCACTCAGCATAATCTCTTCCAATCCTATCCATGTTGCTAAAAAAAGTTGGGTATTCATCATTTCTGATGGAGGCATAATACTCCATAGTGTATATGGACCACATCTTCCTTATGCATTCATCTGTTGAATGGTGTAGTCCATAGTGGCTAGACACAAAGCAAGCTTAAATAATTCTGAATCATTAAAACTTAATTTCAAAAGGGATACATGTAGCTAAGGCCATATATTTGGGCCAACAGCATCACTGGGAGTATTCCAAATTTATTTTCACAGGAATATAATGAATATTGAAGAATAAATTATTCGAATGTGCTAACTTGAATATGTTATAGATAGTATTACAATTCAGCAGTGACTATAACAGATGTTTAGACCACTAGTTCTTCAAAGGGTGAAATTTTGGTCATCAAGGAAGTTTTGGCAACCTCTAGACATATATTTGTTGTCACAATGGAGTGAGGGTTGGTCTACTGAGTGAGTGAGTGGATCCTAGACAATCTATAATGCAGGGGACAACTGTCCTCCCCTGAAAAGAAAAAAATCATCCAGTTCAAAATATCAATTTTGAGAAACTCTGGTTTAGACAATACATCACCAGAGAGGAGTCTGTTACTACTGACATTGTTCAGATTTACTGGCACATGGTTAATAAAAATAAACCTTTAGTCCATTTTATGTTTTCAAGTTGTTGCCTGAAGTGGAGAAGCTCTTTCCCACTGGCCTACATCTGGCTTATCACTGTAGTTGCCTATCCTAATATCCTTAGTAATAAAACTCATTTCTGTAATGGCACCAGGTAAAAACTACACGTCCTGGCCTTCTTGCTATGCGCCATACCAGTGGGTGGCTCTGTGATGAATTTTAGTGCTTGAATTGTATGAGGAAAGGTGGTATGGCAGCTTCCAAGAAAGCTCCTTAACAGCATCTGGTGAGTACGATTTGCCCACATCCTTCTGTATACTGCATCTCACGATCTGCTGTATGGAATACATATGTGATGGCTGGACCATGATACATTATTTTGGAGAACTGAAGATGATAGCTTTGCCCAGAGGATAGTGAAACAGTGAGCTAAAAGGAATTTGGGACTCTAATACTATATTAGTACAGGATTGCAGACCCCAATCACATTCACATGAAGGAGAATTAGACTTTTGTTTTCTTTAATCCAAAATTACTTAGGAGGACCTCTTTTTTTTTTTTTTTAACTGAATCCAATCTAATTAGATACCAAATATAGCCATCTCCAACTGCAGAATTCGTTCCATTGGCTTTCAGGAATGGATATTCAGATCTATTGATCAATCTTCAGCTGCCTCTCTAGTTATGGCTCAAAAACATCCCTAGAGAAAATTTGTAGCCAGATTCAGTCCCTACCAGTCAATACTAATTTCAGGAAACTCCCATAGTCAGGCATTCCATGCAAATAAAGCAGTTTATCAGAATTATTTAAGTATCTGCCATAAGAAAGCATAAAATATGGTGACAGATAAAGTAAATTCTAATTGACTGCTGATCACTTATGAATCCAGCTGAACTTTTATTCCAAACTTGAAATAAATTGTATAACCTATCTTTTTAGCTTCCCAAATACTTGGGCTCTTTTATTATTATTATTTATTTAATTAAAACACTCTCAACTATCTATATATCTATAGTCAACTGACTTTCAACAAGTGGGTGAAAAAAAAAGAACAGTTGCTCAACAAATGGTGCTGGAAAAACTGGCTAATAAGCAAAGAATGAAGTTGGACCCTCACCTCACACCATATTTAAAACTGATTGAAAGTAAGTCAATGACCAAAATGTAAAGGATAAGCTATAAAGCTCTTAAAAGAAAACAGGGTAATCTTTATGACCTTGTACCTGGCTATTAATTCTCAAATGTACACCAAAAGCATAAAGAACAAAAGAAAATAAAGAAATAAATAGGACTTTATCATAATCAAAAATTTTTTGCATCAGAGGACATGATAAAGAAAGTAAAGAGACAACCACACAGAAAGGGAGATGGTATTGCAGACCGCACATCTGATGAGGTAACTGTATTGAGAATATAAAGAATTCTTAATCCTCAGCAAAACACCCAGTTAAGAAGTGAGCAAAATATCTGAAGAGACATTTCTCCAAGAATGGTATATAAATGGTCAATACACATGTGAAAAGATCTTCAACATGATTAGTTATCAAGGAAATGCAATGCGATAGTACAATGAGATACCACTCCACACCCACTAGGATGGGTACAATTTAAAAGTCAGATAATAACAAAGGTTGGTGAAGATGTAGAAAAAATTGAAAGCTTTGGTACTGAGAGTAGGAATGTAAAATGGTAGAGTCATTTTGAAAAACAGTTTGAAAGGGTATCATATTACTCAACAATTCCACTCCTACATAGCCAAGAGAAATGAAAAGATGTTCACATAGAAACTTGTACATGAACATTTTAGCCTCATTATACATAAAAGCCAAAAAAGTGGATACAATCCAAATGACTATAAACTGATGAATAAATAAACAAAATTGGCATATTCATAGAGTGGAGTAATATTCAGGTATAGAAAGGAATGCAGTACTGATACAAGTATGGACCTTGAAAATTTTCTGTTCAGAGAAAGAAATAGTCACAAAACACCACATACTACATGATTCCATTCTTGTCAAGAGGGAAATCTATAGAAATAGAAAGTAGATTAGTGGTGGCTTAGGACTGAGAGTGAGGTTCAGGGGTAGAGACGGTTGAGAGATGGTACTTAAAGAATATGTGATTTCCTTCTGAAGTGATGAAGATGTTCTAAAATTGACTGTGGTTACACTAAAAACATTGGACTATATACTCTAAATAAATGAATCATATGGTATAAGAATTATGTCATAATAAAGCTGTTAAAAATATGTGAATGACACCTAAGTCCATAAAAAGACACTTACCATCATTAGTCATTAGAGAAATGCAAATTAAAACCACAGTGAGATACCACCATACACCAATAAAACATCTAAGACTTATAAGCCTGACTGCCAACTGTTGATGAAGGTATGGAAGAACTAGAACTCTTATGCACCAACTCACTAAATGAGCAAGAAACATTGCTTTTGGGCTCTTAGATTATTTTTAAACATTTTTTTTTAAGATTTACTTACTTATTTATTTATTCATGTTGGGAGAGAGAGAGAGAGCATAAGCTGGGAGAGAACAGTGGGAGAAGGAGAAGTAGACTCTGTGCTGAGTCTAGAGCATTATGCAGGGTTTGATCTCACAACGCTGAGATCATGACCTGCAGCAAAATCAAGAGTTGGATGTTCAACCAGCTGAACTGCCCAAGTGCCCCCTTTTAAACACTTTTTACTTCCTGAATTTAATTTTCTTTATAAAACAGTTGGAAATGTTAAACATGCACTTGCCATATATCATAGCCATTCCTCTCCAGGTATTTACCCAAGGCTATGGCTATGTAAAGACTTGGACAGAAATGTTTATAGATGCATTATTTTTAAGACCCAAAATGGAAATCACCCAGTATCCACTAACAGATGAGTGGATAAGCAAACTGTCATATACAATAAAATTCTACTAATTAATAACAGGTATGTGTCCCAACATGGATGAATTCTATAGTAGCTATACTGTGTAAAAGAAACTACACAAGAAAGACCACAAAGATTTTGATTTCATTTATCAAAAATTTTGGAAAATACAAACTAATCTCTAGTGACAGAAAGCAGCAATTTTACAGGGCCTAGAAACTTGGGAAAGTCAGATGAAGTGTGGTAGATAAAAAGATTTACAAACGGGCACAAAGATATTTTGGGGCCCAATAAACATATTCACCCCTTTGATTGAGCTGATCTTTTATACCTGTAAAAAGTTGTAGTTTAAATAAGTACAACTTACTTTATGCTATTCATGCCTCAATAAAATTGTTAATTAAAAAATTACTATAAACTGATTTTCCTTTTGTATATTCTCCCTCTCCTGGAATGGAATCATGAGATTCTGCTGACAAGTGGTCTCCCAAGGTCTTTTTTCTCAGCTTGTGGAAGATATTGGCGCTAACTCAAAGCATAAGGTGCCTTTTAAAAAGGCTTATCTGAATCAAGTGATTTCTATGGTTCAACTTAGATATTGTTTGAACACATATACAAAGAAGCAAATGATTAAACAGTTGGATACTGAATTTCTATTTGCCACCACTTTTCATTAAAATAAGGTAACTCATATTGCACTAGGGATGGTTGGATAATGAAGAGCAAGCCCTGTGAGCTGCAACATAGCATTCTGGAAAAACCACAGGGAGAGAAATGAGAAAACTCGATTACTGGTTAGCACTCCCAGCTTTGAGAACTTAAACAAAACATTTAAACCTATTTGCCTCAGCTTCTTCTTTTGTAAACAGGGGATAAATTATTCTTGTTGTGCTTATCATTTTTGACCAGTTGAAATATCATTTCAAAGGATGGACTATTGTTTTTCCCTCTATTATTTAATGGATGAGATCTTTGGGGGTTATTAATGTATTAATTACTGTATCAATTTTCATGAAGCAGGTACAAACACTAACTTTTAAAATGTAAATTGGAACATTTATTCCAAAACTAGAATGGTTTCAATTATTCAATTAATATTTAAGGAATTCAGTGTGTGCCATACTCTACGTTAATTTTTCCTTCTAACTAAACATAAGATTTGTTTCTCCTCCTCTTGAACCTTTCTTTAGCTGTGCAGTGTTCCTTTATGCAGTTCTAACATCAGCCAAAGATCTTAAAATAGAACCCAGCTTCAGCACTTTTATCGTTTCCCCTGAAGTGTCATGCAAAGAATTCACTGAATAATTGTTTCAGCAGTTGGCACTATGTCACCAGTGGTTATGAATATGCAACTAAATCTTTGCAAAGCTGCAATTTAAAAAAAAAACCCTCAAAATCTTACACAGTACATTCAGTTCCATTTTATTTTACAAATGGAATAATAAAATGCAAGAGAGAAATAATGCAGTTATTGCAGTGTATATATATATATATATATATATATATATGTAAAACATGTGATATGCACAGAAGATTATATCTCAAAATGTACATAATTACATTTCAGTGCTATATATATATATATATGACATTTTTTACATGATAATTATCTATGTCTTAGAAGTTATTAATATCTGGAAGGCATTCTTTCATAATTAAGAAAATTAAGCAAATTGTCTCTGGTCTTTAGATAGACACAATTAAAGGTAAGAAAACATACCAAAAAAGGAAGGTAAGAGTTTTGATAGAGAAGGACACAAATAAATTTCATTTAACATTAGAGCCACTCTAGCAACAAAGCTGTTTAATGCTAGGTGTTTAGGGAGGTCCTTTCTGTGTATGATGTCAAGTCCTGCAAAGCTGTGCCGATGTGCTCGTCTCAAAATGTAACACTTTCTGTAGACACACCAATAAGGAAAGACAATGGTCTAAACCTTGTTTCTGTTTTAGCCACCATCATCATTTGAATCTGAGGATATGGTGGTATAATGATGGATTTCAAAGGAGTGTGGCTCACATTCTAATTCCATGTAATGGGCCAGTTCCATATTTGGCCAGATGATTCCCAGAGTCACTAGATAATATTTTCAGAAGAATTTGTCCATCAAGATTTTCTGTTCTTCAGCTTTCTTTTCTTCGCTTTTCAGACCACATCCATTGTTCACCTTCTCTTCTTGGAAAATCGAATGCAGCATTTTCAGCAGCAGGGTCAATGTGTGAGGAATTGTGGTCAGTACATTAATGCTCCCCACCTAAAAAGTACATGTCCTAATCTCCTAAACCTGTGACTAGCTAGCCTTTCATGGCAGAGGGATTTTGCATGTGTGATTAAGTTAAGGATCTTGAGATGGAGATATAAACATCGGGGACCCAATTTAATCACATGGGTTCTACATCCTCTTCTTCTCCTCCTCTTCCTCCTTCTTTCTAATAGTCTCTCTTATTTATTTATTTGTTCATTTGTTTATTTGTTTATATTTTACTTGGTTAACATACAGTGATGTTTTGGTTTCTGAAGTAGAATTCAGTGATTCATCACTTACATACAAGACCCAGTGCTCATCACAACAGGCAGCCTCCTTAACACACTTTACCATCTAATCCATTCCCCCACCCACCTCCCTCCATCAAGTTTCAGTTTGTTCTCTATCATTAAAAGTCTCTTACAGTTTATTTCTCTCTCTCCTTTCCCCCATCTTCCCATGTGTTCATCTGTTTTCTTTCTTAAGTGACACATATGGGTGAGATCATATGGTATTTGTCTTTCTCTGACTTATTTCACTTGGCATACTACTCTCTAGCTCTATCTACGTCATTACAAATGGCAAGATTTCATTCTTTTTGATGGATGAGTAATATTCGTGTGTGTGTGTGTGTGTGCCCCACATCTTCTCTATCCATTCATCAGTCAGTGGACATTTGGGCTCTCTCCTTAGTTTGACTAATATTGATAATGCTGCTATAATCATCTGGGTGCATATACCCTTTTGAAATCTGTATTTTTGAATCCTTTGGTAAATACTAAGTAGTGCAATTGATGGGTCACAGGATAGTTCTATTTTTAACTTTTTGAGGAAAATCCATACTGTTTTCCAAAGTGGCTGTACCAGTTTTCATTCCCACCAACAGAAATCATGAGTTCTTAAAGGTGGAACATTTTCATGGCTAGTCAGAGATGAGACAGTGGAAGTAGAGTTGGAATGATGCTATATTACTGGCTTTGTAGAGGGAGGAAAGATGGGCCATGAGTCAAAAAACAAAAAGCAAAAAACAAAAAACAAACAAATGACCTTGAGAAACTGGAAAAGAAAGAAAACCATTTCCTCAACTCAACTTTAACTGAGACCTTGATTTTGGCCCATGTGGACCATTTTGAACCTCTGAGCTACAGAACTATAAGATGATAAATTTGTGTAACCGCCATATTTGTGGTAGCTTATTATAGCAACAATAGAAAACATATACAACAGTTTTCACAGATCCATAGTATGCAAGAACCAATAAAGAAGTAAGCTAAGCAATCAACAGATGAATGGATAAAGAAGATATGGTACATACACACACACACACACACACACACACACACACTGGAATATTAGCCATAAAAGAAATGAGATCTTGCCATTTGTGACAACACGGATGGACATAGAGGGTGTTACACAAAGTGAAATAAGCTAGACAAAGGAAAATAAATACATATTTTTTTTCACTTATATGTGGACTCTAAACATAAAACAAATGAACAAACAAAACAAAACAGAAACAGATGCATAAATGCAGAAAACAAACTGTTGGTCACTGTGGGCAGTTGATGGTGGACAGGTGAAGTAGATGAAGAGAATTAAAAGGTACAAACTTCTAGTTACAGAAACATAGGTCATGGGGATATCATGTACAGCATGAGGATTATAGTTAATAATAGTGTAACAACTTCACATGGGTACAAATGGTTACTAGACTTATTATGGAGATTGCTTCATAATGTTTAAAAATATCAAATCACTATGATGCACCCCCAAACTAATAGAACAGTGTATGAATTACATGTCAATTCAAACAATAGAAGACTGGGGAACAACAAGAAAAATACAGAGTGCCTTCTCAAACTCTAAATTTACATTCTATTTGTGCTTGTGTATAAATATTACAACAGTAATAAACTGAATAACACTGAATAAACTGAATAAACAGTAATAAACTGGTTTAACTCTAATTTTTAAAAAATACCTTCACCTGGCAAAATAGGAAGTTGGTGGTCTAATGCTAACTTTATATTTCTGTGGAAGCTGCATTAGTGTATATGTTTTTTAGAGGAGGGGGAGGGGCAGAGTAAGAGAACATTAAGTAGGCTCCATGTCCAGCATGGAGCTTGATGCAGGGCTTGATCTCACGACTCAGAGATCATGCCCTGAGCCAAAATCAAAAGCCAGACACTTCAGCGACTAAGCCACTCCAGAAACCTTACTCCAGAAACCTTAGCAGATACATTTTAAAAGTTTGTAACCATTGGTATCCTGTGTCTATAAGACTCTATATTAATTTTTCAATTTTTATTTTTTAAATTTTTAAAAAGATTTATTTATTTATTTATTTGACAGACAGAGATCACAAGTAGGCAGAGAGGCAAGCAGAGAGAAAGAGGAGGAAGCAGGCTCCCCGCCAAGCAGTGAGCCCGATGTGGAGCTCGATCCCAACACCCTGAGATCATGACCGGAGCAGAAGGCAGAGGCCTTAACCCACTGAACCACCAAGGTGCCCCCAATATTTCAATTTTTAAAAAGTTATCTTGTCACTTTGCAAATACATATCAATGCATTGCTTAGCTCTCTACCTGCGCTGCTAGAAAGTAGGGATCCAAGGATAAGACTCCATGGCATTGTCCTCAAAGGGTTTGTTCTGACAGGGACACAATAAGTAAACATATAATTATGCATTTGTTGGATAAGAAAAATGTAGTCATTCTGCGGATGAAATGCGGAACGTGCTGACTGTGGCCTGGGCAGAAGGTGACAGGAACAACGGCATCTTTGCTCAGGAAGCCTGAGACCACTTGATGCAGCCGGTTTTGAGTACGCTCCCATCTCCTTTAGTTCATGCACTGAACAATGAAGAGGCAATTCCAGTAAGTACAGCAAATGGATGGTGGGAGGAAAATTAAGTAATTAGGAACATAGAAAATAGAACATCTGGTGAATAACATTACAGGAGTGTTCAAGATCTTTCCTTCAGTTAAGATGAAAAAGCACACATACCTGTTTTGATCTCCTTCTTGCTCTAAGTGCTTTCAGATTGTCTAAACTCTAAGCATCTTGACAACAATTTTTTAGGGTATGTCTTAGAAAAACATTTGACTAGGGTACCTGAGTGGTTCAATCTGTTCAGTGTCAGACTCTTACTTTTGGCTCAAGTCGATTTCAGGGTCATAAGTTCAAGTCCGGTGTTGCACTCTGTGCTCAGCACAGAGGCTGCTTAGAATTCTCTCTTCCTCTGTCCATCCCCATGCTCAAGCATGCACACACTCTCTTAAATAAATAAATAAATAAATAAAATCTTCCAAAAACTTTTTTGAAGTGTAAACACTCATTAAAAAAAAAAAAAAAAAAAAAAAGACCTAGCACATATTTTTTAAAAACAGTATCATATCAATTTGTTACTTACAACAACATGGCAAACACCTCATAATCTAGATTTTTTTTTAACCTGGCAGTGATCATAATTGTAAGATTTAGGCAACACCTTACTTCTCTTTCTCTAGGTATAAAAAGAGGAACTGTGAACCGAAGTAAATAAATATAAACCTGCTTTGTAACTCACTATCAGTAAAAACCATAGTTTTCTTTGGTAAAATTTTAGGTTGTAATGCTCCCCACCACCTACCTGCAGGAGGAGTTAAGAAAACAAAACAAAACAAAAAACAACAAAACAATCTTAGTCCTTTAATCTGGACAGAAAGTTGCAGCATTCAAGGAAAAATCGGCAAATTTAAAGTCTCCAGTATTCCCAGAATTTGTCAGAGGGCTGATAAAGGCATCATCTAATCAAGGCATTGAGGTCCCTCCCCCATCGGCTGTCTGAAGTGTAACTGGAGATCAGTAAATCAGGAAAGAAGTCTTCAACAGCTGAGTAAAACACAGTCATTGATTTCCAAAGGTGGTAACAACTGTGAGAGAAGATCTCAAAATTAAATTACAGTTAATGCCTGCATTACTCCGGGGATCCTGCCACTGCTCCTTTCAAAAAGAATGCTATTTCAGGAACATGGTCACTTGCATTTCCTAACTCAGAAGAAAATCTGAGCTTGTGTCATATCTGAAGAGCTCAGCTTTTATGATGCTTTGCTTGATTTATTAGAGTTGTAGAAGAAAACTTGTTTCCTCTGCTCATAACACTTCTGACACCAAACATGTGTGTGTGTGTAGTGGGGGAGGTCTTCCACACCCACCAATTCTCTAACTCTCCAACTCTCTGGATACTAGCTGGGTGTCTTACAACTCAGTTCTGGTGCTAACTACCTGGAATTAGTGCAGAGCCCACAAGTTAAGAGCTCAGTTCCACCAGACTGTCCTCACTTTACACCGCACTCACAAATCTCAGGATGTCTACTGTGCTTCTGACCAACTGGCTCTAAGTTGGAGATTTCCACAACCCCCTCCCTGGGTTTGATAATTTGTTATATTATAATTGCTTACAAAACTCCAGGGAACATTTACTTATGTATACTGGTTTATTATAAAAAATAGATGAACAGACAGATGAAGAAGTATACAAAATGAGGTCCTGATGGATCCCTAGTACAGGATCTTCTGTCTCCATGGAGTTGAGGTGGGCCATACTCAGCACATAGATGTAATCACCAGCCTGAAACCTCCCCAACTCTATAGTTCAGGGATTATTTTTGCGGGGGGAGAGCTTCATTACATGGACAAAATCAATTATTAAGTCAGTCTCTAGCCCTTATCCCCTCTCCAGGGAATGGTGGGATGGGACTGAATTTTTCAAAGCTCCTAATCTTGGCTTGGTCTCTCTGGTGACTAGCCCTATCTTAAAGCTATCCAGAAGCATACCTAGAGTCACCTCATTAGAACAAGTATGCTTCTATCTCCCAGGAAATTCTAAGGGATGTCCGAGCTCTTTGTAAAATGCTGTTATCACCTCCCCTCCCCACCCATCACACAAGAAATGATAAGGGTTTTAGGAACTTAGGGTATCAGGAACTGGAGACAGAACCCAAATACATATTTCTTATTATGTCATAAGATAGTCATTCTCTTTCAAGTTGTTTTGCTTTTATGAAGGTATACTCTGATACTGAAAATAAGAATCCTACTTTTCATAATCTTGCAGAGTAAGAACAATTTTCTTTTTCAGTTGCCTGGAGCATGCCCTGGTGGACTATCAAGAGACAAAAGGAGATACAAGATCAAGCCAGAGAAGCCTGCTTTCGAGTTGCAAACTCTGGACCTCATATTTTACTCCCGATTCTCGCTTTTCAACTCCGTATAATGATTCTTGATGCCTCCTTCCTCTGTCTTGACATTGAGTTTCCACAAATAGATTTATACATAGAAAATCCAAAATAGACAACATGATAGGTGCCATGGCCCTCTTGCTCTAACAGAAACCCCACTGGAAATAAATCTATGGGATCCTATGGGATCTCTCTTTCGGAGGGTGAGCCTATGCAAGAAGACACTCTCTGCCTCCAACCAGCTTGTGATGGGCCAAGCTTTACCTTACCTAAGACTTCAGTCTTTCCTTTTTCAATTGGATGAGGTTGAGCTCTCATATTCCTTCATCATAGAAACAAACTCATCTTGAACAGAAGCTTTGATGTCCTTGGGTAAAAACTGTTGATTATTTCCTAGATACTATTGTTTTCAAATGTTAGCTCTGTAAATTAAATGCTGAACTTATATGAAGTTTTAATAAATAACAACTGTTTCTGTTTTAAAAGCCAAACAGTAACTTAAGAATACGGTAAAGCAAATATTTTTGTATTGTCCTGAGAAATAGCTGTGTCAGGAAAATAAAAGTCTTCCTTTATGTAAAATCAGCACAATTTATTTTTCATCTTTGAAAATGTACCCAACACTGTATTTGCTTAGTTACATCCTGAACATTGCCAAAAATCACTAGTGTACCCATACTGCAGGTTTCACTTTACCAGTTGAGAAAAGAAAATTTTCCACTTCCCTAGAATCACTCACATTTTTCTTTACCTTGATGTGTGGTTTTATTGAATACACCTCAATTAACACACACACACACACACACACACACACACACACACAACTTAGAGCAATTGTTGGATGAAATGACCATGTGTGTGATTTAAAATGTAAAGTCTGCTATCTCTGTCCTTAAATTACATGTAGTTTAGAGGAGCTGAAGGTCATTTACATAAGTCAATCTCATCCAGGATAAGCTAACAGTGTGTTGAGGTAATAAACAGCTCCTGAATCTAGTTGCCTAACAACAAAGTTTTGTTTTTTAAGAATGCTCCCCATCCGTCACAGCTGGCAGGGAACCCAGGTGTTTGGTTACTCAAGCCTTCTGTTTGACAGAGCAGCCACCACCACAAATGTCATTCAGTGCTGTGCACAGAGAGTCCTAGCACACCTCGCATGGGAAATAAAATCTTCCATTGGCCCTCCCAATCTTTAAGAGACTGAGGAAAGCCAATTGTAATCATGGGTCCAAACAGCTTTCTAAAAGCTGGAAATGTTTGAAGACACATCTCAGTGGCACTTACGTAACAGGAAGAGTAAAATGAGCCATGTGTATACTGATAGGTGTGGTACTGTGGGGTCAGGACAGGAGAAGTCCACGTGGGAACATGATGGCAGTGGCAGGGAGGAGGTGCATCTGAGGTGGGTCCTTGGATGAGAAGACTGTTGAGGGCACTGGCAATACTCCCAGTAAGAGAATCACCAGAAAGGTGATCCTAATAGGATTAGAGATATGTTTGGGAGTAATTCACATTTGAGAGATATTTGGACCTTCATACAAATGAGATTTGTTGAGATATTTTAGGATGAAGCGGTAGAGATTGAGAAATCAAAACTGGAAAGCTTTGGCAAGAATAAAAATCTAAATAAGATCTGCTGTAGGTACCCAGCTTCTTATGGAAAATGGGACAATGGATCATGAGGCTGCCTCCTTCTACTCCATTAGACAAAAACAAGTATCAGAGGTCTCTGTGGACTGTTCTCAGCATTCCTCCAACTTTGAGAATACATTCTTTCTTATTAAATGTGTTCTTAAAGTGGGCTATTCTACACATTTGGTTGATTCCATGATATTTCACATTTAGTTGTATCTCAAAGCAAGTTTCCTATAATGTGGTCTCCATGAAAACAGCCTACTAGGAAATAAATGAAATTATGAGATGAAAATCAGAATTGTGGCCTGCCTTATAAAGATGGCAAATATTACAAAGGAAAATACCCTGACCTTAAAAATGCTGAAAAGCACTCATGCACTCCTCTACACTGAAGTAATTGATTAAAATATCCCTCCCCAACTTCATGCTGCTTAGAGAAAGCTTCAGGGCACAGTAGAACCGTGATGTGAAACAAGACTCAATGTAATACAGTTTCTTCTGGACCCTGGTGTCTATGCTTGTCAAAACTGATTGATAAACTGTAGGAGGTAAACTGCCTTTACTGATATTAATCCCATTTTAATAAGAGCAAAAGAGAAAAATATTACCTCTTTGGATTCCCTAAAAGGATTATTTTAATGATGCCATGTGATTTTACAAGGTCTATTCTTAATATTTGGTGAGCAAAAAACAAAAACAAACAAACAAACAAAGCTGTATTTCAATTACTCAGAAGAAATAACATTCACAACAAATTCAGCACACTTTCTTTTTTGTTTACCAGAAGGGGTAGCAGATAGAAGCCTTGAAACATGGGTGTTAGTAACAAGTCTCATTGCTGCAAGAGTCCCAAGGTAGTAGGAATACATTCACTCATAGAGACTGTGTAGTGGTTATGTACTATGTTCCAGGCACTGCATTGATACGGAGTTTAAGATGTGTTAAAGATGAAGAAGAAATGTGGTTTCCACCCTCATAAAGCTTAAGCAGAATGCAAATAGTAATTATAAACTGGGAGAAATGTAGGAATGGAACTAATGACTAATGTCCTAACTACGAAGAGGTGAGAACCTCCTTTTAGATGGGGAGAACAGAGAACGGTTTTAAGCCAAGACTTGAAAGACGACTCAATATAGCCAGTTAAGGGGCAGAGCTGAGGGGATGGGAGGACAAGACCTTCCAGACAAAGAGAATGGGGCAAGGAAAGGCCTTTTCTGGAAAATAACACAAATCAGAAGGAACATAACTTTCTGGAAATAACACAAATCAGAAGGAATAGGTCACATGGTTTTAGAAGATGGAGAAAGTGAACCAGGAATGCTGAGGAGACAGAGTTGGTAGCTGCATGGAGAGAAGAGGCAGGTGGGAGGGAGGGAGGGGACAGATTGGAGTGATCCAAACCGGAGCCTATGGAACTGAGGCCAATCTTCAAGGATAGCATTGCTGGTGGTGCTAGTTCCAGGGGTTCTGAATGGATACCTTGAAGGTAGTTCTGGAACACCAGAACAGCTAGAGGTTGGCTCTCCTGCAAATGGGGTGAAGGGCCTTCACCCAGGTAGCACTAAAGGAACAGAAAGTAGGGGAGTAGCAGACCCTCACCCTAGTTCTACCATCAGGCACCCCCAGGGTGAGCCTGCAGGAGCAGCTGGGGACAGAGGTGTGACTTGGGCCTCCAGATCGGCACTGAGAACAGTGTGAGAGTCACAGACAGGCACAGAGACATGAGCGCAGGGATAGAAGGCAGGCCCCTGTGGCTACAATGCAGATAGGACACGAGATTAGAGGAGAGCGGGACTACACAGAGCCTCACAGCCGTAACAGAAGTTTACTTTAATAAAGCACAAGAGAAAATTGTTGAGGAGCTTTCATCTGAGTAACATCAGTATTAATAGTGGTAATGTAACAGCAGCAGCAGCAGTACTGTGGACTGTGACCTTGCAATGTGCCAGGCCCTATTCTAAGAGTTTTGCATTTAATTCCCATAACAATCTTATGGGGCAGAAACTCTTCGCCCTATTTTACATAGAAGAGAGCAGAGCCAGAGAGAAGTTGAGTAACTTGTTCAAGGTCAGGAAGAAGCAGAAAAGACATTGAAGACATTTGTACACATGTATCTTGTGGCCAGACTATGATTTACTAAGTAAGTAAATCACTCTGGCTGCGTGGAAAATGCACTGAGGAAGACAGTCAGGCTAAGAATTACTGCTGAAAATAAAAATCATAAGTACCACTAGGCTTTGTCATAAAGACTAGTCACACTGTGGAAGTAATGAGCAAGTCGAAATGAAGATTCAGACTCCCAGAAATAGACTATCTTCTTTTACATTCCAAGTTTTCAAAGCTTGCCAGAAATTCAGGGTCCTGATTGACGTGGGAAGCAGGGACAGTGACCATGCAGGGAAATACAGAATCAGGCTGGCAGGACATCCAGTGTCAGAGGACAGTTCCTCTAATGGAGGATGTTTTCTTCCCTACTGAGGGATAACTATCATCACTTTTTACACCTAAAGAATGAAAACCCAAGTTACAGATGTCACCCAGAGAAACATGCCATTAAAGCAGATTTTCTGGTATATATACTCATCCTTCTTTTCACCCAAGAAGCAATCATAATGTCAGGTGGTCCATGCATCCTATAGAAACTTGCTTTAGTGCTATAGAAGCCTAGAGAGACACCTAACAAGCTCAGCTTAACTTGGAGCAAGGGACTAGGGTCAGGGAAAAAACAATGCAAGATTTGGGCCTCAAAGAGATATCAGAAGTAACACTAGAACTGGTTTCTAGGGACTCCTGGGTGGCTCAGTCGGTTAAGATGCTGCCTTCGGCTCAGGTCATGATCCCAGTATCCCGGGATTGAGGCCTGCATTGGACTCCTTGCTTGGCAGGGAGCCTGTATCTCTCTCCCCTTCTGCCTGCCACCCTGCCAGCTTGTGCGTACTCTCTCTGACAAATAAATAAATAAATAAAATCTTAAAAAAAAAAAGAACTGTTTTTCAATGTTTTATCAGTCTAGAAATCGACCATAAGGTCATGTGCCTCCAGCACTGTGTGTGTGTGTGTGTGTGTGCCTGTGCACATGCATACGTGCACACATGTACGTACATCTACTTAAGACCGATCTTAACCATTTAGAGTGAGCCCAGGAGACTAGGACTTGGAATGGACGTGAATTTATAAAACTTCACAAAGTAGATTATTCTTGAATTATTTACTATTTCTGGATTGACCTGCAAAGGAAATTAAACAAAAATGCTATTTGCAAACTTGCAAGAAAAATATTTTAATCTAGTTCTGTAATAAGATGCACTGTGTGGCTGTGAAGTTTTGAATAAATGTGATAAGCATATAAGCTGGACTTACAAGTCCTTTGCAGTTTGCTTCCTCCTAATTAAAAACATAATTCTTGAAGAGTCACAGTAACATGGTTTCTGTTAAGTCAACATATACCATAGGACTGGGGAGGAGGGTTAGATAACTTAAATGTTTGCATTTATTAAATCACGAGAGGATGGTACATTTAAAGTATAAGTGGTAAGTTGTGATAAATATATATAGTGCTAAGTAGTGATAAAATATATTTGGAAAATGTAACAATGTTACTTTGATCACTGACCAGTGATATTTCTGGTTATGGGAAGTAGGCTATATTTTTCAGTAATTACTAAGTGGATTTAAAAATTTTGTTTGGATAAAATTAGTGGGGGAAATGAGGATGGCTTTTACCAAATAAATGTTTTGAACCCTAGGATCAGATCATATCTGAATATGTTATTTTTGGTACTACTTGAATTGCAAACCTGATGTTTAAGAAGGCATAGTTTTCTGATTTCAATTCAGAGAGGCAGAGAGCTGGAAACAGTATTTATCCCACACATGTAACAAGAAAAAGACTGTAAAACTTCAAATTAATGACTTTTTTAAAAAACCTATTAGAAAGATGAAATCATAGAGTAAAGTCTAGAGAGACAGGAATCAGCAGGGAGAAACAGGTCTTGGGTATTTGCTTACCTGGAACAGATACCACTAAATACTAGTGAACATCTGGTAAGAGCAAGCACTTTTGACAAATTGCTGAAGACTGAATGTAGACTAATAAGAATGTATGAAGCCCCTATGAGCTTCAGACCTGAAAGGGTTATAACATCTTGGAAGCTTTCCTTCCAGGAGTCCATCAAGTGTCCACAAAAGAAAGCTCAGAGATGATGCTGGCTGGGGTTGGGGAAATTGTAGCAACTTAAGAGCTCCTGTGGAATCTCACTGTAGGTGAGAGTGGAACAGAATCCACTGAGATTCATCTCCTCTAAGGAAAAAAAGACTTCCCTGCACCAAAACCATAGCCTAAGGCCACCGCTGGCCACTCAATGAATCTGTAGGAGGGAGCAAAGTTAAAAGAGAAGCTCAAACACTGGGGACAGGGCAGGAATATGTGTGAAGACAAGGTTTCATCTGCCGATGGGGCAGGAATACCTGGAAAGTCCACACTTCCAAGGTCAGGTTCACAGTGCCTGCCCAGGGCTGACGATCAACCAGAACATCAGAGGAAAGTCTTCTTCCATCACTTAATACCAGGCTAACAAGTGGTAGAAGAAAAATCATCAGTTAAAACATTTGACACATCTGTAAGAGATAGATGCATCTGTAGGGAAGCATAAAGGAAAGACCCAAAGCTAATCAGGGACACATAGTTACTAGAGAAATTTGAAGTTCCAATGGTGCACTGATGGTAACTACAGCAATAACAAACTATAAACCTAGCCCAGTTCCTAAGGAGGGTAACATAACATACCATGCTAAAGACCCAGCAGAAGGAAAAGAATGCTCATTTCCAAGCATAAAATATATATACCTCAGTATCTACTGTCCTATATAAAACATCAGACTTCAATCGAAAATTATAAAAACATGCCTACTGTTGATGAGAATGCAAAATGGTGTAGCTGCCATGGAAAACAGGTTCCTCAAAATATTACGAAAAGTTCTACCATATAATCTATCAATCCAATTTCCAAAAGAATTAAAATCAGGATCTCAATAATAAGAACAGCATGGTACTGGCACAGAAATAGATGCATAGATCAATGAAACAGAATACAGCCCAGAAACTAACCCCTACTTACATGCTATGACAAAGGAGGCAAGAATATACAATGGAAAAAAGTTTTTTAACAAAACATGCTGAGAAAACTGGACAGCTACACATAAAAAATGAAACTGGACCACTTTTTAAATTTTTTTAAAATTTTTTATAAACATATAATGTATTATTAGCCCCAGGAGTACAGGTCTGTGAATCGCCAGGTTTACACACTTCACAGCACTCACCATAGCACATACCCTCCCTAATGTCCATAACCCCACCACCCTCTTCCTAACCCCCTCTCCCAGGCCCCCCACTGGACCACTTTTTTATATTACAGGAAAATAAACTAAAAACGCATTAAAGACCTAACTATAAGACCTGAAATCATGACTATACTAGAACACAGTAGTAATTTCTCTGATATTGGGCATAGATATAGTTTTTTAGCTATGTCTCCTAAGGCAAAGGAACAGAAACAAAAATAACATTGGGTCTACATCAAAATAAAAAGCTTTTTCACAGCTAAAGAAACCACCAACAAATCAAAAAGGCAACTGACTAAATGGGAGAAGATATTTGCAAATGATATATCTGATAGTTGATATTAAAAATATATAAAAAAAATTATATAACTCAACACTGAGAAAACAATCCAACTATAAAATGGGCAGAGGGGCACCTGGGTGGCTCAGTGGGTTAAAGCCTCTGCCTTCAGCTTGGGTCAAGATCCCAGCATCCTGGGATCGAGCCCCGCATCAGGCTCTCTGCTGGGTGGGGAGCCTGCTTCCCTTCTGCTCTCTCTGACTGCCTCTCTGCCTACCCGTGATCTCTGTCTGTCAAATAAATAAATAAAATCTTTTTTAAAAAATGGGCAAATATATCCAGCATCTGATCATTCACCAGTTCCATCTCTCACCCTGATTATGGTTGTCATCTCCTAACTGGTCTTCCTGTTTTCTCTCATGCTTCCCCATAGCTGATTCTCAATACAGCAACCAATGTAATCCTGTAAATAAATAAGACAAATTATGGCACTTTGTTGCCCCAAATCATCAATGGTTTCTCATATTACTCAGGGTCGACATTCTTAAAATGGCTTACAAGGATCTATAGGATCTATCTTCTCCTTTATCTGCCTAATCTCCTGTCTTCTGCTTCCCCTACCCATTCTTACTCTGTTCCAGGACACTGTTTTTCTAGCCACTCCTTGAATACTGGACATATGCCCACCACAGGGTCTTTGCACCTGCTGCCCCTCTTGCCCCTGTTGCCTAGAACTATCTTCTCCTAATATTTGCATGACTGGCTTCCTTACTGCTTTCTGGTCTTTCTTCAGATACTACCTTTTCAAAGAGACTTTTCTTAACCTTCCTACTTAAAATTAATCCCCAGCATACACTTCCTATCTCCCTTTCCTGTTGTGTACTTCTTTACACCTCATTTCATTATCTTACTCACATACTTCACATCTGACTTACTTGTCGTGTTTATTGTCAGACTCCTGCCAACCCTCCCACAAGAATATGGCCTTCCTGAAAGAGGAGCTTTGGAATGCTTTGTCCACTGCTGTATTCTCAGCACCTACAGTTGTTCTGGACACCTAGTCCTCATCAGAACTTCAATAAATATTTGTTAAATGAATGAACAATGAATAAATTGACATCAGCAATATAGTGTTATTTAGTGATTCCTGTGTTAGAGTTTGTGAAGGTCTCCAGTGCAGTTGACAAAATGGCATGACCCTGGGGTACAGTTATTGTCATCTCATCATCTCCTCCCCTTCCTCTTCTTCTTCCTTCACTTAATCCCCTGACACTCACTAACTCTACCAGCAGAAAGGCCAGTGCCCTCTGGAAGCTCTCCATTTCTTTCTATCCTTGTTTACAAAAGCTAGGGATCGCCTTCAAAACAAAAATTTTAGCTTCATCCACAAATCTTAAGAGAGAGAACTGGCACCACACAGGGCCCATCACAGCCTGCTCTTGTCTCCTGTTGTCTGACTGTGTCATTATTAAACAATATTTTAGGGCTCTTTGTCAGGTGGCAATTTTCCACTGCTTCTAAATTGCCCTTTCCTATCTCATTCCCGACTGGAGCCACAGGAGTGGTCCTCAACGGGTACAACAATTACAACTCTGCACTAAAAACTCCAGCAATGTTCCTAGAAGCTCAACCAATGTGTTCCAGGTGGAGCCCAGCCTGAGCTCCTTTTACCCTGAGCAGAGGTCAGGTTAGCTCTCAGCTTTGAAGAAACTGGCTGGCACAGCAACCTGTTTCCCCTAAGATCAACAAATTTCAATGTATTTATTTCTTTTCTTGCCACTGAGCTTTGTAATGGAAAACCCTAGTCTATTTTGATAGTCCCCAAATCTCCAAAGTTTTAGAGAAATGGTATGGTGTTCCACAGGATACTTTTTACCCAAATGACTTTTGCCTCCTTATAGAATCTACATTTTCCCCATCAACCAATTCTGCATAAGAACTGGGACTCTTTCTGGAAGGGGAAAAAAAAAAAAAAAAAACAGGGACACAATTTCATCTAAGTTACAAAAGCAAAAACACTTTTTTTTTTTAAAAAGATTTTACTTATTTATTTGATGCAGACAGAGAGAGAGCACAAGTAGGCAGAGAGGCAGGTAGAGAGAGGGGGAAGCAGGCTCCCTGCTGAGCAGAGAGCCAGATGCGGGGCTCGATCTCAGGACCCTGAGATCATGACCTGAGCCGAAGGCAGAGGCTTAACCTGCTGAGCCACCCAGGTGCCCCCAAGCAAAAACATTTTTAAGAGTCATCCCCCAGTAGGTTAATTCTCATCTTCAGTCACAGAACTTAATCATAGCATCTGCTTCATGGTGATATTGTTACCTTATAGCAAAGCACTTGTCAACATTGAAATGGCATGTCATTGTCATTATTTTTGGAAACACTTAAGATAACCAGAAACATTGTTAAACAAGATTTTGAATTTTATTCTAAATGTACTGAGAATCATGCAGCAGTTTGAAACATGGTAAGGGCATAATCTGATTTACGTTTTAAGAAAATAATACTGGATTTACAACGAATGTATAATAGGAGATCCAAGTTAAGGTTACAAGTAGTACAGATAAGAAATGATAAGAGCTTTGGCTGTGTTTGTAGTAGTGGACACAGAAAGAACCAAAAAAGAGTCAAAATATGTTTTGAAGAATAACAAGAATGTTGTTGGTTGGATGTGAAAGTGGAGAGGTACGAAGGATAAAGGATGGCCCCAGGCTTCTTACATGAACAATTGTCTGGGTAGTTCCATTTATAAACACACACACACACACGCATGCACAAATTATATAAGTATATAATTTATAAAAATATATAAACTATAAATATGTATACTTATATATTTGTATATTATATAGAATATATATGATAAATATAAAAATATATAATACATAATATTTAATGTTTGTATATAAAATATATTATATTTTATATACTTATATATAAAATGTATTTTTATATTATATATATTTCTTTCTTTAAGTTTTTATTTAAATTCCAGTTATTTAAATACAGTGTAAGATTAGATGTACTATATAGTGATATGACACTTGCAATACCCGGTGCTCAACAAAAGTGCCTTCTTTAGGGGTGCCTGGGTGGCTCAGTGGGTTAAGTCTCTGCCTTCCACTAGGTCATGATCTCAGGGGCCTGAGATCCAGCCTCGCTTCGGGCTCTCTGCTCAGCAGGGAACCTACTTCTCCCTCTCTCTGCCTGCTTCTCTATTTGTGATCTCTCTCTCTGTGTCAAATAAACAATAAAAATTAAAAAAAAAAAAAGTGTTTTCCTGAATCCCCATCATCTATTTAACCCATGCCCCACCCATTTCCCTTCTGGTAACCCTGTTTGTTTTCCATCATTAAGAGACTGTGTTTAAAAAAAAAAAAAAAAAAAAAAGAGTCTATGCCTTGGTTTGCTTCTCTCTTTTTTTCCTATGTTGATCTGTTTTGTTTCTTAAATTCCACAAGAAGCAACAAGTATTAGCTAGGATGTGGATAAAGGAGAACCTTCTTGGAGTATTGGTGGAAATGCAAACTTGTGTAGTCACTGTGGGAGAACAGTATGTAGGTTACTCAAGAAATTAAAAATGGAACTACCTAAGATGTAGCAATCAATCTATTGGGTATTTACCCAATGAATACAAAAATACTAATTCAAAGGGAAACATGTACCCCATGTTTATAGCAGCATTATCTGCAAGAGCCACAAGCATTATCTACAAGTTCTGTGAGGCAACAGCCCAAGTGTCCATCAACTGATGAATAAAGAAGTCATATATATTAAATATATTTTAAAGACTTGTGAAGATGTCATATATGATTGGAAACAAAATCATAAATTCAATTTGAACCTACTTATGCTGAGAATTCTGTGAGACATTCAAGAGAAAATATCAAATTAAATCATTGGGTATGCAGGTCTAAAACTCAGGAGCAAGATTTAAGCTAAAGAAATGTTTGTGAGTTATCTGGGTGCCTGGGTGGCTATGTTGGTTAAGCAACAGCCTTCAGTTCCCAGAGTACCAGGATTGAGTCCCACATCGGGATCCCAGCTCCATGGGGAGTCTGCTTCTCCTTCTGACCTTCTCCTCTCTAATGCTCTCTCTCACTGTCTCTCTCTTAAATAAATAAATAAAATCTTTTAAAAAAAGAAAAGAAATATTTATGAGTTATTGACAGAGAAGATGACTTAGTCTAAGGAAAAATTATTAAGAGAAGGAAAGGATTCAGTATTGGGCGTCCCAGAAACTCAAATATGTGAATGAAATAGTACACAGCAGGTGTGATCAGGAAACCAACCCTGTCTTCATCAAGGTCAGTTTTGTGATGGATTTCAGGATTGTAAGAAAGTTAGAGAAGGTCTTGAGTCTAAGGAAAGTGTCAAGAAGAACATTTATATCCCTCACTTCTCCAAGTATAGTCCATGGACCAGCACGGACATCACCTCAGAGCTTGTTTGAAATGCGTACCCTCAACCCCTGGAACTTCTGAATCAAAATCTGAATTTTAATGGGAATTTGTAATTTATAAGAATGTTAACACACTTGAAGCAGAACTACAAACCTTGCTTCTCCACCTTGGCTGTACATTATATTCACCAGAGAATATTTTAAATCTTCAAATATCCATAGCATACTTTGGAGAAATTCATCACAATCTCTATGGGGGTATGTGGAGGAGGTGAGACTCAGAGGTCAGCAGTGGTTTAAGTTTCCTGTGAATCCAGTGTGCAAATAAATTTGAGAACTACTAGTCTAAATGTAAGCAAAATTAATCTGGGAAAAAATGAGTGCCTACTGAGGGAATAAAATTAAGCTACAACTTTCAGGTGCAAACAACAATATGCTGCTCTGTTCTTTTCTAATTCGAGAATGCTGACACATCTCCAACCCAGTCAAGTTGGCAGGGAATCCTGTCCCAGTCCTACATGGGAACTTTTCTATATGTATACCTGTATCTGTATCTACATCATTTATATCATTTATACCATACCAAGAGAGCAGATATGTGTGACTCCAATTTTATTAGGTTCCAGAACAGGCTAAAGTATTCCATGATGACAAAAATCAGAAAATAGTTCTGTCTGGTAGGTGTGAATGGGAATTTAACTGAAAGGGGTCACAAGGATACCTTCTGGCATAATGGAAATATTTTATATCTTCACAGAATTGAATATTTGGTCTGTATATTTTACAGCATGTAAGCTATACCTTATGAAAAAATATAACTATTAGGGGAAAAAATGTTTGGGGACAATCAAATAGCCAAATGAAGGATGCTATACACCAGTATAGATTTCAAGTGAATTTAAGATCTTGAAGAAAATAAAACTATAAAATGGTTAATAGAAAACATAGCAAAATCCATTACAACTTTAAACAGGTAGGGGTCTTTCTTTTTTTTTTTTAAGATTTTATTCATTTATTTGACACAGAGAAAGATCACAAGTAGGCAAAGCAGCAGGAAGATAGAGAAGGGGAGGCAGGTTCTCTGCTGAGCAGAGAGCTCCATGAGGGGCTTGATCCCAGGACCCTGAGATCATGACCTGAGCCAAAGGCAGAGGCTTTAACCACTGAACCACCCAAGCGCTCCAGTAGGGGGTCTTTCTAACAATGATTCACGTCTACAAGCCCTAAGAAAAAGACAAAAACAGTCAAATATTCTTGTGGAGTTTCTTGCTTTGTCTAGAGTTTCAAGTATTTTTTTCTCATCCCAGCATGTTTAGCTTGCCTCAACGTCTGGTTGGTTGTGAATTAGAAACATATCATTATAGTTAATGGTGAGCTAAGATGGTGAAATGATGGCTTTAGACAAATGTGGGTGGGAATGGGCCTTAAAAAATGACGCATGAGGGGAGCAGGATGGGAAGAATGGGGTGGCTTAGTGATGGTGATGGACATTGGGGAGGATATGTGCTATGGTGAGTGCTGTGAATTGTCTAAAATTGATAAATCACAGACCTGTACCCCTGAAAAAAATAACACATTTTGTGTTAATAAAAAAATTAAAATAATGGGAAAAAATGATGGCTGAAAACATGCTGATCATTCTCAGGGACTGAAAACTCCATACCTCATGCGAGGGAGGCATGGTGAAATTCAAGATGGTTGAGGTAAATACCATAGAATTTGTAGACAGAACGTCACATCACCAAGGGACCCTGGCTGAGATGGAAGAGTAAAAGGAGGGCAGACAGAAGGTCCTTCAAGGCAATGCATTCTCACCGAGGGAGTAGGGAAGCCTGAAAACTCTTGATTGTTTTCAACCTTCATAGAGATCTAGGGCAATTTAATTTGAAGGATTTGATATTTTTCCCAGTGTACCTAATTTATCAAATTATCAAACTGGAAAAAAAAAAGAAAGATGATCTCAGTGGTGATGAGGTAAAGATAAACATTTTATAAATGTGTGTGCTGGTGTAAGAGTATCAACTGATGCCACCACCCTGAATGACAAGTAATGTTAGTAACCACTGTTGAAAATGTAAAAAATTTGCTTATGGATATCCAGAAGGTTATATTTGTTTCTTTTGTTGTTGTTGTTGTTGTTGCAAAATAAAAGTTAACACCATAAAAAATAAAAACTTTGGATCAGGGCATTTCAAGTATATAGATGTGAATTAATTATCAGGAAGAAATATGACAGTTGTTATAACTGAATCGTGTTAGGTTCTGAGCTCCCCAGCAGCTAACCCATAAAGCTAAACACTCAACTTTTTAATTTTCATTCCCAAGAAGATTAAACTACATCATCTCCAAGGGAAGGAAAGCTGTAAATGGAATTTTTCACCTGAGATACTTCTCATATCAGTTTTATATCTTTACTCTTTGGTTCCACTAGCTTTTTGTGTCTTTTAAGTAAAAGGGATATGATTGTGAACTTCCGTTATTTCAAGTTTTTTTTTTTTTAAAGATTTTATTTATTTATTTGTTAGAGAGAGAGCATGAACACAGGCAGACAAAATGGTAGGCAGAGGCAGAGGGAGAAGCAGGCTCCCTGCCAAGCAAGGAGCCCGATGTGGGACTCAATCCCAGGACGCTGGGATCATGACCCAAGCCGAAAGCAGCTGCTTAACCAACTGAGCCACCCAGGGGTCCCAGGTTTTTGTTTTGTTTTGTTTTGTTTTTTAATGGGAGCAATATCTATTCTAACTTTTAAAAATCACATGTGATAAAGTAACTTCTCAACATTCAGAGATTTTCATGTATATTTGTCACAAAATTTATTATTTCTAACTTTAGCAGGACTTTTATCTTCAACAACCAGAAAAACAGATTATTCTTAATGTGTTTTTTATTCTCCATTCTTTTGTTTCTTACCTTTCTTACTGGTTTCTCTTTTCCTCTTTTAATGATGCTAGCAATATGAACTGACAGACTCTTAAGAAGTTATTTGAAGGGTTAGGTAAATAAATCCATTTTCTACTTTTAATAAGCAGATTCTATCTGTATGGCAATCTTTTTAGCATCTGCTTTCAATATTTCTGGTTCAACTTGCAACTCCATAAAATGTTAAAAATATTCTGATTTAGGTTTCTTCGAGGGTGGTAAAGAGTTTTAACTGATATCATAGTTAGAGCAAATAGCCATTTAACTCCAGATTTTTCCTTTTGCCATTCCATTTAAAATATCTCAGCATCTGATTTTTGAAAGACCAGCATCAGTTTGTGTTCCATTTCCTCCCATCCCAATGTGTTTTCTCCTCAAAGTGCAGTCATATAAATAGTGCCTCATTAAAGGCAGGCAGCACCTGCTTTGCCTGGCACAACATTCACAAGTTCAAAATGTGACAAGCCAACCTCACCTGAATTTCCTCGTGTAACTTTGTGAACCTTCCATGTCTAGTCAGGATTCTAAATCACGTCTGTGTCTTTAAAAACAATAGCAATTCTTTTTTTTTTTTTTTTTTTTTTTAAACAATAGAATTTTAACAATTCTTAAAGGAGCCTTTAGCAGCAAAATGGGACTTATGCCCCCATCTCTAGATCAGTTTTTCCCAGTTGAATTTTTCTCCTTGGTCACTTGATAAGATGCTGAAATGAATTATCCTAATATTCATGATTGTAAACATGCTCTGTTGATAGATGTGCCTATCTATAAGATGTTTGGTGAATGCTTTAAAAACCATACGTTTAAATATATACATTTTTACATGGGCAAACTCTTTCTGGTTTTACCATGATGAAAAATAGGTTCTAGGCAAATGAAAACACAAAATCAGGTTGGAAAGCAAAATTACTCTCCCAGACACTGAGCATCCTGATGTTAATCAAGACACAAGGAGCTAATAGCGCACCCTCCCACCCTGGCTCTCGCTTTCCTGCTCAAGCGCCATGCCAGAAGATGTAGGCTACGAAACTTTGGTCATGCAGAGAAGGACTGGGAAGGAGGGAGAGTCCATGGAAAAGTTATACTGATACAAGTGTGGGTCTGGAATAAAGAGTCAAGTAAGAATGAGAGGGGCCAAGTAATGCAAGCACAGACTGATGGGGCCAAGCTAGGTTAGAGGAGGAGGGGAGAGACTCTAAAGGATGTCAGTCAGATCCTAAACCGAAGATGGTAAAGATGGATGCAAGGCTGGAACAAGAAGGAGAGCACAGACGGAGGCCGTGGCCGCAGAAAACAGGGTAACAACAAGGTATCGACTGGACATGACATTAAAAAAGAGGCACAGTTTTAGAAAGTGGGACACTAAATATTTTGAAACTTTTACTCCCTCTGTTGTACTTATATGGGACAAGCAGGATAGCTTATGGGGGTTCAAGTCTGCCATGGCAAGATACCACTAGCTGGGTGACTCACAGTTATGGAAGCTGGAGTCTGAGATCTAGGTGCTGACAAGGTTGAGTTCTCTCTCCTGAGATCTCTCTCCTTGGCTTATAGATGGCTGTCTTCTCGTGGTATCTTTGGAGGTCTTCCCTCTGTGCCTGTGCCCTAATCTCCTCTTCTTATAAGGCAGCCAGTCAGATTGCATAAAACCTCCCCTTAATTTCTCATTTTACCTTAGTTACCTCTTTAAAGATCCTGTCTCCAAATATGGTCTCATTCTGAGGTACTGAGGTTAGGACTTTGGTGAATTTTGGGGGAATGCAATTCAGCTCATATCACAAGGGAGGCCCTTGACAAACATAAATAAGACATAAAATGTAAGAAAAGTGCATACATTTCAAGATGTTCTCTATGGCCTGCTTCCTATAGACAGCAATGGAAAAAAGTTCACAAAATGTTCCTCAGAGAATGATGGCAGCATGTAATTCTAATGACTAATTACCCAGTTCTTTGGGCCATGTTTATTTGCATGACAGAAAAAGTATGCACCAATATGAAAAGAGGATCTTCAGCTAGTCAGTACTTTTGCATAAGTTGCTAAACATTGTCTTCCTTTAATGCCAAATGACTTTCCTAGAGACAAGTATAAGTTCTCCTTTTCTTCCCCGCCCCCTTCTTTCTCTTTTATTTATCTTATTTCTTTTCAGTATTCTGGAATTCATTGTTTATGCACCACACCCAGTGCTCCATGCAATACGTGCCCTCCATAATACCCACCACCAGGCTCACCGAACCTCCCACCCCCACAAAAACCTCAGCTTATTTCTCAGAGTCCACAGTCTCTCATGGTTTGTCTCCCCCTCCAGTTTCCCCCAACTCACTTCTCCTCTCCATTTCTAATGGTACTCAGAGCTGAAGCTAAACGGTCAACTCTCGGGACAGTTTAGCACACCCTTGCAGCATAGCACCCTGACTTGATTCCTGCTACTCCTCACTTACGGAGAGCTTTGTTCTCTCTCTGCACATTGGACTTCAGGTGGGTCTGTATTCAATGGCAATCTGGTGCATGGAGAAAGCTAACACCTTGCTCATCAAATGACTCTTTCACCAAGTATTTGAAATTTGCAGAGACTATTTATAAATATGGTAGAATCTGAACAAGGTTTCTTGATAGAAACATTAAAGTTTGGGATATTAATGAACCATGGGGAGGGTCTGTTTGAAGTCCTGCAGGCAGGGTCACTATTCAGTGCGTCTGTGAAAGTACACCCGTAGCAGTTGTTAAAATATTCAAAAACATCACTATTTGATGTATAGTTCCTTATTCCCTCACTGCGTCAGTTCCCAGCCCCCTCCTTTGGATCCTCTCCACTAGCACTAGATGGTGATTAGTGTCTGATACGGCAGGAAGGTTCCAGGACCAGCTCAGACCTATGCCATCCACAGAACCCACACGGATGGCTGAGGCCAGAGCCCTGCTGGCTAGGTGTTTTGAAAATTACTCTTCCCTATAGGCACGTGGTACAGTGGGTATCTGTTTATTGGTAAAGGAAATGGAAGAAAACTGGCAAAAAGGCACACATTAAATTCAACAAATGGTTACAGATCACCTACTAGAGGCAGTGTGCTACTAGGTAATTTGGGAAGCCCTGAAATGAATAAAGCCTAGTCTTTGAACTCACAGAGGTTACAGTCTATGTAAACTGTGGTTGTTACAACTAACAGAGTTGAGATTTCATGAACATATTTACTTTCTTAGATTATTCTGATTATGATCTTTCTTCTTAGATTGATCTATTTAGGTTTATGGACCTGTTTCACCTGTCTATTCTCTGCATGATCCTCCCTTTGCCACAACCCTTTCTGCCCAAAACTGCAGTGAAAAGTAAATGGACTGATGGTGGTTTTTTCTAATCTTATCAGAGCACACCCAGAAAGGGACACGGAGTTCTTCTGTCACGCCTGCCCTGCCAGGCTTTCAGCAAGCACAACATGCTGTTGTGTAACATTTAGTTTCAGTCTATCAATTCCCTGTAAACACTGGCGAGTCAAGGTCTGCATGAGCTCCGCAAGCAGTATCCATGACAACCGTACCTACAGCAGGGTACTTCGCATATGGGAAACAAGAGATCTCACCTCTCTCTCTCTCTCTTTCTCTCTCTCTCTCTCTCTCTCTTTTTTTTTTTTTTTTGGCAATTGCATGATGAATAATTGAATATTAGAAATGAAAACACTCCTTTTATGCTACCCAATATTACTTTGATGTTACTTTTTAACCTGTAGTTTATTCACACTGTTATACAAAAGTAAGATTTAAAGGGAAAAAAAGAAAAAAAAAAAAAAAAAGGAAGGAAGAAGGACATCCTGCTTGGCTTTGATTTAAAACATTTCCAGTGACTTTTTTCTGAAAGAAAAATACAATAAAGATGGTCTTGTTAATTTATGGCAACTTCAGCTCATAGAATAAGTCAGTGGAAAATCTTAAACATTTTCAATAAATATCAAATGATAATAGTCTCATGATGACACATAATTGAGTTGCCTTACACACCTCTGCTGCTCACATGAATATCCTGCTATGGCAAAACACTTTGCATGCAAACATAAGAAAGAGGGCAGGAAAGATAAGACAAGTGACTACCACATTACATCAATAAAATTAATCATCAAATTTTAGCGTTACAGAAATGGTTGTAGCCTATTGTACCATCCCTTTGTGCCTCAAAGGGATAAGGACATTACTCTCAAATAGCTGGAAGTCTCATCCTGCCTTTATTTCGTTCTTACCCTCCTGAGTAATACAAGTCGTTTTTAGACGTGCTGCCCCAATCTCCTGAGATGGAATCACAACTTTTTTTTTAAGGACAAAACTTTGATTTCCCCTATATCCTTTTATATCTCCAGCCCATCTTCCTGTCAGAGTTGAATAAAGTTCAGAAAATGATTAAAGTTTACCAGAAAAAGGCAATGCCTACAGAGATTCAAAAGGGATTTTATTGACATTGACAGTAGATCTGTCAGGATCTTTTCTTAGCTGCATCACAGACATTTTGTTGTTGCTTCTAATTGATGTTCACTATGAAAATTAATACCACATTTTGGCAAGTGATTTTTGCAGCCAAAGGAGGAACTTTTGTGCTGTATGTGTTAAGCGTATCTCCTGTCATCAAATAATAAATGCCTGGCATGTAACTAGATGTGCAAATATAGCTAGAGACATTAATAAGAAAAATACATGAGAACATTTTGTTTCATGAATAAGTACAGTTCTAAAATTTTAAATGAGTCTCCAAAGTATTTACATATTTATAGTCTTCTCTTATATTTGGAATTCTTTATCACTAAATGGAATCTTATATTATAGTCTGCATTTCTTGCTCATATACAAAGTTTTTTTTCATAGCTCATGTTTTTGTGAGACTACTCATTATTCCGTAGAGTAAGATTACAACTATTAAAATGTTGTAATCTAAATTTTCCTCCTCTTCAGTATACTACTCTATGTAGTACAGAAAGAGTGGTGTTGATCATAATATGTTAAAACCATTGAAAAGACAATTATGGGTCACATGCAAACTTTGTGCAGCATTTTAGAAGGGTGACATATCAGAGAATAGATTCTAAAATGTATACTTATGCTAGAACTGGTTGCATCAAAACAATAAAATAGGCTGGCTTAAGAAAGTTTTTGCCTCTTGATAGCATAACTATTCTGACTGACTACCTCAGAAATTGTTAAGATAGATGAGAGCAGTTACTCTGAAACTCACTGGAATCGGCAAGCATGTTTACACTCAATCCCACATATATCTAATGAAACATGTTTTTCACTAATCTAAGCTCATTTTCTCTTCAGCCAGAAGCTAGAAAACTAGTTTTCTGAAACTATAAAAATGAAATGTTAAGCCTGAGGAAGAGAGTTTCTGGCACATGTGTCTGACACTGATTGAGATGGAATGGGTTCGAGAATGTGGCTCTGGGTCTGAACGCAAGACTGAGGCAGCACTGTTTTTATAGAGCAGATGATTATAACAACAGGTGAGGCAGAAGATGATGATTAATGTACTGAGGAAATTAAAAAAAAAACAGGCTAAACAACTATAAATGTGTAATGGCATTACTAACTCTGCATATTTCCATTTATTATCTTTCTTGTTCTTTTTATTATATTTGACCTTGCTGATTGCTCTTCTCTTGAAAAAGTAATATATATTATATATAATATATGTTAAGTGCATAAAAGTAGAATTCATCAATGAATTAAGATATGTGTGTGTATGTATATGTGTGTGTATGTGCGTGTATATGTATATATATATTCCTTTCACTTCCAGAACACTATGGCCTCGTCCCCTCACCTTCTAGCCATACCTGCCCAGCCTCCTTTGTATATTTCTCTTAGTCGGCTTTTCTTAAATGTTGGTGTTGCCCCCAGTTTCTATTCCAGGCTATTTTTGCTTCTGAATTTATACATATTTTTGCCTACTCCAGAGGTGTACATTAACTGTGACTATAGTGGCCCAGAAAGCTTTATTTTCAAACCAGATTGTTCTTGTGAACTCTACACCATCTACCTAATTTCACCTTGCACATGTCCCAAGATACTCCAATCTCAAATTGAAAATATCCTTTTACTGCTGATCTACCTGAGTTCTATATCTAGGTTGATATTACTGCCAATTCATGTGCCCAAGCCAGAAACTTGAACATCACTCCTCTTTCCAACTCTACCCAAGATTAGGCCTTCATTTCTCTTAACCGCACTGTAGCTAACAGTTTTTTTTCCCCTTTCTAATTTATATTCCACATATATCTAGAGACATCTTAATAAAGCATGAATATGTCACATGATTTTTTCCCATAAACCGCTGTCCGCTTTTCATTACTTTTAGGATAAAATTTTAACTACATGACATTGTTTTAAAAACCCTGCCTTACCTCTATTTTGTCATTCAGCCCACATACCTTACCCTTCAGGTATGCTGAGTTTTTTCCCAAAATAGAGCACTTGAATACATAGTTTTTGTCGAGATTGTTACTTGGACACTACCTAGAATACTTCACTGCTATCATATGCCTCCTAACTTTCCCTAAATAAACTAATTAGTTTTTTAACATTAATCATTCTAACTTTTCTGCAAAGCCTACACTGACCAGCCACCCCACAGCCTTGAGTTAGATGACCTTAAAACAGTCATACACTCTTAATTTTTTCTTTTATAGAATTCATCAATGAATTAGGATGTGTATTTAACTTAACTGTGAGAATGGGGATCATGTCAATATTACTCATTGTTATAGTCCTAAGTTGTTAGTGCAACACTTTAGTAGGCCCAAAAGTAAATTCATGTGCTTTTAGAGTGAAAAAATACATTTCTTGGTTCCCTGGGTGGCTCAGTCAGTTAAGCCATCTGACTTTAGCTCAAGTCATGATCTCAGAGTCCTGGGATTGAGTCCTACTTTGGAATCCCTGCTCTGTAGGGAGTCTGCTTCTCCCTCTCCCTCTCCCCTGACTCATTCTCTCTCTCTTTCAAAAACATTAAAAAAACTTAAAAAAAAAAATACATTTCTTCATAGTTCCACATGTAAATATTAAACTATTCAACTAGTAACAAACACTGTTTTTCTTTAGCAGGTTTTAGGTTTGTTTTTTATTCCATTTTAAATAATTTGTCTTGGGTTACTTGAAATTGGGGCAATTGATTTTATACAACACTATTCAGGAGTTCAAAGTACATTTAGTGACACACTCAGTTAAGAGGACCTGGTTAAAGAGAGGAAATGACTGGATAATGAGACTTTGCATCTGTGACAGACTCATCTCAGGGCCTAGGATGAGGATGAACTGATTCATTGATTAAATAAACTCATCGGTGCCTGGTATCTATTGTTTTATAAGGTTTCCCTTAAAAGGACAATTATATGAAAGGAAGTAGTGAGGTCAAGGTTTCACTTCTATGCAGACAGCACATGCCGTATGACCAAGCTATGCTCAGTGAACCGTCAAAACACATTGTAGTTCCTGCTTCAAATGTTAGCATTTATCTAACAACTATTTATTCCTTCTAATTTACTACAATAGCACTGGCATTGAACTCCCAAACTAGATAGCTACTGTGTGGTAAACACAGGCAGAAAACCACTAGCAAAGGAAAAAGGCTCAGGAAGGAGAACACTATGAGAAACCTTTACCAGCCTAAAAATGGCCACTGCACCACTACAAAAATAGGGAGCATCTATTAATGGAACATAAATTGACTGTTTTAAGCACAGTGTGTTCAGCTTGCTTGCAGGTACTTCTGATTATCTTTAAAAGATGGCAAAGTTTAGTTCTGTTCTGCACAGTTTGGCAGCTGAAATAATAGAACATTGGAAATTTCCCTTATTGGTAATTTCTTTTATTGCATTATAAATTGTTTTTCCTATAGTAACTCACTAGGGAAAGAGTAATAACCACGCCAAATGTTAGAGTAAATAATTAAAAACAACTACAATTTTAATATGTTTTGTTCAGTACATTATTTAATGCTAACTTGCAATGAAACTGCTGAGGAAGTGTTGAGTTTGTATACCCAGCAAGTACAGGAATTCCCTTTGATGATAGAGATGCAATAAAATAAAATCAATGATCATAATGTTATCTCAAATGACTTACACTGAGCCCTGAAGACATTCCATCTATTTGTCCTTTTGAAGCATGCTTTAGTTTATTATTTCTGTAGTCTGTCATGACTAATAAGTATTGTCATAAATTGTGTTTTCTGAGTCTAATAAATTAATATTATGCTGTTTCAATTATTTTTATTTTCTACAAGATTCATTAAAATATACTCTGGAATTTTAGAAATATTGAAATCAACATGGGTTGTCTAGTTGCTTCCATGTTGCATAATTAACTTACCCATGTCTTACTTGGCTTTCCCTTGAACATAGACCAGCCTGAGGGCAATTGGAAGTGCACCCCAACAGCACACTCCACTGAGGAAGCTTGTCAGGTTTCTGAAGTTAGCATTCAGTCCTTTCATTTGTTATTTGTCCTGGTATTATCTGTAAATTTTAATAATTCATTGATTCTAAAAACATTTACCATGTTCTTGTTATGTATAAAGTATATTTATAACATTCAGATAGGAAATGCATAGTTGATCCTTGCCTCCAAAGGGTTCACAGTCTGGTATGATGGTAATATAATATGTTGAAGGCAATAGTGGCATCATGCACATAGATTTTTACTAGAAAAAAAAAAAGATTTCTAACTGGCCTTGGGAAGAGAGAGGGATCAAAGAAAACTTTCAGAAGGTGGTGATTCAGGAGTTGACTATTAAGTGAAAGTTATGAGGCAGCTAGGTATTAGAAGAACCATAAAGGAGACAGAAAGTAGGGAGGTATTTGTCCTTCCCTTTTCCTTTCCTTTTATTTTTTTTCCTCCTTCTCTTCCAATAAATACCAATTGAAACACTGTATGTGCCAGGTGTACCACAGGTGAATGAGATAAAATCTAAAGAGAAGGTACAAAGAAGCAAAGAGATAGAGGCTAGAAAGATATGGTGTGAGTGTAGAAATACACAAAATTCTGGGGCAAGAGTGGGAAACTAGCTAGAGTTCAGTTTATATCGGGTTTTATTTTTATGCCCAGAGATGGAGTTTGGACATTATCCTATATGTAAAAGTTATCTATCTTTTAAACATAATTAATATTAATTATGTTGTAAAGATAACTAATGGACTTTGAGGGCATTATACTAAGTGAAATAAATCAGACAGAGGAAGACAAATACCATATGATCTCACTGATATGTAGACCCTCAAAATTCACACACACACATATAACAGCTCACAGATATAGAAAAGACGTTGGTGGTGGGAGAGAGTTGGAGGTTGAGGGGTAGGTGAAGTAGGAGAAAGAAGTAAAAAAATACAAACTTCCAGTTATAAAGTAAGTAAGTTCTGAAGACCTAATATATGGTGTGTACATTTAGTTAACAATAGTTGCTAAAAGAGTAAATCTTAACAGTTCTCATCACAAAAAAGTTTTAACTATGTGAGGTGATGAATATTAATTAGACTTACTGCAGTGATCATTTTGCAATATATACTTATACTGAATCATTATGTTGTACACCTGAAACTAATAAAATGTGTAACAGTTATATTTCAATAAAAAGAAAAAATAAACAAATAAATAAAAGTAATTACTAGATATAACCAAATTTGTGGCTGGCATTATAACTGGCAATGGTGTTGAAAATAGATTTGAAGTGCAAAGAATGGAGATGAGGTGCGGTTAGGCAGTTATTTCAGCCCTCTAAGGCAATAATCATCAAACCTTGAAATAGGAATGTGATCATAAGAATGGAGAGGAGGGAAGAGATTTGAAAATAAGTTAAGAGAGTGAATAATTTGAATCTAGAGGCTTGATGGATAGATGTGGAAATTGAGGAAGAGAGGAAAATAAGAGATGACACCCTGTATTTAGACTGGATAATGTGGTGGCGCCAGCAGGGAAGAACAGGTATGAGTAGGATTCAGTTTTAAACATGCTGTGTTTAAGACTACTAGTGTACCCAGGTAGGGTGTCCATGAGGCAGCAGTTTATAGGAATCTGAAGGTAACTATAGAGTCTTGGGTGCATATTTAAATTTTAGAGTCCTTGATTTTTGATTGATAGTTGAAATAATAAAAGCATATGATATTATTGATAAAGAATTGAAGAGAGAGAAAAAAAATGTTCCATGAATAGTGGTGGAGGATTTTATTTTAGGGACTGATGAAAGATAAGGAAGGAACTACTTGATAAGCAGAAAAAAGGGAAATCAGAGGAGGATGAGAAAAATTAGTAATGCACTAAAGGAATGGAGAGCTTAAAAACAGATTTGGTTGACAACTGGATGGAACTAAAAGGCCAATAACATGGCACCTGAAATATGAGTGCTAAACATGGCTTATTGACAGTGGTTCCTGACTTTTCACAAAGGAAACATCAGTTGGGTAGAAAGGGAAGAAGCAAATTTGGGACAAGATGAAAAATAAATGGGGCATGAGGTAACTGAGTCTATGCTGTTGTTTATGCTGCTGTTTTAGAAGTTTGGATGTGGTAAGAGGAGACAGATTTCCAGAGGAGGCTGTGGAATTGAGAAAGTCTCTCTAGGATGTGAAGGAGTGGAGACCAAAAATGATCAAAAATACCTGGGTCAGGCACTGTTGGAAAGGGAGAGTTTCTAGTACCAGATCTAGTTCATGAAATTTCCTTGATGGTAGGTCTTAATGTGGTTAGTTTTAGATATAGAAGGAGAAATAATGAAGCAAGTTCCCAGAGGAGGAAAGGCAGAAGAGATCACAGGCAGTGAAGCTGACTTTGATCAAGAGTACAGTACTCTAGGAATCTTAGAGACAGGTTAAGAAGGATGAATGTGGGTGTAGAGAAGTTGCCAGCTGGTGGCACGGAAGGAGGGCAAAGGCTGGTTATGGATGCTAATGGTTTATCTTCTGAATTTGGAGGGGTAGTTAGGAGTGGTCCTCTACTAAGAGTTGATGGGAGGCAGGTTGCAATCAAATATAGGATTTCCAGGAGCAGCAAGTGTTCTGTATATTTGATAAAGAGAAGAGGAATGGGAGCTAGCAAGGACAAAGGAACAGAGACAGCAACACTGAGGCTGACTGTAGTCCATGAACTCATTCTCCAGTACCACTCTGGCTACAGAAATGAGTGAAAACAGATAGCAATATAGATCTTGGACTGGACTTTTGGTGGGGTGAGGTGGAGCAAAAGGCTACGAACATCAGGGGACTGAGAGTACTCATGAAATTCTAGTTCAGATGATCAAGCATGGATTTGTGCATCTACCCTGGGTATGCCTGAGGGCCAGCTGAGCAAGCACACAGCCCTGTCCCAGAGTCTCAGGGCTGGTTCAGTGTCGCTTCTCTTGCCACCATGACAGAAGTTGCAAGAAGAGCAAATCTCAAAGGCAGTACTGGTAGTGGAATTAGTAGAGTGCTAACTATTGATGAAGCAAAGCAACCCTCATAAAAACTTCCAGTCATGTTAGGGATATTAAAGTGCAATAGGTCAACAAACAAAGATGCTCTTAATATTACACTCCTCTAGAAAAATACCAAGAACCGTGTATGTATGTGTGTGTGTGTGTGTGTGGTGTATGTATAGGTATACAAACATCTTAAAGTTTCACTAACCACATTTCTGTGATTATTTTCGAGTGTATGTTGAGTGTATTCTTTCAGATAGCCTTTTGAGATTGTCATCCTCATTTGGCAAATCATTAATCATTTGGCAAATATTCTTCACTCTTATATTCTCTATCCATATTGACTTAACTAATAATATACTGTAACCAAAGAAAATCCATATTTAATAGATTTACCGAGATATAATTTACATGCCAAAAAACTCACTGATTTGAACAGGAAAATTCGATGCTTTTTAGTATATTCACAGAGTTGTACAACCATAGTTAAGCAGCCACTACTATAATCAAATTTTAGAATATTTTCATCAGCGGCAAAGAAACCTCACACCCATTAACAATCCTTCTCTAGGGTCTCTCAGATCTAGGCAGCTACTAATCCACTTCCCATCTCTATAGATTTGCTTATTCTCTTTTTGATGACATTTCTTCTTGAGCTTCCTGAAAGCTGCAGTCGTGACTTGTTCCTTTTTCAAGAAACTTGGTCCACAACTGTCATATCGTTGCTCTGTGCCATCATCCTTGGGATTCCCTGTCTCGGATTTCATTGTCTTTTTCATCTTGGATTTCACTTCTCCATTTTGGGGAGTCATACCCTTCAATAACCTTCTGAGAGAGGATTTGTAGATAATTTTTTGAAATGTTGAATACTTGAAATTGTTAAGTTCATTTTCACTCATAATTTATATTTTGTTGGGCAGAGAATTTTTGATTAGGATTAGTCTTCCTTCAGAATTTTCAAGGTAATGTTCAATCATTCGTAGTGTCAGTGTGGAGAAGACTGAAGATATTTTGATTTTTAATCTTGCTTTTGCCTTGCCTTTCTCTAAAAGCTTTTAGAATCTTCTCCTTATTCCCAGTTATATTAGAAAACCTAAGTCTCTTCTTTTTCTTCTTATACAGAACCTTTCACTTCTGACATTTCTTGTCACCAAAGGTGTGGGGTTTCTTCCCCTACCAAGTGGTCCTGTGATACTAGCTGGGTGTCCTAGAATTTAAACCAATCCTGACCCTATCTACCTAGAGGTAGCCTCAGATCCCACAGATTATGGGCTACCCCCAACTTCCGATGTCATCACAAGTCCATGTTGTCAATGCTGCTTCTTACTGACTGACATGATAAATCTGAGTTTCCCTTGACCCCTCCTCTGGTTCAATTAATTTTCTAGAGTGGCTGTCAGGACTCAAGAAAACACTTGGTTATGTTTACCAGTTTATTAAAGGATATAATAAAGAACACAAAAGAACAGCCAGATGAAGAGATACATAGGCTGAGGTCTGGGAAGGTCCCTAGTGCAGGATTCTGTTCCTGTGGAGCTGTGGTGTGTCACCTTACCCATACATGCATGTGTTCCTTGACATTAAAGAACACAGAACCCCACAGTTTTAGTATTTTTATGGAGGCTTCATCACGTAGGCATAACCAATTATTAACCACATTTCCAGCCGCCCCCCCCCAATCTAGCGATGTGGAAAGTGGCAGATCTTAAATTCTAAGTTTCTGATCTTGGCTTGGCTTTTCTAGTGAAGAGCCCTCATCCAGGAGCTATGCAGACCCCACCCAGAGTCCCCTCATTAAAACAAAAGGCAGCCCTAGGGCTCTTATCACTTAAGAAATTATAAGGGTTTGGGGAGCTCTTTGGCTGGAACCTGTGGCAGAGACCAATATATCTATTTTTTTCTTAAAAAAAAAAAAAGATTTTAGGGGCACCTGGGTGGCTCAGTGGGTTAGAGCCTCTGCTTGGGTCATGATCCCAGGGTCTTGGAATCGAGCCTCACATTGGGCTCTCTGCTGAGCAGGGAGACTGCTTCCTCCTCCTCTCTCTCTTCTCTCTGCTTGCCTCTCTGCCTACTTGTGATCTCTATCTGTCAAATAAATAAATAAAATCTTTAAAAAAGAGAAATAATAAAATAAAATACAATTTAAAAAAAAAGATTTTATTTAATTATTTGAGAGAGAAAGACAGAGAGAGCACAAGCAAGGAAGAAGGAGAGGGGGAAGGAGACTCCCTACTGAGCAGGGAGCCCAACACCTGGCTCAATCCTGGGACCCTGGGATCAGGACCTGAGCCACCCAGGCACCCCAACATATTTTCTATTATGAACCTCATAATGTACCTCATACTAGTATTCTTAGAATGTATCTTGAGGCAGATCTATTTTTGCCCCATTTTGCAGAAAGTCACAGAATCCTTCTGTCTGAAAATTTATATTCTTCAATTCCTAAAAGATGTCTTTAAAAATATCTTAGATGATATATCCTCATTGTATTCCTTTTTCTATTTCTGGAATTGCTTTAATTTGGCTGTTAGACTTTCTAGATTGACTGTTTAATATTCTTATATATATTTTCTTCTTTTACTTTCCATTAGAAGCCTTTGACTTTAATTTCTGAGAGATTTTCTCCACTTTATCTTTCAGTTCATCCATTTAATTTTTAATATTTGCAACACATGGGGCACCTTGGTGGCTTAGTCAGTTAAGCATCTGCCTTCAGCTCAGGTCATAATCCTGGGATCCGGGGATTTGAGACAAGTGTCTGGCTCCCTGCTCAGTGGGGAGCCTGCTTCTCCCTCTCCCCCTGCCCCTCCCCCTGCTCATGCTCACTCTCTCTTTCACTCCCTTGTTCTGCACTCTCTCTCAAATAAATAAATAAAAACTTTTAAAAGAAATTTGCAACACGTCTTTAATTTCTACGAGGATTATTTTCCCTCTGAAAGTCCTGCTCCTCTTTTATTTATAGCATTCAATTCTTGTTTCTGCAAATGTAATATTTTTTCTTACTCCACTGAGGGTATTGTTGCTAGCTTAGTTTTAGAAGTTTTAATATCTGTGCTGTGTGTAGTATCTATTTTCTCCAAGTTGCTTTTTCTCATTGTTTTGATCTCTTTCATACAACAGACTTTCCACAGATACAGGATGATCCTTGACTGTCTACCTGTATTTAAGACTGGGGCCCTAAAAAGCTGGTTGGAAGTTCTCTACCCATACTTAGAGCTTATGACTCTAAGTTCTTATTGTGGTAATGTCACTAAGGCATTATAGAGAGAAATACCAAATTGCCAGTATCTTTAGGGTTTTGTCCTCCTGCCTCCTTTTGGGGGTTGGATTGAATTGGCATCTTCCCCAAAGAAAAATCTTCTAATCTCCTCCAAAGCCTATTGCTTATGCATTATGTGTTGAAAAGGTAAGAGGTCTGGGTGTTTTACAGAATCCCTATGCGGGCTTATAATTAACATTTCTTAAGTTTTACAAGCCAATTATCACTTTTTTGGCTTTCAAAATTTTGCTGATGATTTTCTTCTTTTATTCCTTTGGATTTATTAGTTTGTAACTTAAAAAAAAATTCTTTTCTTCTTTTTAGTAGAGCTTCAAGAAGGAGCAAGATTCTATAAATTAACTCTCCACTTTTTTCACTTAATCATCCACAGTTAAGTTCTATAGCTCACACTTCTGTACTCCAACTTACATACAGACACATATAATTTTGAATTGAACTTAAATGCTATAATAAAGGAAAGTATCAACTGTGTTTAGTACATACAGGGTAAAAGTGAACTCAATTAGAAAAGTTCAGAATTTTTTTTTCTTTTTTCGATATTTGGGCTAGGACTTAAAATATAAAATCATCTTTGCTATTCATTGTAGAAAAGGAAAGAAATCTTGACCCTAGGACTTTAAATTGGGCAGGTACATTTCTGGGTAGTTCATAAAGCTTTAGCTTTATATCCTTAAAACAATTCTCTCAATTGGAATAATATTCCATATTGTAGATAAGGAAAATGGAGTCCAGAGAGTTTTTTTTTTTTTTTTTTTTAAGATTTCATTTATTTGACAGAAAGAGAGAGAGATAGGGAAAGAAGCAACACAAACAGGGGTGAGAGAGGCAGAGGAAGGCTTCTGCTGAGCAGGGGCTCGATCCCAGGATCTTAGCTAGGATCATGACCTGAGCCAAAGGCAGATGCTTAACGACTGAGCCACCCAGGCGCCCCAGAGAGATTTATTTTTAAAAGATTAAAATTATCTAGTAAGAAATGATTGAGCTTGAATGGAAATATAGTTTCCCATTTCTCCAAAGCTATGCTTCCGGTGTTAGAAATGTACCAAGAGTAAAATAGGCATCTTTATCAGAAGAAAAATGGCATTGATCTTTACTGAGAAATAGTTACCCCTCAAAATTGTTAAGAGTGATTATCCAATTTATGTAATACCTAAGTGTATCTTCTCCCCTTATCTCACTGATAAATATCTAACTTTGGAGTTTTTTTTTTTTTTTATTTGTTTGTTTGTTTTACTACTTTCCTGCTTTTGTACTCATTTTGTGTACAGAAGAGAGGGAAATCCCCCTGACCCCCGGGGGCCTTGTGGAAGGAAGCTAAATCAAATGATTTAACTTACACTTGAGGACCTGTGGATTAATTCCTCCAGCCCCTTTCTGTCTAATGTTTACAAGCCCCCCTGACCTGACACCCGTAAGTGTTAGCAGAGGCAGAACTATGAAGCATTTTTCGGGCATTCAGCATTTACAGATGCATGAATATTATTTTTTTCTACCTGCTCCATCTTCTGTCTTTCCTCCCCTGTAGGGGCTTATCATCCTTGCTTCTTGATTCAGCCCTACTAAACTTTCCTTCTGTGAATTCCTTTACCTCGGGAATCACTGGTTTGGACACAAGCGGCATGACATGTATCTCCTGATAATCTTTATAGTATTGCAGCAATACCATTTGATCAATCCTTTGCTCCTCTGGTCCCTTATTTGACCTTTGATGAAACACTGAACCCAAACTTTGTGTAGGGAACTGATTACAGGTAGGGAAACAGAAATGGCAAGATCTAGAATTCACTTAGTGCTTATTTTGCAGTAGATCCATTCTAAATACATATACTCTCTAGGTTCTCATATTTCATACTTATATAAATGTCCATTAATTGTTGTTATCATTAACAACAATTGAGAAATTGTTATCATTAACAACAGATGAGAAATTAAGTAATTTCCTCCAACTCCAGGACAGAGTATCAGGTAGAGCCTATATTTGTACAAGGATGGTCTAGCCAGAAAGAAGTTTCCACCCAGCACTCTGCACTGCAGGGTCAAGATTAACTTTGTTCCTGAGTGACTCCTTTGGCACTTACTGCCTGGAAGTTTTAGTTAACATTTTAAACTTATTAGTGGGTTCATGGACATTTTATAAGCACTCCGAGTAGAGGCCCTTCAGGCAAGCAGAATAACAAAGTAGGCACTTAGAATTTATAGAGGACTTTAGGCCAAATGCCCTGAGGGCCAGAAAGCTTTCATGAACCTCATTCTATACCAACTCTAGGCCATTGTTCATTGTTTAGAATGCTGAACAAGACTTGGAAGTCTTTGTCTTAATTCTGGCTCTTTCTCTTATTCCAGTATGGGCATGGGGAATTGAAAACCAGTTGCTTACTCTTTCTGCACCTTGGATTTTACATCTATAAAAGAGTGAACAAAATATTTGACAACCTACCTTGTATTGTTTGAGTATAAAATTAGACAGTATATGGAAAAGTTATGCAAACTTCAAAGTACTAGAAGAAAACAATCATTCATAGTGTCTATGTGAAAAAAAGTAAGCAGCTGAGCTGTAAATGTAATCATACATTAAGTCTTGTTTCCTCTTCTCCACATTGGAAAGATTGTCATTTGTCTTCCAGAAGACATACTGTATCAGAATGTATCAGAAAGAATGGCATTTATAAATCTTGGACTACAGGGAAGGTAGGATTGGATCTACAAAGCTACTGTCACACACATGAACAGGTTAAACTGCTGGTTTCCAAAACTTTATGTAGCTCCTGTACTACAGACCCAGGAGCCAATCTCTGACTTACCCTCATTAGGAAAGCAGAGGAACTTTTGGAAAAGAAACTCTAAAAATCAGAATTTTCTATTATCTTTTAAAGATTTATTTTTAGGTCTTCTCGGGTAAGAAGGCAAACATTTTCATGTTCTCTAGGGTATTTCTACTCCTCCTTAAAAATACTTGACACTCCTTTAGCCAGTGATGACGAAATCCATTATTCTGTAATTGAGAAAGAAAGAGACCCCAAATCTAAATGGTTTTTCAGAACATTTGTAGTTAATCTAATTCTAATCTAATCTAAATTCTAATAAAGTAATCAAGCGATAAGTATAAATAGCTGTTATCAGATGCCTTCCTATTTCCAAAAAAAAGGAAGAGTATAAGTCACTTAGAAGGCTCAAGATTCTGGATTTTAGGATCACACCAGTGAAGGAAAGGGACACACAGTAGGAGTCTGAAAATGACAGCGGTAAATGTTTAAACAAAATTGCAGTCATCCTTGTTTATCTTTGACAGACGGAGGTTTTACAGGCTTTGTCTGGGGACAGAGAAGAGGTGGCACTGAGTCACAGATGGGCCCTGAGTCAGTCCTTCCAGCATGCTGGAGGTCATCGAGCAGAGCAGGATGAGGACCCTTCTAGAGACTGAATGCATGTATCCACCTAAGATTTATATGTTGGCTCTTAGTCCTCAGCGATGGTACTGGGAAGTGAGGTCTTTGATAACTGCTTAGGTCATGAAAGTAGAACCATCATGAATGGGATTTGGGCCCTCCAGTGTGTAAGGTCATCACAAGACAATGGCTGTCTATGAACAAGGAAGCAGGCTTTCTGCAGACACTGAGTCTATCAGTGCCTTCATCTTAGAATTCCCTGAATCCAGAACTGTGAGATGAATGTTTGCTATTTATAAGCCCATGATCTGTTATAACAGCCTGAATGGATTAAGACAGACCCATGGATGTTGCTGCAATACCTTTAGCCATACTACCTCTGTTTTCCACTGGTATCTACTCTGTACTTAAAAAAAAAAAAAAAGTCATTTTTTATATTAATAGGAATAATTAACCAAATATTATTGTTCATAAAACAAAATTAATTAATTCTTTAATCAAATGATAAGAGTTCAGCAAACTACTTCAGCTTAGCCTACGGCACCAGAAGGAATAGCTTGTATAAACACAGTTCTCTTTGCTGAGTGGAATGAATTTCTTACTTAATTTTCCACTCTTTTAATTGGCTATTTTTTTTCAGAAATAATTCCCATTTTATGCTTATTTTCAAGGTTTATGATGATATCTACTTGTAAAAATACTCACCACTCATAATTCTTTACATCATCTGTGCCCAAGTACACATATGGGCACATGAAACAGACTGAAATCTAAGGGTATGAGAAAAAAGTGTGCTTACACAAAAAGTGTTCTACATAATCTCTTCCGTGGTTTAACAATGTATTTATTCAGGTGTCAACCAAAATAGCAAAGATCATGACATATTCTAATTGTAATTTGATGGGTTGATTAACATTTTGACCATTTGTTTTTAAAATAGAACATAGAATTGTTCTCCACTCAGTTCAGAGCCTAAATTAGATAAAACCTCAACTGTAACAAGTCACACAGAAAAGGATTATCAAGTTTCATGACCTTGAATATAAATGTCTTTCTTACTTACAATGCTGGGATTTATATTGTTAGTCACACATCTTACAGAATAAAACAAATAACATTGCCTATTAAATCTTTGCATGTTAGAGAATTGTGTATTTTTTATTGATTCTCAATTCACTGGACTATTAAATTCATTTTAGTCTGTATTTCGTGGAGTGATCTAGAGAAACTGTGAAATTATCTCATGTTGTTAACAGAAGGGGCAGCTTAAATCTATAAACAACTTGTTAGCACAGGTTTTAAACCTTTAAATATTCATTTGGTATGAATCATGTTTCAAAGCCTATCTTCCATATTATTCCTAAATGTACAAAAACAGAATCAATTGGTTACTGGAGCCAGCTTCATAAACTCAGCCCTTAGTATTTTCCTCTCTTGGTTTATCAATTTCTTTAGGCTGGGTGACAAGAATATCCCCTTCCCTTGTTCTTGTGCAAAAGCAAATGGAGTACTGCAGATGCATTCCAAGGTATTTGGAAACCTCATTCTAACATAAGGATCATTTCTCCTATTGGAGAGAACACTGAGGAACCACAGATGGTTCAGGAACAGGCAACTGGGCCAAGTTTTAACATTTTAGTGTTGCCACATTGGGTTTTGTTTCCTACTAATAATGCAGCCAAGTATCTTGAAACTTTTGCCCCCAACCCCCAGCAGGAGGCTGCTTCCCAGTGGTCCTTACTCAGGAGATCAGAATCCCATTTTTTCCTTCATTCGATGGATATTAAGTCAATGCACAGCTTAGTAATATTTGGCCCAAACATGTCATATCTCATTTTTAAGTTAGACAACTTATAGCTCCTGGAAACATAAATAATTGAAAAGCACTTTATATTTTATCGGTTTCTCACAACACCTTTATGAAGTGGTACAGTGTTACTGAGATATCATTGCAAATGCAATGATGGGTGATGTGTTTCCTTTTCACATAATAAATAGCAAAATGAAGTCATGAATGGGAAACTCTAATCCATTTAGATATTTTTTTCTTTTAAAAATGATCATTATCACTTATCAGAATAAAATAAATCACCTTAAATTGAATGTGGCCTGTATTTATATCTGCATAGTAGGTGCAGAAGAGGCTAGGGCTCCCAGTGACCCAGGTGAGGTAAGAGCCAGGAGGATGTGAACAGAAGGTCAAATCTTCTGCATGCACCCATATTATAGGAGGAGGAAAGAAAACCTGGAATCTAATGGGATTCAAGCTCCTAATTCCTCAAGATACGTATTCTTTTAAATCATGAATTGCAAAGGGAGATCTGTAGAAAGTCTCAGATCCTGCAACAGAAGATGAGCCACACAGTGGAGGCTGTGACTCACTGGCTAAGGTAATGTTTATCTTTTCCTTGGTGTGCCACTTTCTCGTGCTCCTCTGGAGCCTTTTCTTTTAAATTGAAACCAGTCCCTAAAAAATGAGAAATCAGGTAATGGGAAAAGTCACTTCCTTAAGCACCAGATTACTATAATAGCCTGGGTTTATGTCTCTGGCATTTTCCCTCCTACCTAGCCCTAGTCCACTGCCACGGGTGTGTGACTTTGTTTATTGGAATGGAAAAAATGCATCTTTCTTTTCAGTTGAGCTCTTTTTACATGCCAGCTGTGTTGTGTGCTGAGGTTCTGTCTGGCTTGGTTTGGCTGATGGCGGAGCTGCTGAATCTCACTGGAAGGACACAGCATGAAGCAGAAGTGCACTTTCAAACAAGAAGTCCCTGAGGGCACACTCCAGTGGTCTAGCATGGCAGGTCCCCAGGGGAGAAGAGAGAAGCACAAGGATGGGCTCTGACTGCCCTCTTAATTCCCAACCTCTGAGTCAGGCTAAGTAGCCAGGGCAGAGGGATGGTGAATAAGTACAAATAAGTGATCTGAATTACCTCTGAACTTGTGCAAACATGTCTATATGATTCTTAAATCAACACCAGTTTCCTAGTCTTAAGTACTTCATTTACTGTTTCATTCTAGAAGTACATCTGGGGACTTTCCGAACGTAGAGACTCTAAGCATTCTGAAAGCTAAGTCAGGATAAGTCCAGGTAGGTTCCTCAGTTATGGGTTTATGTGATGGTGAACTTTGTCTTTGTGACAAGTGTACTGAGAAAAGTCCCTCACAACTCCTGTGGTTCTAGCTTTGTGCTTCAGATAGAGAGGCATTAAAATAACTCAAGATATGTGATAGCTTTTCTGCTTTAGAATGTCTTTAGATGGTCCGTCTTCAGTTATAAATCTATTTTTTGAAAAAGAAACTCCTAGGTGGAAATTTGCTTAAACATTTACATTAAGACTTCCTTTGAAATACTAATAATTATCTCCAATCCTAACCCTGTTTATTATAATGACAACGACCTGGAAAGATGAGTGATGTGGAAAAAAAAAATTAAGTGCGTGTTAAATTCTTAATCTTCTAGAAAAAAAACATAATGAAATGAATTGTTCTTACATATATTAATGATTATTATTTTTTTTTCTAAAGAAGTGGGCAATACTTGAATCCTGTTCAGGTCAACCACGTGCACCTTCCTTATTGTCAGTAAAATTGAATATATAGAATATACTCAGCAAATAATATGTGGGTCTTTGACCCCAATCCCAAAGAATTCCTATAAGCTAAACTGGCTCTTGAGGACACCATTGTGCCTTAAAGCTGGTGGATTCAAGAATTTATTATTGCCCTAATACCACACCTGAGACTTCTGGTAAGTCATTTAGTCCAAAGCCACAAGCACTAGGAGCTGATTGCCAAGTGGTATGTACAACACTGTTGCCACTGCAAGCAAAAAAAGGGAAGAACTGGCAAGGAGGAATACAACACTGATACCTTATAACCTTGATGTGTTTCATCGACTGGGATTGATTCAGTAATACCTTTGATTTCTTGGACTACCTGTGGTGAAGACAGAGTGTAGCCTGTCAAAATGCAGATTTATTGACCATGGATGAGTGAAGTGCAGGGTTTTAACTGGCAGACTGGAAGCAGGGGCTCCATACCTTTCGGCCGGTTCATCTTCTCTTACATTTTCCTTGAGACTAGAGCAGGGTGCTCACACATTTGGGTTCACTTCCTCCACAACTCACTGCCAAAGTGGAAAGGATGTTCATATTTCCTGGCTTCCATTTTGAAATCCTAAGGGAGACTCTTAATAGGGTCACTTTTAGCAATTATTTTGGCCGGGGAGATTAAAGACTGAAGACCCCGTCTGATTTTGATAATGTAGTATCTAGGGGTTAAGTCCTGCTTCAGTGTACACATGGGCCCAGTAGGTGGATGTTTACTGAGAGCAATTGTTGATGCTGCTGTGGCTGATAACTCAGACAATCAAAAGTCTGTAGAAATATGGGGCAAGATCTGGACAAATGAAAAGCAGAAGCTTCTAGGGAGGGACTGGGGATATGGAATGAGCAGATGTGGGGCAAGGAACACTTTTCTGCACCAGCATTTCTTTTCTTTTAAATTAAATTAAATTTCTTTTAAATTAAAATGCAAAAGTTCAAAATCAAAAAAAATGTTGATGCTGGGTTGGCATCACCAGTGTTTACAACCCTTGTTCTGTATATATTGAATTAGATCTCTATTTTTTGCCTTGGGTAAATTAAATGTAGTAAGAGAGGACGGGAAGAGTCCAAATAAATCTTATCTCTTTTCTTTCTCCCTGTTTTCCTTCCTTCTTTCTTTCCTCCTTTTTTTTTTTAATAGTAGGAAAAATTTACATGTTTCTAATTGTCTTTGGCAGAGGTTTTTTTTTTTTTTTGGCAGAGATTTTAAGAGCATATTTGAGGTATGAAGAGGTCTTGAAATAAGACAGCATTCAGATTCCCTTTTAGCTCTTTGTTTTACTGGTTTTGACAGCACATTCCGAGGCTTCACTAGTATGTTTTTAACAGTATACAATGCTGTACCTTTATTTCTCCCAATGAGCATAATTATAATTTAGTATTTAAAAACAAAAGTTGCTACTTGATTATCTCTTGGTATGAACCACAGGCATTAAAAACTAAGAGATTTTTTGGGGCACCTGGGTGGCTCAGTGGGTTAAGCCGCTGCCTTCGGCTCAGGTCATGATCTCAGGGTCCTGGGATCGAGTCCCACATTGGGCTCTCTGCTCAGCAGGGAGCCTGCTTCCTCCTCTCTCTCTGCCTGCCTCTCTGCCTGCTTGTGATCTCTGTCTGTCAAATAAATAAATAAAATCTTTAAAAAAAATAAAAATAAAAAATAAAAACTGAGAGATTTTTGTTTTTCGGTTTTTGTTTTTGTTTTTTTACTCACTACTCAGACTTAATTAAAATTTCCATTTTAGTTAAGAACTGTTAAAGCTAGAAGGCTCAGAAATGTGTCATAGGTCACATTTAAGTGACAGTGACAGTGACAGGATCTTCTGGCTCTCAATTCAGTATCACGTACAGATTTGCTGTATCATGGAGTTTTGTGTCTTATCCATGCAAAGTTTGGCATTATAATTTAAAAAAAAAAGTTCTATATACCAAATATTTAATGACTTTCATAATAATTTCAGTGTGTGATAAATGGAGACAAAGAAGTAGTTTATATAGATTCTTATTATTCATTGTATTGCTATGTAGCCAAACCAAATATTTCTAATCTCATATTAACTTCCTAATGCTGCTGTAACAAATTGCCCCCAAATTAGTTGCTGAAAACAACATGAATCAATTATCTTACAGTTCTGGATATTAGAAGCCCTAAAATGAAGGCAAGTTTGGGGCTGCCTTCTTTCTGGAGGCTCTAGGAAAGAATCCATTCCTTGCCTTTTCTAGTTTTTAGAGGTCACCCACATTTTCAATTTTAGGTACCAAATCACTGCAACTCATGCTTTGATCACATCTTCTCTGATCTAGACGATCCCATTTCCTTCTGTAATTTATAAGAACTTCTGTGATTAGCCCATCCAGATAATCTAGGATAATCATCCCAAGATCCTTAACTTAACCCTATCTACAAAGATCCTTTCTATGTAAGGTAAGACAGTCATGAGTTCCAATCATTAGTACTTGGATATCTTCGAGGACCATTACTTTACATACTACAAAGGTCATCTAGAAATAAACATAGAAATCTGAAAAAGGAGAAGCAGCCCCAATGTACCTCAGAAATTCCTATGTAAACCACCGACCTTAATGGGAAGGTACCATGCAGAACACAAGGTAGTGAGAATCCTCCCCTTCCTGACTCACCTGATCCCAAACCAACTAGGCTGTGGGGTCGGGTTTTCATTGGAGGTCTTTAAGGGAGACAGAGATGTGCAAAGAGAGAGGGTTTTGTTTGTTGGTTGGTTTGTTTGTTTGTTTTTTAAGTGCCTAGAGGATGAATCTAGCCAAGCTAAAGATCTGCTCTCTGGGGATTTGTGTAAACTAAGGAGAATGAGAACATATTCCTCATGAAGCTGAGGGACAGGAAGGCAATGGGGGAAACCTATCCTAAGAAGGATGGGTTTGCTATGAAGTTATTATCTCAAGGGATAAAGGAAGCCCTTGTTGTTGCTTTCTTTTCGTCAGTGACCAATCTTTTCTCTTTCATGTCTCATTATTTTATTATTGTAGTCAAACATTTGCTATCAGACGGTCACAGTTAAACTAAGTCATGGTCTTCACGTTGTTCATGCAAGCAGAAACATTTGCCCCCACTGCTGGCCAGGTGGTTTGGGAGGATTGCTAAGGATACCCATAGGGTTAGCCTGCAGCTGAAGCAGGGGGCAGGCTTAGGCACCCCTCACTATTCTTATGCTTCCCCGGTTGATTAAAAAAAAAATCAAAACACAGTGACAGGAATAAAATCTCTCTTTCAGGAAGGATAAATGTCTTTAATATGTACTCATATTTTTAGTAGGCATTGTAAGCAGGACTATATTTATACAAAGTATTGATGAGTAACTCCAGATACATAGATTCATTTTCCCAGTAGAATCAGAAGACAGGCAGCAATCTGTTCCTGAGGGGATAGCAGGTCAGGGAGTTCCCTAGAGACTTGATCAAGAGTCTTTTTGCATGGTGAACAGAAAGTCAAGTAAATGAAGTAGGATATGAATATTCCTTCAAGATAAGAATAGTCAGGGGGATTTACTGGGTAAGAGGGCATTATGAGAGGTGTCTGTGCAATAGGTCCAAAGTCAGACTCTCTCTTAGAGAACAAAGCCTATGGATTATCAAATCTGGACTCCCTTATGCATTTGAGCCCTGTAACAAAGTAACCCTATCATGAATCTACACTCAACAAGCAGCGTCCAACTTCCTCTCTCTGGAATTGTTCCTGAAATAGTCCTGTGCACATGATGACTTTGACTTTGCTGGACATCATGACATAAGCAGTCCTGCAAGACTGGGTAAAGTTCAGGATACTCCCAGGCTTGGGATCTAAGAGAGTGAGGGTATCCTTTGGTCAATGCTGCTGTGTGCTCACCTCTGAGCAATGCATATTTATTTTCTAGTTTTTACACTTTTTTTAAAGAATCCCCATTTTTATCCATACCTGTAGAAAGACTTTTATGGAACATAGAACAGGGAAATTCCCCTCTAATTAACAATATGCTTCTTATTAATGCATAGTGTGTCAGAGTCCCAGGTTATTCCAAAGGCTGAACTCGATGCCTCAGAATTCTACAGCAGAGCAATGAGGCAGCTGCAGAGTCCAGTGGTGTCTGCCTGTATCTCAGATAGACCATTGTAACCTATTGGTTTCCCTGCCTGTCATACCGAACATCACCCTCAGGCCCATCAACTCACCACTTTGTTGAATTCCTCCCCATAGAGAAAAGCCCAATGCAAAAGCTTGCCAAGGAGACTGATGTTTGCCATCATCTTGACCCTATGGGAAATTTGATTTGGTGGCCTTTCACGGCCCTTTAGAAATCACTTTACCATTCATCTTTCCCTCTGGGGGCATCTGGGTGGCTCAGTCATTAAGCATCTGCCTTTGGCTCAGGTCATGATCCCAGGGTCCTGAGATGAAGCCCCACATTGGGATCGCTGCTCAGGGAGACTGCTTCTCCCTCTCCCATTCCCCCTGCTTGTGTTCCCTCTCTAGCTGTCTCTCTCTTTGTCAAATAAATAAGTAAAAATTTTAAAAAATCCCTCCCTCTGTTATTTGATACACTTATGTTACATTCTGGTAGTTCAAAATCCCCACCTTTTCTGATCTAGGCTTGTATTTCAATAGCAAAATGTCCACAATCTCATCCAGTGCTGTGTCCTCAACATACCTGTAGTATCTGGGGCCTGATCAAAGTAGATTATTTCTGAAAATGGGCTAAAATTTACCTAGTCAGTGTTTTAGTTTCTTGAAAAAGAAACTGACTGACTTGAAGAAGCCTCCTGTATAATTTACATGTTCGACATTTCAACAATATGGCACAATTTGTCTCCCATACCATTTTAGGGAAAGCAGCCCAGGTGTGTGGTGTGGGCAGAGGGGAGAGAGTGAGTGTCTGGGTGAATGGACTCTGGGAATGGTGCAGAAGCCCATTTCTCTCACTTAGTCGTGTTCAGCAAATGAGCAGGTGCAAAGTTATTTTTAATTGAGTTCTACCCAAGGGCCTACACTGAACCGAAGCTGTCTGTTGTGACCAGCTTTCTGAACATTCAGAGCTACTCATGGATCCCCTGAGGACGCTTTTCAGTTCATCCACGGTGTTATCTACAAAGATGGAAGCATTAAAGAAAAAGTACTAACCACTCCCAAACAGTCCTCTTCTGAGATAAAATCTAATGTTTCCACTGACAATTGGTTAATACAACAATTGCACTCTGCAAGAGAACTGTGGTGATGGAAATGTTCTCTATTTGCTGTTATTGAGCATTTTAAATGTGATTTGTGTGAAAGGAGAACTGAATTTTTTATTTTATTTAATTTTAATTACTTTTAATTTAAATAGCCAGATGTGGCTGGTGCTATTTTATTATAGTGTGCAAGGGTAGTATGGTTTGAATAATGACAATAAAATCTATCCAAATAGCTACAGAATTGAATGTAATTACTTAAGAATCATCCTCTTGCTAATCTGCTATATATTGGGGATGTCTTATTATTTCCAATCAAAAAAGGAGTGTGATGAGACTTGATAAATTTTGCGACTTTAATCAAATGCCTTTCACTTGTACTTATATTTGGATAAATAAAGAAGATTTTATCTGTAAACTACATTTTAAGCTAGTATAACTTCCAGTGGAGATAAAATGACTGTCTTTTTCAGTACAAGAGGTTAATGAAACACTATAATGTCTTACATTTATTTGAGAAGATTTTGATTGCCAAAATAAAGAGAAGGAAATCTTTTTTTTAATGCTATGTTTGTGCAGCATTTCAAAAATAGAAACTTTGGGAGGAGAAAAAAATTTTTCAATTACAGTTACTTCTAGTAGCATGGAAGTTAAGAATGCAAGTCCCTAAACCCCTGAAAATGTTTTATTTAATCGGTCTGTTGCTGAAATTTGTATTTCCCTAGCAACAAAGCAGCAGATAGTGTTCTCCTTCCAAGGTAATCAGGCATGTACTGAACAAAACCACATTTTATGCTATTCTACCATTAAAATAACAACAGCAAACATTTATTGAACATTTACTAAGTGTCAGGCACCATTCTTTGTAGTTTACATGTATTAACTCCTTTTATCCTTATTACTGTCATTATTCACATTTTGTAGCTGGATAAACAGAGAAAGAAGTTGGATAAGTTTCCCAAGGTTACAAAGTAGTAAAGAAAGAGGTTTCTAATTTTGTGATTTTTATTTACATGTTAACATATATATTTAGTTTCTGCAACTTGATTATAATCGTACTAAGCCATGAGAATGTAAAACTGAAAGAAAACATTTTTTCATACTCCTGTCTATTCAGAGAGATAAGTAAACTAAAAGGTAAAATATATTGTAAAGAAGTGCTTATGTTTTTGCAGTTACATTCCCTACTTCCACTCACATTTGTTTTTCCCTTTTATAGCAATTTGGTTCCCTCCCCTATAGATCTGTCTGTAAGGGACTGTTGACCAATAAGGTCTGGGGTAGATACATGCTGGAATAGGACTACTCTGTGCTCCTGAACTCAGAAGCATGGGCATCACTTGAAAACTAGCTAGAGGGGCACCTGGGTGGCCCAGTGGGCTAAAGCCCCTGCCTTCAGCTCGGATCATGATCTCAGGATCCTGGGATCCAACCCTGAATCAGGCTGTCTGCTCAGTGGGGAGCCTGCTTCCCTTTCTCTCTCTGCCTGCCTCTCTCTCTGCCTACTTGTGATCTCTCTCTCTCAAATAAATAAAATAAAATAAAAAGAAAACTAGCTAGGAAATGCAAATTCCCAGACCCCACCCAGAGATATTCATTCAAATGGATGTTGAAGGGTGAGGTGACTTTTGGGTTCTTTCACTTAGCAAAATGCGTTTAAGATCTGTCCATGCTCTTGAGCGAAATCAGTAGCCCATTATTATTTATTGCTGAGTATTATTATATTTTACGAATATGTCACAGTTTATTTTATCCATTACAGAATAGGGAACATCTTGCTTTCAATCAGTGGGTCTCATGGACATAGGTTCCTTTGGCTTTCCATTGGCTTTCAGTGCTAGATGTTTTGGGAGTTTGTCCCTCATGTGCAAATCTTTATTTATTTATTTATTTTAAGATTTTATTTATTTACTTTTTGACAGACAAAGATCACAAGTAGGCAGAGAGGCAGGCAGAGAGAGAGGAGGAAGCAGGCTTTCCGTTGAGCAGAGAGCCCGATGTGGGGCTCGATCCCAGGACCCTGAGATCATGACCAGAACCAAAGGCAGAAGCTTTAACCCACTGAGCTACCCAGGTGCCCCATGTGAAAGCCTTTAAAGTGGGGTCCTAGGTGTCGGATTTAAACCCTTTGCTCTTCAGGGAGGAGCTGGGGTTTGTGATTTCCCACCCCATTATGTTTCCATCCCCAGGGTGGGGTGGTGGTAAGATTGTTTCTGCCTCTCCTATCCAGTTCAAGATGAGTTTTCTCCTTATTCACCTGATATGTAGGAGTCACTCAGCTAGTTTCTGGATTTCTTTCAGAGGGAATTCTTCTGTATGCCGCTGTAGATTCAGTTGTCAGAATGAAGAGATAAGTTTAGGAGCCTCTCAAGTCTCCATCTTGAACTAGAATTTCATTCAATTTCTATTGAATCAAAGTACTTTTGATTAGGGAAACCGTATACTTAGTTATGTAGTTTTCTTGTGACTGTCAAAGTACTGAATCTCCGTATGGCTATGCTTCAGCCATACTAGTGGTGTGAAGATACTATTCCTTTCTGTCGGATTTATAGTCTCCCTCAGCAATGTCCCAAATATCACTACCTACTCTACTCTGCTACTTCAGATCCTCTCAGCCCTTCTGCCTCTACTTCCTTTCTGCATTGTTCCAATCTCGCTAGCTCCATATAGGCATAACCCAACAGCACCTTGCCTCCTGCCTTCAATAGTCATTTTTCATCACCTTCCATAGGTTTGTCTATTGGCATTGAGGCATAAGATTCCACAGGAAATGCTCTATACCTACCTCTGTGCAACTGGAAATGCTGGGACAACAAAGTACTATTGGGATGATCCTCCAACCCATAGGAAGTGAAGATCAGTCAATACATTCTTATTCCTTCCTTTCCCTGTTTCAACCATGCTGAAATATAGGCATTCACATTGCCTTTCAGAAGATGAACCCATATGGTTGAACAGTCATGTTGATGAATGAGATAGCTGGTTCTCCCTTCTTCCTTGTCTTGCCACCTTTCCCCTCACTCCAGCTTTCCTGGAATTGTACTTTCTAAATAGTAATACATAACTTTTGCTTCAGGCTTTGCTTTCCAGGGAACCCTAGCTAAGTTGTCATTCTTTCCTCAACAAATATAAATGTGTAAAGGTGAGATGACACCAAAGGCAATGCTAGTAAGAAAAAATTAAACAGAACATCTTACTAAGAAGCCTAGCTTACGATCTCTGCCCTTCTAGGGTTTGTCACTCATAAAGCACTGCCTCATTCTTAAATTGTCCCTGTGGGAAGCATCGCAAGGAAGCCAAGATCTAAAATGTACCTTATGGGAATGCAGCCCAAGTATTTTAGCTTTCATCACTGACAGAGCAGTGGAAGACAACATTTTGAAATAAAATGTATTCATTTAAAAAAAGCTAGTTATGCAAGATGAGTAAGTTCTAGAGATCTGCTGTACAACATAGAGCCTGTGGTTGACATTACTGTATTGTGCCCTTACAAATTGATTATGAGGGTAGATCTCGTGTTCAGTGTTTTTATAACACCCAGACATACACAAACACAAAGGGGCACAAAGAAACATTTTGGAGGTGATGGATATGTTTATTACCATGTTTGTGGTGATGGTTCCATCCATATGCATGTGCATATGTCCAAATTCATCAAATTATATACATTAAATATATGCAGTTTTTGCATATCAATTATACCTCAACAAATCTGTTGAAATAATAATAGGGAAACTGAGTACTGAAGGAGGAGATAAATGCAATATCTGTGCAATATCTGTTCAATTTTTCTATAAACCTAAAACTGCCTTAACAAAATAAAGTCTGCTGATTACAAAAATAAAAGCCAACTGTCCCAAGTAGACGTAAGTGAAAAGTTAAGTCAGAGTCAGACAGTCAAAAGGTGAGAACACACAGCCTAGATTAGAAATGAAAATGCGAGAATCTGAGCTTCCTAGGGACCAGTTCCAAACACAGAAGAGTGATAATAACGTGCAGTCAAAAAAGCGTGAAGAAGACTAGAGGGGGGAAAAAAAACCTGCAGAGCTGAATACTAGAAAAATAGCATAAAAATAGCACAGAAAATGGAAAGAAGCCTCTTGCAAGCTGACTGCTTTTTAATCTCAGAGGAAAAACTCATAGTAGAAAATGGGGTGGAAACCTCCAAACACCTGTTTTCTAAAAAATTCCTTCCATCTCAGAGCCACCTTTGAAATGCAACTTTCTATTTAGATCTCATCTTGTCATACACCTGGCTTTTTATGTTTTCCTCTGATACCTGGTCCTGTGTGTGGCAAATGAGATCTACTGAGTGCTTCCTGGAAGAAATCAGAGGTAAATGTAAGTTTTCCATTTTTCTGTAGAGAAAAACATGTGCAGTATTTTTTCCTGGTGAGCATGAGATGTCAGTAGGGTGGAAAAAGATGTTTATAAATCCCAGCACAACCTTGATATCACAGAATGCTTCCTAAGTTTTCACCTATTTCAAGCATTGAATTGAATAAAAATTATTCAGGGAGTGATATGGATCAGCTGAAAGAGATTGTTCTGAATGTAACACTATTGTGCATGATAGAATGTGTAGGGAAAAGCAGCAATTATTTACTGAGTACTAATTATTTGCCAGGACTCACTCTACCGAATGCATTTGACATCAAGCCTGAGAAGTATACACTACTTTAATCCTTTTTAAACATGAAGAAATAGACTTTGTACTCACATAAGGAGTACAGAAAGCAGAGGTGTGAGTGACACAGAGCATCCCCTATATTCCATATGACGTTTATGTACCAATAGCCACTGATGAAGGAAATCACTCTGTGTGCTATGGTTTACAGAAACTATTTGTAATTCACACAGAACTTTGTAAAGTAGGTGGTTATCGTTATTTTACTGATAAGAAATCTGAATTTCAGTAAGTTGAATAGCTTAAAGAAGGCTACACCGTAAGTAACTGGAAAAGTCAGAATCTGGACTAGTTAACTAGACTTCAGAATGTATGATGTCACTGCCAGTTATCTTACCAGCAAAAGATAGATTTACTTGGCAATAGCAGAAAATTGCAATCCGGGGCTAGCAAGCCACAGAAAAATCGTAAGTGATTCCAAAAAATACAAAAGAGAGGCACATTTTACAGAGAAGAAAGAAGCTGGAGGGATTGTTTTGAAAGAAATTCCACTGGAGAAAAGCAAGAGCTCAGGGCGATGACAGTTTCTCATTGGCTGAGTTGCATGGGGAGTCAATTTATTGTAGAAGATGCAATGTACATCTTTCTCTATTGAGACCTGTAACATGGTTCTTTCCTATTAAGGATTCTTCTGTTGGGTCTGTAATTGACGGTTCTTCCTGTGAGCCGCACTGGGTGGTATGGCTCCCCCTAGCTGCCTCCCTGTGTAGCATCCTGAGTCCACTGAAGTGAGTGAACTTCAAGTCCACTTAAGTCCACTTTATTTATTTTCACAATGGGACTCTTGTGGGTTTTGTTTGTTTGTTTGTTTGTTTTATTTTTAATATACTAACATCATTATATATTTATATTATATATATTATATCTGAAGCTTCTCATATATAACTGGACCCACTGTGGATGCTCAACACATATTGGTGTTCTCTTCTGCCTGGTCTTAGACAAGTCGGTTATCTCTGCCTAGAGCTAGCCAAACAATAGCAATAACAACAACACAGCAGTGGCCACTAAACCCTTAATTAAGCACAGCGAATCTAACATTCCTTGTCAGTTTGCCTTCAAAGTTCTAACAAGGTATACCTAATCGATATAACCCATTCCATTTCTTTGTATACCAGGAAGCACTTGGAAATCAGTAAAGCAACTATAATTTCCTGAGACACAGAAAGAAACAGCTCCAGGAACTGAGAAGCCACTGCTGGTGTGTCACCATTCAGTTACACGGCACCTACCAACTACTTATGTTATTTATATAACCAGCAGATTAGAACACCAGGGCCATGATTTGTCTGGTGTACCCTAGAAGGAATCTCAGAGATAATCTAATTTACCCCCCCAACTTTCCAGATGAAAGCATTGTTGTTAGGAGTTAATTGGACACTTAAGTAGTCAGGGCTAGGGTCCCCAACAAGAAAGAAAGAAAGAAAATAAGCTAAGACAAAAACTCACTAGCATCTTCTTTTACAGCTTAGACAAGACCATAATAACATCTTGTCTAGCAGCCTCTGCAGAAGTGACTTTTTTGCAAAACATCCTGAAACAAAACAATTAATCATAAAAACATTGGTCACTATTACAAGTTGAGGCAGTTAGTCTCCAAATGTCAGCCCAAAGGCCATCAACATGTGAACAATAACCCAATAGGTAGACAGGTGCATATGATCAAACCCCTGATGGGCACACCTTAGCAGCCAGTCCACAGCAGGCCCACACTTAGGATGATCAGGATAATTTTGCAAAAGAGTTTATAAAAACCCCTAGATTTGAACACCAAAATGGCAACCCTCTTAGGTCCCCTCCCTGTCTGGGAGCTTTGTACTATCACTCAATAAATTTAGCTTTGCTGCCCACAATTCTTCATCTGGTCTACCTCCTCATTCTTAGAACTGTGGGCACTAGGGAATTAAAATCCTGTGACATTAAGACTCTGAAAGATGAAACGTCTAGCTAAGTTCGTGTGTTTTGAATTCCGCTTGTCCTTTATTATGCTCCATTTTCAGCCTGAAGTCCAGGGGCTGGTCAACACTGAATGTTCAGCAGGCTGGGTAGATTGCAGCCCTGAGAGAGGTCTGTGGTGACTGAAATCAGAAAACCAGTAGGTAGAGTAGGGTTGATCTGAGAAGGGTCTACTTCACCTCCCAGAACGTTTTCCTGCCCCTGCTGGAGCAGCCATTCCTCTACCCCGTCTCCAGGAATACTCCTGTACTCACTTTGTAGCAACTGAGAGGGAGTAATATCCTCTGTGTCAGCATAATCAATCTTCTCACATATAATCAGAGACAGAATCTTGGGAACTAATATTCAGGGAACAAGTCCTTTTTTTTTTAAGTTAACACACCGTGTTGTATTAATTTCAAGTTACAATATAGTGATCCAACAACTCTATGCTTAGGCTGTGCTTACCACAAGTGTAGCTACCATCTGTCACCATATAATGTAACCACAATACCATTGATTACATTTCCAGGGATCATATCTTATATTGAAGATGGTAACTTAGTACTTAACACACATTATTTTATTTAATCCCCTTAATGACATTGTGTAAAGTAGTGATTATCTCTGTACTAGGGGGGAGAAAACAGAGGCTCACACATGTCCAGAGGGTTTTTTTTTTTTTTTAAAGATTTTATTTATTTATTTGACAGACAGAGATCACAAGTAGGCAGAGAAGCAGGCAGAGAGAGAGAGGAGGAAGCAGGCTCCCCGCTGAGCAGAGAGCCCGACGTGGGGCTCCATCCCAGGACCCTGAGATCATGACCTGAGCCGAAGGCAGCGGCTTAACCCACTGAGCCACCCAGGCGCCCCAGAGGGGTTTTTTTGTTGTTTTTTTGTTTTTGTTTTTTTCTAATTCCCTTTTAGGAAATGGGTGAACACAAATCTGTGTGATTCCAAATCCTAGACATCCTGAGAAGTGTTTGGTTAGAATAACATCCTTGTGTTGAAGTGACCCAAAGAACAAGTAAAATTCCTTTTTCCATGTTTGTGATTTACCCCCATGACACTTGAAGATTTTCTTTTCTCTCTCTCCCTCTCTCTCTCTCTCTTTTAATTAGAGGACTGATAATAGTAAAATTGCAAAATGGAAACCCAAGCTGGTAAATATGTGAAAAAATGGACACTTAGGCCACATTTATATATCTACAGTCAACATTTAGAGAGTGTAGATTAATAGAGCAAACAGTGATGGCTATTACCCTGGTAACAAAATCTCCATTAAGCCTTGCTTGAGGAGAAAATGAAAAGCTCCGACATCTGTCAGGTTCAGCCAGAGTTCATTGAGAATAGAAAGTGTTACATGCTTTGCTTTTTTTTTTTTCTCCCTTAGAATCAAACCAGCATGAACACAGATCATCTAGTGTCTGGGAGCCCAGGGGTCCGAAGCTCCCACTAACGTCCAGGGAGCTTAATGGAGTGACCCAGGGGTGCCCACACAGCCTCTAGGGCTCAAAATGGGATTATTTTCATGAAAAAACAAACCATTGCCAGAAATTTTAACATTTCTTTAAACCAAATTTAGTCACCAATTTTAGGCTCAATTTTAAGGGAACTGTTAACATAGGAGTTGGTTTTAATTGCCAGAGCTATGGGGTCATTTTTTCAGTTGCCGTTCTTGTCTGACTAGAGGAAGAGCTATTCACCATAAAAATTAGCTTTTCTTATCTTCTTGGGCAGAACAGTTTAATTTAAGCAAACCCCCTCACATGAAAAGAATAGCAGTTTTATTCTGGCATTTATTGAAGACTTTCCCCACTCCCACTCACTTTTTACACTGTCAACATCTACTATCAGTTTGTTAATATCTTGCCATGCTTCTTTTTTTTAATTGAAATATATTTGACATATAACATTTATAATTTAAGGTGCACAACATCTTAATTTGATACATTGATGTACTGTAACGTGATTATCATTGTAGGTGATTGTGTAATCACATGTAATGTGTATGTGATTGTATAATCACATGTAATGTGGTTACCATTGTAGTCATAATTAAAGCTTCTATGTTACATTAGTTATCATTTTTTTAGTGATTGGAGTAATTACATTTGATGATTATAACTCAATATTGTTTTCTATATTCACTATACTGTGCATCCAGTCTCCAGGGCTTATTTACTACTTGTTGAAAGTTTATGCCCTTCAACATCTGTCCTACCCTCCCACATGTCTTGGTAATCACCATATCACTTTCTTTGTTTTTACAAGTTTAGCTCTTTAAAATTCCACACAAAAGTGATATCATCCAGTACTTGTCTTTCTCTTTCTGACTTATCTCATTTAGCATAATGTCCTCGTGTTCTATCCATGTTATCACAAACAACAGGATGTCCTTTTTTCTCATGGCTGAATAATATTTCATTTGGTCAAAAGGAACAGAAAACGATGTTCAACATCACTAATCACCAGGGAAATGTGAATCAAAACCCCAATAATATATTACTTTATACCTGTTAGAATGGCTATCATCAAGAAGACAAGAGATAACAAGAGCTGGCCATTATGTGGAGAAAAGGGAACTCTTGTGCACTGTTGGTAGGAATGTAAATTGGTTCAGCCACTATGGAAAACAGTATGGCAGTGCCTCAAAAAAGTTAAAAATAGATCTACCAAACTGTCATACTTCTTAAAGACATGTAGACACATAAACATACCCACTAAAGTTAGTATTTAGTGCTGTTTGCTATTTTACATATCATTTTGCAATGGTGGTTTTTTTTTTCCTACCAAATGGGATGTTTTGGAAGTTGTTCATTCCATAAAAATCTGCCTTATCATATACAACTGCTACAGTGTATTCTCAAGTATGCACTATCCATTCCATCGTTGATAATAGCATTTTATGATTTTTTACAATTTACAAACAAGAGACTAAAAAAATACCCTGGGTCATGCCTACTCATTCATTTTGGGTTTCCCTACAGTACTGTGACAGATTTTGTTCTAATGATTCACACTGCATCATGTCCATCCTACCTTTGTCATGCCTTCCAGCAAACAAAGCACATTCCCTGTCCCATTATTGTCTTTGAACATGGGGTGAGCACCACATCCGAAGGGAGATCTGCTGGTGGTAGTGTGGATCAGCTCTACATGCCGCTTTTTTTCTCTTTGCCTGAGGAACAGTTTATCTGAGATAAGGGCTGCTTTTCCTCCACCCACAGCTCCAGAATGGGAGCACATGCAGAGAGGACCAGAGCCAACCCGCAGCCCCCATGTGGTGTAATGCAGAAAGAGATGTTTCTTATTATTCCCACTGGGATTTTAGGGTCATTCAATACCATAGCAGAAGCTGAAAATTGCAACTAAATTCTAAGAAGTAGAATGATTGAGTCATAAGTTTAAGTCAATTCCACTAATATTTTGCAGTAAAATATTTTGAACCTATTGTTCTGGATTCTGGGGTTCAGGGCAGTGTAGAGCAGTGAAGAAAATCAAATTCGCACTATTAGGGTATTTATGTTATGTACATGTTACAAATTTTTTTAAGTTTTAATAAATGTCATCCAATTGCCTTCTCCCTACTGCATATTTATAAAGGAGTGGTTTCACTCTAAGATTGGGCTCAGCAAAGCTGGATGTACAGCTAACTCTCACCCCAGCAGACCCTGGTAGCAAGTCTAGCTGTGGATATTCCACCTGGCAATATTGTCTTTCAGCTTAATTTTGACTTTACTCTTTTGCATGAAGGGATGACTCTAACTCTACTCACAGCATAGCGACAAATGAAATTATGGAAGGTCATGTTTTACAGTGGCTTGAAGTCTTGGGCCTTTCCATGCTTTCATGGCTCTGATAGTCCACAGAGCTGAGGGAACTCAGTGCAGTGGAGTGAATGGAGAGGTTGGGGAGAGAGCAGCTGGTGCTTTAGGGCAAGTTCAGCAAACAGGGGCCCAGGGGCCATGTCCCAGGCAAAGATGCAAGAGGAGCCAGAACGAAAAACCTGACTTTGGAGTTCATCCTGACCAGGCAAAGATGTATCTCAGAGGTCCACAATACCTTTGTTGCCATTGTCCTGATGTCCTGGCTGCCTTGGATGAGCCTTGGCCCCTGAATGTCTTGCATGTCATACACTTCTCACCAGAATCTTCTGTTCTTTTCAACATCTTCTTTTCAATATCTAGTGTCCTACTAAGGTGGTGCCCCTTTTCCTGATGGGCAACTATTGTCAAGTTCTGTTTTAGAAAAACTGAGGTCAGCTGCATGGGTTCTTCAGAACATCCATCCTGGCTAGGGCCCTGTGAGTCCAGCCTGTCTCCTCTTCTTTCCCTGAGTTCTGCCTCTGCTCTGCTGCATCTGTCTGGGCTCTTTTAGCCTGTACTCTAGGTAACTTCTTCCAGCTTCTGTTTTTAGCAAACCTGGTTTGCCCAAGTGGTCTCTATCACTGAGCTAAGTGCCCAGGGTTATAACCAACATGCTCCTGTGCTCTTGAATTGCCTGAATCCCATTTTTCAGAAAAATGCTTGGAGAGGTCTTGATTTTGATTTTGAATCCCATTCTGAATGGGAGAACACACCTTCTCGAAGTCAGGCACAACTGCATAGTAACAGCAGCAAACGTGTATAATGCTCACTTTTTGTGTGTACTATTCTAAGAAATTTGCATATATTAATCTTCATACAACTCTATAGAGTAAGTACTGTTATTATCCTTTTTATTTTATTTTTAAAATATTTTATTTATTTATTTGAGAGAGAGAGAGCCCAAGCAGGGTGAGGGGCAGAAGGAGAAGCAGACTTCCTACTGAGCAAGGAGGCAGATATGGATGGGGATACAGGGCTTTGATGGTGGGACTCTGAGATCATGACCTGAGCCAAAGACAGATGCTTAACTGACTGAGCCACCCAGGCAACCCTGTTATTATCACCTTTAAAGGTGAGAAAATTGAAGCACAGGGAAATAAAGTGCCTCCCTCAAGATCACACATTTAGAAGCATCATTGAAAGGAGTCTCAGAATAGTCCCAGGTGATATAATCCTGGAGAGAGGAAAAGTAATTTTTTCCCACCAATGGAAGAATTTCCTGAACAACATCTTGAAGATTACTTGAGTATTTCAAAGGCTTATGAGCCCAAGTTTGTTGCTACATTGCCATATTTACTGAATATATTTTCTGGATGAGTAGTTTGAATTTACACTCAATTTTTTAAAAAATTATCTCATTCCAAAGTTTGTCCCCAAAACTGCCTTTATTTTTTTTTAGAAAGAGTGCACCCATGAGCAGGGGGAGGGGGAGGGGTAGAGGTCAAGGAAGAGAGAGAATCTTAAGCACGTTAAGCAGGATCCATGCCCAGCACCGAGTCAATGAGAGGTTGGATCTCATGACCCTGAGATCCTGATCTGAGCAGAAGGCAGAGGCTTTAACCCACTGAGTCACCCAGGCGCCCCAATCTTAAGCAGTTTAAGCAGGATCCATGCCCAGCATGGAGCCAATGGGGGTTTAGATCTCATGACCCTGAGATCTTGACCTGAGCTGAAATCAAGAGTCAGCGCTCAACTGAATGAGTCACCCAGGAACCCCTCAACAGCGCCTTTAAATGAAATATTAAAGGGGAAAATAATGTAGTGGTGACTGTTAAGGGAAGAAAATTAGCAGAATTCTCTAATGTATTCATCACAAGGAGTAAGGGTGAAAGGCAATAAAGAATGACTTCCAAGTTTCTAGTTTAGACTGAACTTCCTGGTACTTGTGAGAGACTCAAAAGGCAGAGTCACAGGCCTTGGAACACTAGGCCGGGTGCTAAGTTTGGGACTGCTGGATGGATGGTGCTCAGGGACTGCTAAGTGGACCACAGTCGCTCAGCTTGTGCCATGGAAAGTCAGACTCCAGACTGTATCTGGGCCCCAGCCCTTTGTCTGTGACCTGTGACAGTTATTTAATACTGAGACCATCATATTCTCAACTATGACATGGGTTGATGGTAATTCCTGCTTCATAGAATCATTTGATATGGAGCTATAAACTACAGATGACACTATAGGCTTGAGCATTGCTGTGTAAAGCCCACATACACACAGGCATAGTGGGTAGCAGCTCCCAGCCAGAGAGTCCAGAAAGCCATTGGTGTGTTTGCCCCTTTCAGTGAGGGGGTCAGTCCACCAGGTAAGTGCTTGGTGACATCCCAGATTCCTAAACTTTAGAGCTTTCCTTATATAGAGGTTTTAGAATTTACTTGCTTTTTGGACAAACTGAATCTCCCAATATATATCAGTCTTACAAAATAAGCAATAGCAAAATAACTTAGTGGTAAAGGCCAACTCACTTGTGACCTAAAATTTCAGGAAAAAAAAAAAAATCTGAAGCTGGAAGAGGAGTTCTGTGTTCCTTGAGAGTGCTGCTATTACTACCTGGACTACCCAGCTGTCACGGGATCGAGGAGCGTCCTACTGACTCAGAGCATGTACCTGAAATGGGGTAAGCTGGTATACAAAATAAGTACTGACTTGTTTCAGAATAAAAAGCCACCATCTAGAGAAATTATTTTTATAAAAATGTCCCAGTTCTGAGGTTGAAATATCTAACAGCACACTTAACTATTTTGTTTTAAGTGTCTAAAATAAATCAGATGCTGGGGAGCCTGGGTGTGGTTGGTTGAGCATCCAGCTCTTGGTTTTGGTTCAGATCTGATCACAGAGTAGTGGGATCAAGCCCTGCTTCAGGCGCTGCACTGAGCCACAGAGAATGCTTGTGTTTCTCTCTCCCTCTGCCCATCCTCCCTCCAAATAAATAAAATAAATATAGAGAAAAAAAAGAAAGAAAAGATGAGATGCTATGTTTGAATTAGCTCATACACTATCAGGTTGACACTTCAGAATTAAAGATGTTTTACTGGTTCAGCTCCACAGAACATAAAGCAAGATGGAAGTGGAGGCCATAATGGAACAGCAAATACAGTGACAAGAACACCATCTTTGCTGGGAAGGCATGCTGTCCTTTTATTTGACAATGCTGGAAAAACTATTAGACAAAAAGAGAAACAAAAAATTGTGGCACTGATGGCACATTCAACTGGCGTCATTTAAGTCTTGCATATGAAATGCTAGCTTGGAGGGAAATGGGAGAACACCCCTTAAGTTCTAGACTCCCTCTGACACCCAGAAAAGTGAAGCTTGGAAGTGCAGAGGTAGGGGCCTAGCACCCAGATCTCCTGTTTCCTGGTCCTACTGATCTTTAGTTTTTATTTTTATTTACCTCTTTTATTTTTTTATTTAGGTTTTATTTTTATTTACCTCTTTTATTTTTAATTTTATCTTGTTTTTTCAGTGTTCCAAGATTCATTGTTTATGCACCACACCCAGTGCTCCATGCAATACATGCCCTCCTTAATCCTCACCACCAGGCTCACCTAACCCCATAACCTCCTCCCCTCCAAAACCTTCAGTTTGTTTCTCAGAGTCCACAGTCTCTTATGGTTTGTCCCCCCTCTAATTTCTCCCAATTTACTTATTTACTTCTTGTTTTCTAGTGCAATGCCTAACTTGTCTGTGCAGTATCCCTTGGCCCTTGTGACGACCTACAGAGGTGTCTCTCCACTCTGACCTCCATGTTCCACTTTCTGACACCCTTAGGTAGTGACACTGCTCTGTCTTTTGTCATTTTCCCTCTACCAAAGACTCAACACGTGCTTCAACCTTCTGTTGCTGGGGCAGCTGGGTGACTGAGTTTGTTAAGCGGCTGCCTTGGGCTCAGGTCATGATCCCAAAGGTCCCGGGATTGAGCCATGCATTGGGCTCCCTGCTCAGCAGAGAGCCTGCTTCTCTCTCTCTCTCTCCCTGCCACTCTGTCTACTTATGCTCTCTCTCTGTCAAATAAATAAAATCTTAAAAAAACCAAAAAACTGTTGTTGTGTCACTTTGTTGACTACAAACAATGGCCCTGTACACAAAAGTTCACAAAAATCCAGGATTGCTTTCTTTCTTATCATGCTTTCCCCTCTTGGGTTCAGATGACCCATGGAGGAAAGCAGAGATGATTTCCTTTTACAAGATTACTACTACTTCTTAGAGACATTGTGCAAAGGAGGAAACATACCTGGTTTACACTGGAATGTAGGAAGTAGCACTTGTTTTAATAATTAAAATTTCTTTCCCATAGTTCACTGGAAAAACCCTAGCATAGGATGGCTGGTTGTCATTCGACATCAATAAAATAGCAGCTGTTTACTCTTTTGGTTAAGAAACTGAAATTTCCTTAGGTACTAATTTCCTTGAGTTGCTGTGTTTTATGATAAATCCACATTCAATTTTCAGTATGGGAAAAGAGAAACAAAGTTTCAAATATAAAGGGATTTTGCACAATGCAGTATGCGTTTTTTTTTAATTATAAGTATTAGGAACCATAAAGTCAAGGCATTGAGCAGTCCAGTATCTGTGAAACCTAGTTACTATGGCAACAATGGTGATTACAATGTTGTAGTTACATAGCTGTTCTGGGTGGACCTATGCATTGTACAAAAGGAAAAGGGGGATTTGAAGGTGTGTGCCCAACTCAGAACGTGGTTAGAAAAATCAGCCAGTCTCTGAGTGACATCTTTGCTTTCTTTTTTTTTTTTTATGACTGCCTAATATCTTTATTTTTTTTATATAAACATGTATTTTTATCCCCAGGGGTACAGGTCTGTGAATCACCAGGTTTACACACTTCACAGCACTCACCAAATCACATACCCTCCCCAATGTCCATAATCCCACCCCCTTCTCCCAACCACCCTCCCCCCGGCAACCCTCAGTTTGTTTTGTGAGATTAAGAGT
>NC_081569.1:24158408-24271073 GCF_022355385.1 Mustela nigripes
AACAAGGGCAAAAATGAACTACTGGGATTTCATCAAGATCAAAAGCTTTTGCACAGCAAAGGAAACAGTTAACAAAATCAAAAGACAACTGACAGAATGGGAGAAGATATTTGCAAACGACATATCAGATAAAGGACTAGTGTCCAGAATCTATAAAGAGCTTAGCAAACTCAACACCCAAAGAACAAATAATCCAAACATCTTTGCTTTCTTTAACTGCAGGGCAGATGTGAAAACCAAGCCCACTTTCCTACTATTAGTAGTAGAGTTGCAGTTCCATTTATTTATGTATTTGTCTACTGTGAGAAAGAGTTGTTAGTTGGTGATGACTTTTTCCCATGCTTTTATTGAGATATAACTGACATATAACATTGTGTTAGTTTCAGGCATGCAACATAATGTTTTGATATATGTATATAATGCAAAATGATCACCACAATAAGTTAACACCCATTACTTCACATTTTTTTTCTTGTGATAAAAACTTTTAAGATTACTCTCTTAGCAAATTTCAAATATACACACAGTATTATTAACTATAGTTTCCCTGCTGTATAGTACATCCCCAGAACTTACTTATATTACAACAGGACATTTATACTTCGATCACCTTTACCCATTCCCCCTATCTTTCAACTTGCCTCTGGCAACTACAGTCTGTTCTCTCTTTAAGTTTCTTTTTATTTTAGTTTTTGCATATAAGTGACATCATGAGGTATTTATCTTTCTTTGACTTGTTTCCCTTATCCTCAGTTTCCATCCATGTTGCTGCAATGTGAGGATGTTCTTTCTCGTGGCTGAATAATGTTCCATTGTACACATACATGATGTTTTATTTGCTCATGCGTCTTAGATGGGCACTAAGGTTGTTTCCACGTCTTGGCGATTGCAAATAATGCTGTGTTGAACATGAGGGTACACAAATATCTTTGAGATAGTTATTTTATTTCCTTCAGATACATACCTAGAAGTGAGACTGGTGGACCATATGGTAGTTCTATTTTTAATTTTTGAGGAACCTCCACACCGTTTTCCATAGTGGCTGTACCAATTTATATTCCCATCTACAGTGCACAAGAGTTCCATTTCCATTTAAATTTACAACCTCGCCAAGTCCCTTGTGTTAAGATCAAGATACTTGTGGAAAAGACTAAAGACTAAAAGTTCTAAGATGAGGGATGGAGATTGTGCTAAACAGATTCTGAGGTGTCCTTCATGATCACCATACCCCAGTGTTTCGACTATTATATAATCCACTCCCTTTGTCTGTGAGTGGGAACTGTGACTTGCTTCCAAACTTTGGAAGATGGCAAAGGGGACAGAATGCATGTGATTACATTTCATAGGATTGTAATTTGTCTTGCTAGGATACTCTTTATCTCTATGAATTTGAAGAAGTGAGTTGCCAGATTGTGAGCTACCACATGGAGAGTGCCATGTGGTAAAGAGCTGAGGGTGATCTCTAGCATATGACAAGCAAGAGGCTGAGGCTCTTAGTCTGGCAGCCTATAAAAAATACTATCAACAACCACGTGATCTTAGAACCAGTTCCTTCCCCAGAGCATCAGATGATATAGCTAGCAGCCCCAGCTGACATCTTGCTTGCAGCTTGTGAGACCCTGAAGCAGAAAACCCAGCTAATTCATGTCCAGCCTTCTGACACAAAAACCACGAGACAAGAGATTTTTGTTGTTTTAAGCCAGTAGGTTTGCAGTAATCTTGTTATACAGCAATAATGCATGGGTAGAATTTGGCCAAATAGAGATAGAGCTAATGATTGTGACCCCAGATTCCAGTGAATTTTCCTCCTGACCCAACTCTCCCGCCCTCAAGTCTGAGGGACCAATTTTCTCCAGCAAAAAGTCTTTTCAGTGGCTGCATTTAAGGCAATTGCCTCAGAAGGAGATGCTAATTTTTCTCAGCAGTCCTCATGGCATCCAGTTCCATATGGGTATCAGATCTCAGCATAGCAAGACAGAGAAGAACTAGTCATCTTTATGAAGATAACACAAATACCAAAGTTACTATAAGAACTCGCCAATTTTTATCTGCAAGAGTCAGAGGGAACATGCATGAGAGCAAATTTTAAGAATATTAGACCAAAATGGACAAAATTTGAAATGAGATTAGACTGAAATTACTAATACCAATGTAATCACGTGAATGTAATTTGTTGGCTTACCCACAGGGAATGGTATCACCAGTCTGCTAAAGTGTAATTAAAAGCTACATTCAACTGTTGCCCACATTACTGAGACTGAGAAGTCAAAAGCTTCCTGGCAACCTCTAGAGGAAGGAGTACAAGAGTTGAAGAGATGGGCATTTTGGAGTGTATCTCGTGTGCAACCTACTTAGCCAGTCCTTAAACAGCTTCACAGAGGACCTGGAAGATAATCTTTTCACCAAGACACAAAGAATTCATTGGTGTAGATGGAATTAATATACTTGAAAAATTCATTTGTAGCTATCTGTTGTAGCTGGAGATTAACAGTAGAAGGTGCTACATTGGATGGAGGGTTCCCTATTCCCAATCAGAATAGTATGATTCTGGAATGGTAGATACCAAATAATGGAACTAAAAAGATGGAAGATTAGCAATTAGAGTGCTTTTTAAAGGAAAAACATTCATTTTGGAATATTTTTAGATTAAATGAAAAGTTGCAAAGATAGTACACAGAGTTCTCATATATAGTTCACCCAGCTTCCGTTAACATGAGCGTCTTCTGTGTCCATAGTAAATTTGCCAAAACTAAGAAATTAATTTATTACATAATACAACTAGCTACAGAATTTACTGGTATTTTTCTGGTTTCTCCTCTATTATCTTGTTCTGCCCCCAGATCTAATCCAGGGATACCATGTTGCTTTTAGTCATCTTGTCTCTTCTGTCTCCTCTGATCTATAGCAGTGTCTTTTTTCCTCACCCTGTGATTTTGATGATTTTAGGTAGTATTTGGGCATGTGGACAGGTATTTTGTAATGTGCCCCTCCATTTGGATTTGTCTAATGATTTCTCACAATTAGAATAGGGTTAAGGACTTTGGGGAAGGATACCATAGGGCGTACAATATAGCAACTGACTCATTACTGATGATATTAACCTAGATAACTTGGTTAAGATAGTATTGATGAAGTTTCCTCACTATAAGGTTGACATTTTTTTTTTCTTCTTTTTATACTTTCTTGTTTGGGAAACTCACTATGTCCAGTCCAAACCCCAGAGTGGGGAATTAAGTACTATCTTTTGGAAGGAAGAATAATTTTATTTTAATTGGAACTCTTCAGCAAAAAAGATTTGTACCTTCTCACATTTATTTACTTGTTCAGTTATTTATTTATATCATTGTAGATTCATGGATTTTTTTTCCTTTGGATTATAATTCAATATTTTCATTATTTATTATACTGTTCAAGATGCTTCAGCTGGGGCAACTGGGCTCAGTGGGTTAAGCCTCTTCCTTCAGATCGGGTCATGATCTCAGGGTCCTGGGATGGAGCCCCGCTTTGGGCTCTCTGCTCAATAGTCTGCTTCTCCCTCTACTTCTGTCTGTCAAATAAATGAATAAAATCTTTTTTTTTTTTTAAATGCTCCAGCTCTGACCATTGGGAGTGCTTTCAGGATGGTCTCTATATCTTTTTTATATCTAATCATTTCTTTAAGCAGTTCCAAAATTACCTTCTGGCACGGAAAGATGCACTAAACTATCTTCTATTTCCCCTTCCCCAACCCTAGAATCAACCATTTCTCCAGAACCAAAAACGTGGTTCTTTTTATTGGAGAATAGATTTAGAAACCGAGATCTAGGTACTGGGTATGTCATTACTAATGTCTTGTTACTGCTTCTAGGCCGTCTCTGTAGACACAGATAGGAAAAAGTATATAAGTCTATTATCCATGTACACATATATGCATAATTATCTTTCTCTATAGACCTACATACCTATCTATACAATTGATATGCAGGTAAAAATTGGCATGAGTTCATGATATTTCTCAATACTTAGGATTTATTCCAGCTTTCCTTTTCCTTACATATTATTAACTTTATTTTTGATAATGAGAAACCTGGTTTTTATTTTCTACAATTTAATTATTTATTTAGCTCTATTATACATAGAGCAACTTTAACTCAAAAGTTATGTATAACTAATTGTTTATGAACAGGTTTTTTATCTTTAACCTTACAATATTCAGTCAAAACAGTTTCCCAAAATTCTAGGTTAGCTTATTTTTGCCATGTTCAATTTAATGGGATTATGCATACATTTATAAAAGTTAGATTCCTTTATTGTAGTATGCACGCCACCCTGGGATCTCCCCAGTCTTGGATAATTTATTTGATATTTCCATACAGTTAAGTTTGCTCTGTAATATACAGTTCTATGTTTTAATAGATACATGGATTTATATATCTACCATCATAGTACCTCACAAAACAGTCCTATTACCCTAAATTTTCCATGTTTGCTCTCTTTGGAGTCAACCCTACCTGCATCAAACCGCTGGTAACCACTGATCTGTTTTCTGACCCTATAATTTTGCCTTTAAAAAAAAAAAAAAAGTTTTATACAGGGAATCATGCAGCCATTTGAGTCTTGTTTCTTTTATTTCACACAATTTATTTAATATTGATCCAATAATTATTGATCCAATTTATTTAATATCAGTTGTGTGATTCAGCAGCTCATTTGTTTTTATTGTGGAATAATATTCCATTGTATTACATACCACAGATTTTTTGTTTTGTTTTTAAATCCATTCATTAGTTGAAGGGCATCTTGGTACTATTTGGACATGAAGTTTTGTTTTTGGTGGTGTTTTGGGTTTTTTTTGGAAGTCTTTACTTTCAAATTCAACTTATTTAATAAACATAAGGCTTTTCAGGCTAGCTATTTAATTTTGAGTGAGTTTTGGTAATTTGAGTCTCCCGAGGAATTAGTCTATATCACATACATTTTTAAATTTAGGGCCACAATGATGTTTGTAAGATTCTGTTATTGTTTAATGTCTGTAGGACCAGTATTAATGTTGCCTGTTTGTTTCATGATGATTTGTGTTTTCTTTCATTTTTTTCTTTATGGTCCTCACTTGAGGAGTGTCAACTGTATTGATCTCTTTTAAGAAACAACTATGACGATTTTCCCTATTCTTTTTCCATTTCTATTATTAATTGTATTGACCTATTCTAATTTGTCTTATTTCATTCTTTCTGCTTATTTCAGTCTCAGGTTTTTTGTTTTTTTTTTTTCCTTCTCTAGTTTCCGGTTTTTCTAAGTGGAATGTGAAGTTACTGAGTTTAAATCTGTCTAATAAAAGCGTTTAATGTTCTGAATTTCCTTCTAAAACACTTACCTGTATTTCCTTAATGTTGACATTTCCTTTTCATTCTCTTTTTTCTTCTTTTAAATTAATATATTTTAATTTTTAGAACAATTTTAGGTTTACGAGAAAATTGAGTGGTAGTTCAGGGAATGCCACTATACCTCTTCTCACCTCCCCTGTACACTCACATGTTTACCCTATTATTAACATCTGGAATTAGTGTGACACATTTGTTACAACTGAGTCAATACTGAGGCACTCTTAAAGTACATAATTTGCATTAGAATTCACTCTTTGTATTAAACATTCTATGGGTTTTGACAGATGTGTGATGACATTTATCCTCCGCTGCAGAACAATACAAGGCAGTCTTACTGCTGTGAAAATCCTCTGTGCTCTGCCTATCCATATCTCTCTTCCCCCTAACCCACGGCAACAACTAAATTTCACTGTCTCTGTAGTTTTGCCTTTTCCAAAGTCATATAATTGGAGTCATACAGTATGTAGCCTTTTTATATTGGCTTCTTTCACTTAATAATATATATTTAAGGTTCCTTCATGACTTCTTGTGGTTTTATGGCTTATTTGATCTTTATTACTGAATAATATACCACTGTATAGATATACCACAGCTTGTCCATTCACCTATTAAATGACATCTTAGGTGCTTGCAATTTTTGGCAATTATGAATAAAGGTGCTAAAAATATCCATGTGCAGGTTTTTGTGTGAACATAAGTTTTCAACTCATTTGGGTAAATACCCAGGAGTGCAATTGCTGGATCATATGGTAAGCATATGTTTCATTTTGTAAGAAACCTCCAAACTGTCTTCCAAAGTAGCTGTACTCTTTTGCATTCCCACTAGCACTGAATGAGAGTACTTGTTACTCCATATTCTTGCCAGCATTTGGTGTTGTCAGTGTTTTGGATTTCAGACATTCTAATATGTGTATAGTGTTATCTCATTGTTTTAATTTGCAATTCTCTAATGACACATGATGTTGAACATCTTTTCATGAGATTCATGTGCTTATTTGCCATCTGGGTATATTCTGTGGTGAGATGTCTATTCAGATCTTTTTTCCATTTTAAAAAATGGATTGTCTTCTTATTGTTGAATTTTAAGAGTTTTTTGTTTATTTTGGAATCCAGTCCTTTATCAGATATACATTTTGCAAATATTTTCTATAGTTTGTGGTTTCTTATTTTTTAATAAATTTTTGCAATGCAGAATCTTTAAAATTTTGATGAAGTCTAACTCATCAAATTTTTCTTTCATGGATCATGCTTAGGTGTTCTATCTAAAAGTTCATCATTAAACTAAGGGTGACCTGGATTTTCTCCTATGTTATCTCCTAGGAGTTTAATAGTTTTGTATTTTACATTTAGGCTTATGATCCATTTTAAGTTAATTTTTATGAAAGGTATAAGGTCTATGTGCTTTTTTTTTTTTAATGTGGATGTTCATTTCCTAAAAAGATGATCTTTTTTTTTTTCATTGAATTGACTTTGCTATTTTGTCAAAAGTCATATTTATGTGAGTGTTGTGGGGGCCTCTTTATTTTGTTTCATTGATTTACTTATCCATTGCTTTACTAATACCACATAATCTTGATTACTGTAGCTTTATTTTTTAAGAGTTTATTTATTCATTTATTTGAGAAAGAAGTAGAGAACATGCACAGGAGAAAGCATGTGCAAGAGGAGGAGCAGAAGCACAGGGAGAGGGACAAGCAGATTCCCAGATAAGCAGGGAACCCAATGTGGGTTTTGATCCCCGGACCTGAACTGAAGGCAGATGCTTAACTGACTAAGCCAACCAGTCGCCCCTTGATTTCTATAGCTTTATAGTAAGTCTTTTTTTTAATGTATTATCTCTCTTATATTTGGAATCTAAAACAAAACAAAACAAAACCAAAAAACAACAAAAACAAAAGGAGCTCATAGCTACAGAGAACAGATAGTGGTTGCCAGAGGTAGTGGTGGGTGTTATATGCAACTGATGAGTCATTGACCACTACATCAAAAACTAATGATGTACTATATGTTGACTAATTGAACATAATAATAAAAAATAGACCTCTAAATTCATTTGAGGTTGTTGATCTAATTCTTTCCTGTAAACATAGGCCCTTAGGCCAGAGATTCACAAATTTAGCCCTGCATTAGAAGTGGTTGGGGGCTTTAAAAAATCCCAATTCCAAGTTGCTTCTTGATCATTTATTATTTTTAATGAATCACTCTAAAGTGTTTTAGCATATATATAAGTATGTATATGTTTATATATATAATGTTAATATTTTGAAAATGATTTAAAATGTCTATATCTATTTTACTTAAGCTGCATTTTTTTTTTCATTATACCTGTTGACTTTCTGATCTTTTCACCCATTTCTTCCATCTTGAAGTAGAATCAGTATCCTAAAGTTGTTCTACTTCAAAATTATATTGGTTTTTCTGGATCTCTTGCCTGTCTGTATAAACTTTAGAATAAGCTTTGTGATATTCACAAAATAACTTGCTGTGATTCTTACTGGGATTATATTGAATCATGTTGGGAAGAACTAATTTAACAAGATTGTTTTCTTATTCATGCATATAGAATGTCTATTTATTTAGCTTTTCTTGATTTGCTTCATTATTTTTGTAGTTTTCCTCATTGAGCTCTTGTACATATATTGATAGATCTTATACAAAATTTATTAGATTTATACCTATTTCTTTCGAAGGGTGCCAATGTAAATTGTATTGTGTTTTTAATTTCAAATTTTAATTGTTCATTGCTGGTGTATAAGAAAGCAATAGATTTTTTTATATTAACCTCATAGCCCACAATCTTCCTATAATCACTTACTAGTTCCAGGAGTTTTTCTGTTGTTGATTCTTTAAGATTTATATACATAGACAGTTATGTCATCTGTGAAGGAATTTTTAATTTTTTTGCAATCCTTTTCTTATCTTATTGCATTATCTAGGTCTTCCAATAGGATGTCAAAAAGAGTTGAGAGAAGACATCCTTGCTTTGTTCCTGCTCTTAGCAAGAAAACTTCTAGCTTCTGACCACTAGACAGGATGTTAGCTGTAGGATCTTTTTTAGATGTATTTTATAACTTTGAGAAAGTTTCCTTCTACTCCTTATTCTGCTGAGAATTTTTATCATGAATAGGTATTGGATTTTATCAAATGCTTTTTTGCATCTATTGACATAATCATATTATTTTTCATCTTGAACCTGTTGATGTGATGGATGATTAAATGCTTTTTTCAAATAATAAATTGGCCTTGCAGATCTGGAATAAATCCCCATTTGGTAATGATATATTTAATTCTTTTAAACATTTTGAAACCAATTTGCTAATACTTTGTTGACATTTTTACTTTTTATTCTTTTATTTCAAAATATTATTTTAGTGTTCTCTTGAGACTTTCTTTTAGACTATGGGTTAATTTTAGCATTTTTTTTTTTTTAATTTCCAAAATGGGATTTGTCAGATATCTTCTTTTGTTATTTCTAGTTTAAACTTTTTGGAGGTTAAAAACATAGTTTGTATGATTTCTGTGCTTATAAATTTATTAACTTTTTTTGTAATGGTCTGATCTGGGATGTGTTATGTCTTGGTGAATATTTCATGGGTCTCTTGGTGTTATTGAATGGACTGCTTTATAATATCAATTAGATTAGGAGGATGGATAATTTCTTGTCCTCTATATATAACCCTATTGATATTTCATCTACTTATCCTTTCAACTATAATTGTATATTTGTCTATATTTGTTTTCAAATCTGCCATTTTTTAACATCATAGAATTTGTAGCCATTTGTGATGTCATTTCCTATTTCTTCATTCTTAAAAGATACTGCAAAAATATATCAATAATTCTGGTCTAACAGGTTATTTTTCTTTTAGCATTTAAAGTTTAAGCATAATACTCTATTTTCTTGTTTGTGTGATTTTTGATGAGAAGTTTACAGTCATTCTTATCCTTATTTCCATTTAGGTTATGTGCAGTGTGTGTGTATGTTTCTCTGCATTGTTTTGGTATGTGCCACTAATCTTGGAAGATTTTCTGCCATTTTTAAAAAAATTATTTTATTGTTTCAATGTTCCAAGATTCATTTTTTATGCACCACACCCAGTCCTCCATGCAATACGTTCCCTCCTTAATACCCACCACCAGGCTTACCTAACCTGCCACTACTTCACTCCAAAACCCTCAGTTTGTTTCTCAGAGTCCACAGTCTCTCATGATTCAACTCCCCCTCTGATTTCCCCCAATTCACTTTTCCTTTCCTTCTAATGTCCTCCATGTTATTACTTATGCTCCATAAGTAAGTGAAAACATATGATAATTGACTTTCTCTGCTTGACTTATTTCACTCAACATAATCTCCTCCAGTCCCATCCATGTTGATTCAAAAGTTGGATATTCATCCTTTCTGATGGAGGCATAATATTCCATCATATATATGGACCATATCTTCTTCATCTGCTGAAGGGCATCTGGCTCTTTCCACAGTTTGGCAACTATGACATTGCTACTATGAACGCTGGGGTACATAGGGCCCTTTTTTTCACTGCATCTGTATCTTTGGGGTAAATACCCAGTAGGCAATTGCAGAGTCATAAGGTAGCTCTATTTTTAATTTCTTAAGGATTCTCCACACTGTTTCCCAAAGTTAGCCATTATTTTTCCACCATTTCTGTTGCCTCAATCTCTCTTTCTTATCTTCCTGGGATTTCCATTACTCATATGCGATGTCACATATCTCTTGAATTCTCTGTTCTGTGTTTTGTTGGTGAATAGGGTTTATATTTTCTTGGTTTTAGTTGCTCATTATTTGTTTTGTTTTGTTTCTTTTACTTTTTTTTTTTCCTTTTTGCCTTTAGTAATTTTTATTGTACTATATCTTAAGTTTACTGGTTCTTTGTTGGGCTGCGTTTAGTGTGATGATGAGCCTATTGATATTCTCTATATGTGTAGCAGTGTTGTTGCTGTTGTTGTTGTTGTGGTTGTTTTCATATTTCTTCATTCTGATGAATGAATCTTGGCTCTAAAATGCTCTCTACTTTTTTTCATTAATTACCTTAAATTCCCTGATAGTTTCTACATCTGTGTCCTGTATAGGTTTGTTTTATTTCTTTGTTTCAAAGAACTTTTTTCTTCTCTTTTTTTTCTCTCCTTTTTGTTCTGCAATTTTTATTGAAAGTCAGACATTTTATAGGCTATTTGATATTGAAGTAAATAGCTTTCATGCCTAGAGATGAGTATGCCTTTTCTTCTGCTAAGCATTTATTGTGAGCTCTTTCTAAAAAAAAAAAAAAAAAAGAAAAGCTCTCATCATAAACTTTACCATCTTAACCATTTTTACTGCACAGTGCAGTAGTGTTAACTATATTTACCTTATTTTGAAACAGATCTCCAGAACTTTTTCATCTTGCACAAATGGAAATTTTGTACTCATTAAACAACAATTCCCCTTTACTCCCTCCTCCAGTCTCTGGTAACCACCATTCCACTTTTTATATTTGTGACTATGACTACTTTAAATACCTCATATAAGTGGAATCTTAAAGTATTTGTTCTTTTGTGACTATTTCATTTCATATGTCTTCAAAGTTCATACATATTGAAGCATGTAATAGAATTTCCTTCTTTTTTAAGGCTGCGTAGTAGTCAATTGTGCATATATACCACATTTTCTTGATCCATTTATCTATTGATGAACATTTGAGTTGCTTCCATTCCTTAGCTATTGTAAATAACGTTGCTATGAACATAGGTGTGCAAATGTTTCTTCAAGATTCTGCTTTCAATTCTTTTGAATACATACCCAGAAATAGAACTGAAGTGTGGAATTTTGCATTAATTTAGTTAGAGGTTGGGCTGAGTTTGAAGTCTGTTATTACTATGATTATCCTCAGTACACAATAGACCTCAAATTCAGTTTCTTTAAGGATATGCTGGTTTTGTCTCACCACTTTGTCTTCCTTTTGTGCTGCTCCCTAGAGTCTATCTCTTGTAGCTCTCCAGTTCCCACTCTGTTATTATTTTTATCCTACACTTGGTAGTGGGAGAATGACACTTGTTAGAATGGTGGTGAGGGTTGAGGGACTCTCAAGTGTTCCTTGAAAGATCACACTTTTGACCCACATAACTGAGGTTATGGTCAATTGATCATGGATTTCTTAAAAATAAAACATTACATGTTGATTAAAATTTTTCAAGGCAAAAAAGCACTAAGCCTACTGGACAGAAGCCTGCTACCACTTGCTCTAAGAAGATTTATAGACTTTCTTTTTCCCTCAATGACTAGACCAAAGACCAGTTCATGTAATTGAAGTTCTTTGATTGAGGAGTACGCTGGTTCATTTTGAGGCTGGACCTGACCATAGAGTTCCAGCTATACTGTGCATCTTCCTCTAAGCCTTCCCCAGAAGAGCATGCTGAGTTATTTGCCAGAATTTACCAGATTTATTTGTCAGAATTATTGTACATTAAGGAAAGGAAAATACTCACATTTTAGCTCTGAGATCCCTGGAAAGCCACTGTGATCCATCACTCAGAGAATGTGCCATAGGTAATATAGGTGAAAGGTACTTGGCTTGAATTCAACTTATATTGGAACCTGTGGTGATGTGGACACACTATGTGGTTGCTCTCTGAATCCCAAAACATAACTGGGAATAGTTACACTTAGGAACATAGAGAGTCCCCACAGTGGCTTCCTGATTTATATAATGGTTATTTTGGTAGACAAATCCAGATAGATGGAAACCCCTAGAATGCTCCTTCTCCAAGTTATTTAACAAAGTGAAACCACATTCCTGGGGAAATTTCAGAGATTAATGCCACTATATAGCTTCTGAAAGATAAAGGGTTTGTTAATTTTAGTGTTTCTCAATTAATTCTCTTTTATAAACCAGTGCAAAAATTGGAAGGATCTTGGAGAATGACCAAGCACTATTGGACACTTACTCAGATAATGATGTTCCTCAGGACAATATTTTAACTACAGTATATCACTCTAGTACCTGGCATCCACTATGCAGCTATTGAACTAATATTTTCTTTCTAAATCCCACATCATTGTTTTATGCAGTTTGCTTCACATGATAAGGACAGCAATGCACCTATTTTGTTGTTGTTTTAACCCCAGGCTATATTTGCTTTCTTATTCTCTTTCAATATATTGTTCGGAGAGAGCTTGATTATGTTAATGATCCATAGAACATCACACTGGTCCATTATAATGATGTTATCATGCTAAATGGGTCTTGAAAGTAGAATGTAGTAAATAGCCCTGGTGAGATCCAAGCATATCCAAGGCTGAGAAATAAGTCTTCCAAAAGTTCAAGGACCTGATATGTCACTGAGTTGTCCAGGAGCATGTGAAAAGAAGAGTGAAATATAAAAGTATTTAAAAAAACAAAAATAGAAGAGCGGGAGAAAATCAGACTTCAGAAGACTCAGCATGTCAAATTATAGCAGACATTTAAATGGGAAATACTTCTACAAGACTGTCAAGGTTAATGAGTTTATACTTAATCTGTTTACGATAGAGAAAGAGTGATTTTCTCACATGATTATCATATCCATAAAGGCATGACATATCTTCAGATATACTCAGTTATTAAAGATGAAGATTGGGGTTGCCTGGGTGGCTCAGTGGGTTAAAGCCCCTGCCTTCGGCTCAGGTCATGATCCCAGGGTCCGGGGATCAAGCCCCGTATCGGGTTTTCTGCCCAGCAGGGAGCCATGCTTCCTCCTCTCTCTCTGCCTACTTGTAATCTCTGTCAAATAAATAAATAAAATCTTTAAAAAAATAAAGATGAAGATTGAATTTCTTTTTGTTAGAGAATCAGCAACTGATAGGAAATTCTCATGGTTTTATTTATTCTGGGGACTAAAACTATACAGGTTATTTTTGGTTTATCTCTGGGAACAAAGTGTGTTTTTGTGTGGGTTTTTTTGTTTGTTTATTTGTTTGTTTTTTTAACCTGTCTGTGGGGTGTACCCACAGGGAATGCAGGAAAAGGTGTCATTTTTGCCCCCAAATAGCACACATTAGGAGTTGGATTGAAAGGTTTGGAGGTTCTGGTGATCAAGAAAGAAATTTTTCCACTAGAGAACCCATCCTCATGGCATTAAACTGAAACTGTCCATCTGGGGCTTCAAATGCCAATGAAACTACATGCAGTTAAGTAAGTTTACTCTACTGCTCAAAGTGCTTCAGGTTTGAAGTCTGGGAGACTGATTCGATATCTCCCCATGGTGATCCTGTAGCTGATGGGACTTTGTGTTTTCCCTTGGCTTGAACACTTGCTTTTCACACAAACATAGACATAAGTGGATGTTGACACAGAAAAGTAGAGGACTATGCTGGCTATCTTCTTTTGCTTTTTTGGCACCACCTTCCACTTTCCACATCCATCTGTGTTCAGGATATGCTGCTTTATGGAGAACTACCATGGACCCCCTTATCTTTTGACTTCCTGTTGAGCTCAAGAGAGTACAGTGTGGGGAGAGAGTGCCATTATGCCACTGGGCCCCTCCATACTGAAATCCTGGGTTGGAAGTGGCTATTTCACTTTTCTGATAGCTTCTGTGCTGTGTCTTTCCCTTAAAACAGCAGTTTCCTTTATGAGGTTTAGTGGTCCCTCTCTCCAGTGGCCTCTCCCATTTGGGGTTCTTGCTGTTGCTGGCCTTGGTGTACCTCACCATTCTTTGTCTTTTTCCATAACCCTGTTCATGTTAAATGCCTGGATGTTTTACTGAAGCTTTCCTCAGTGTGCCACTTGTTTCCTCTCAGGAGACTGATGTGATGGTAGCCACAATTTCAGAAAATACCAGGAGATGTAAGGGATCACATAAAAGCCATGTTTCTTCTTCACTTTTCTTCTTCACTGGAATTATTCATTAAGGTTAGTTGACATGCAGTCAGCTCTGCAGTGACCCAGTTGAGAATGCAGTGGGAAGTAAACAGGCCAGGAAGCTCAGACACACCATTGAAACTAACACATACACCGCATGCCCAAACCAGTCCAGGTAACACCTCTGGTTCCATCTTAACATGTCCATGGGAAATACCACCACACCCAAACCTCATCCAACATTGTCCGTCTTTAATTCGTGCTCAAAGCCAGTCTGGGGATGCCTCTTTGGAAGCAGTGTGATCTAGTTTCAAGGACACTGGGAGTCAGGGAACCTGGGTTCTAGTCCCAGCTCCAGGATTCACTTGCTGTGTGACTTTGGGCAAGACACTTAACCTCTCTGTGCCTCAGTTTTCCCTATCTGTAAAATGTGGGTAATAATGTTAACCTACCTCACAGGGCTGTTATAAGGAATAGCTAAATGATTGTAAAGCACTTTGAATGTATAATTGCTTATTATTAAGACTAGAACAATAATAAAGAAAATTGATGCAGATCTGAATAAATCAGTAAAGTTTGGTGATCATCCTTAGAGCTCTGGAGAAGAACTCAGACATTGGACAGTCATTGGACTAAATGAGCTTTAGTGTTCTTCCAACCCTTCCAGTACAGACTTTTATTGGTTCCACCTGGACTAAGGAATCAATTTTATGTTTTCTTACCAAATGTATGTTATATAATTACTTATAAGAATATGGTTTTGGCAGTAAAGGTCTCTGATATTTTTCAGAAAGCTGGTCATATAATGTACAGATCCAGAAACAGACACAAGTCATCTATTATGCTTCCATTGTAAAAGTCAGTTCAGAGATGCTGGTCAAGAATGAATAATAAAAATAACAAAAACTCAGAAATAGAGTAGAGTGAAGGACCAATAGCTGTGCAAAGACGAAGGATGGATTAAACTGCTTGATTCAGATTGCCGTAACAACTGAACAGCCTCGAGTAAGATGGGTTATGGAGGGAAGCTAGAAACCTTGAAGAGGCAGACTAAGCAAAGCCATAATTTATATTTGGTTAAATCATGAAGAGAATCTTATGTACAGTTGACCCTTGAACAGCACAGGTTTGAGCTTAAATACAGTTTTGTGGGGTTTTTTGTTTTGTTTTGTTTTGTTTTTAGTTAAGGACAGTGCTGTAAATGTGTTTTCTCATGATTTTCTTAACATTTTCTTTTCTTTAGCTTAATTTATTGTAAGGGTACAGTATATAATATACATAATATAGAGAGCATGTGTTAATTGATTTTTTATGCTATTGATAAGACTTTCAGTCAACAGTAGGCTACTAGTTAACTTTTTGGAGAGTCAAAAGTTATACACAGGGTTTTGACTGCACAGAAGTCAGTGCCCCTAAATCCTGTGTTGTTCCAGGGTCAATTGTAATTATAAGGCTTTGTTTTTTGATCTTCGGCTTTCTATTTTGCAAAATTTTTTTGACATTTAAAACACTATGATGTGTGTGGTAGGTTCTTAACGAATATTTGTCAAGAGGAAGAATATTATTTCTATTTAAAATTGTAAGAGTGAGCTTAACAATTCCTGCAATTGGCATAAATATGTCACATTAAGAAAAGTCAGAGAGTATATAAAGTAGTTTACTTCTGTTTATTATATCAGGAAGGCCAATGTGCCAGAAAGAACTAAGCCCTGTCACATGTGTACCCAAAATTCTTGCACAGTCATGTAAAAGTCTACTCATAAATAACAGGCGCATGAGTGAGGGGAGGAGGGGCGATGAGAAGAGAAGATCTTCCTCTGTTGGTAACTCAAAGCTGGATGACAAAGGAAATCACATTTTGTCTAGCTTTTCAAAAGATTATACTCAGTTCCATTTCTTCTTCCGTTATGCTTTGGCATCTTCTATTCTCATCACCCCAGTCAGTATAGTTGTTAAGCAATTAGAAGCCAAGAAAAAATTGCTGCATTGAACAAAACTATTGTCTTTCACCCCATGAGCCTAAAAGTGACAGAAAATTTCCTCATTTTATGGGCAGAAGATATGAACAGACACTTCTCCAATGAAGACATACAAAGGGCTATCAAACACATGAAAAAATGTTGATCATCACTAGCCACTAGGGAGATTCAAATTAAAACCACATTGAGATACCACCTTACACCAGTTAGAATGGCCAAAATTAGCAAGACAGGAAACAACATGTGTTGGAGAGGATGTGAAGAAAGGGGAACCCTCTTCCACTGTTGGTGGGAATGCAAGTTGGTGCAGCCACTTTGGAGAACAGTGTGGAGATTCCTCAAGAAATTAAAAATAGAGCTTCCCTATGACTCTGCAATTGCACTACTGGGTAGTTACCCCAAAGATACAGATGTAGTGAAAAGAAGGGCCATCTGTACCACAATGTTCCTAGCAGCAATGGCCATGGTCACCAAACTGTGGAAAGAACCAAGATGTCCTTCAACGGATGAATGGATAAGGAAGATGTGGTCCATGTACACTATGAAGTATTATGCCTCCATCAGAAAAGATGAATACCCAATTTTTGTAGCAACATGGATGGGACTGGAAGAGATTATGCTGAGTGAAATAAATCAAGCAGAGAGGGTCAATTATCATATGGTTTCACTTATTTGTGGAGCAAATAACATGGAGGACATGGGGAGATAGGAGAAGGGAATTGAGGGAAATTGGAAGGGGAGGTGAACCATGAGAGCCTATGGACTCTGAAAAACAACCTGAGGGTTTTGAAGGGGCAGGGGGTGGGAGGTTGGGGCAGCCAGGTGGTGAGTATTAAAGAGGGCAAGTATTGCATGGAGCACTGGGTGTGGTGCAAAAACAATGAATACTGTTACACTGAAAATAAATTAAAAAAAAGAAAAAAGAAAAAAATTTCCTCATTTTACATAATGTCTATGTATGTTTTATTTCTTTGTAGTAGTTGTACATGCATTATTTCAGTAGTGCTACATGAGCTGCTTTGAACTACAGGTGTAGCCCAGCTGTTGCTCTGCTTTTCCAGGGAGAACTAGGTTATCCACACTGTGGGTTGTGAGATATTGCATAGAGCTCATATCCTCTCAGTGTAGGCACTGAGTGCCTGCCATGCTTGTCTACCTTCTCAGTAGTTAGACTCATGCAACAATGATTGAGGACAGAAGAAAGTAGGTAAGCTAAACACAATACTATAGGCATAAAATTTATTTTGAAAGTGATTGGCAAAAATGCATTTAACTTCCAAAATTCTCTGAAATGGATCTCTAGATATCAGATATTTTTTAGTAGCCTGGGAGGAGCAGTTATATCTGAATCTCAGAATACTGCATGCTTACATCTTTTCTTGGGAAACTAGTAAAAATGGCATCCTTGATCTCATGTAAAGTATAATAAAGGCAAGTCATCTTAACTAATAAAACAGATCACTTTATCTCTTGTTTTTAGTGTTTGGTAACCATGGAAGTACATCTTGATTTTTATAGGATATTATTTCTAAGATAATTCCTTAAGGCTATTTAGATATAGCACATCCTACAGACTACAATTTTGAATAAGAGTACTGTTAAAGGATCTATATTTAAATATTTAAAAATCTTTAATAAATGCTCAGCTTCACGAGCTATATAGGTCCAAATTCTAGGAATTAAAGGCAGCATTAAAATTCTGTTGTACATATATCTTTCTCCAGCCTGCGGAGTTCTCAATCCTGACACTGTGGTAAAATCTCCTGGGGGAGCTTTTTTTATTAACTATTGATGCCTAGGTGCTAACTTAATCAGAATGTCTCAGGTGGAGAAGGGAATCCATGTCTATTTTCTAAAAGCTCCCCAGGTGATTCTAATGTGTACCCATGGGATAGTATTCTTGACTTTAATTCAATGAAATGAATCAAGAGATTAAATTGAGTTTTAACACCCCAAAGCTCATGAAAATTTACACAAGAATTCCATGTCATAATCTCTTCTGTTAGTGTATAGGAGATCAGTTAGGAACTAGGCATCCTCTGACAAGTAATTACCTTCCATGGAGAAGATACTGTTGTCAATAGTTGGAAGGTGATGAAGGGAAGACAAGGGGTACCATGCCACACTGGGTGAGGCCTCGTATCTGAATTCATCTGAGTTCCTCTGCTGTAAGCAGAATGTCGTCTGAAAATAGCACAATCAAATGAGATACCTAGAGAAAAAAAAAAAAAAAGACCAAACTGCTTCCTCAGCATGTCTCTTCTCCTGGTACATTTATTGGTTTCTATTATCAACTATAAATCAAGTTTGATTTAAAACTAAGGTCTGCTTTATCAGGATTTTTCAGTTACTCTATGGGAATTCCTTAATATGATTTTATAAAAAAAAAAAAAAAAGTTAAGGCTTCAGAAAATGTATTTCTGGGAATGTACAGCAATTATTCTGGCTTTTATTGTCTATATGTTTATATAATACTTTTTTTAATTAAAAAATCTTTGGAACTGCCACAGAAACATCAGGAAGTGCAGTGACTTGAAGAGATTCAACTAAAATTGTCTTTCAGTGCATAAGCTGTCAAATAATGACACTAACAACTTTCATAACAGGAGCTTCCACATATCTCACCAAGCTTATGTGCTTTGACTTTTTACCTTGTCAAAAGATACTCTGAAAAGACTGATCGGTCTGATTCACCTAAAAATCGAAGAGAATTTCCAGCATGCATTAAATACAGAGAAAAGTACAAAACAACCCAGCCAGCACCTTCTGTGCTCTATCCCCTAACATTAATAGCAAGGAAACCTTATACAGAAAGGTTCAAGAAGATTTCTTAAGATAGACATGAGTCATCCTCAGAAGAAAGATTAGCCTTTGAAAAGAATTACTTGGTCTTGAATGAAGAGACTATCATTGTATCTAAAACCCACTAGAAATGTTCTCACTAGATTTTAAAGCACCCCTTGCTCTCTCACTCTCTTTTTAAAATTTATTTCTTCTTTTAAAGTAGGTTCCACACCCAAAATGAGACTTGGACTCACAACCCTGAGATCAAAAGTCGCATGCTCTATGGACTGAGCCAGCCAGGCACTCCTTATTCTCTCTCTTAATCAGTATGTTCAAAAGATGAGTAAGACCATCTCTCGACGATGTATAGAACAGCAACATATCATTCTTGGCTTTCTTGTCTTGCCTTAGACATGCTATGCAGTTGAGATCTGAGGGGGCTTGAGACAACTCCAACTTTAGTACAAAGGTCTAAAATTTATATCCACCAAAAAGTATACAGATCAAACATGTACTCTTCACAGAAAGTGTGACCAACAAGAATTGGTGTGCCAGATCCTCCTAGTTAATCTTATAAGAAGAAAAAATTTGGCAATACAACAGATGATAAGAAATGGCTGGCAAGAATAAAAAAAGTAACTTCCTTTTTTATTAAGGCATTATGCATTAATGGAGAAGGCATAACTTAGAGGAGGTTATAAAAGTTAAATGTGGACATTAGATATGCTGATGTGATGCATTATGTTTAACAATATTCAGCCCCCAATGCAGACATATAGAGAAGAATGAAACAGGATTGTTTTGTGCTCTTAACTTCTTAGAATGGTTTGTGTTATAAATAAACAAATAATTAATTGATTAATAAGGTGGTGATGTTGGAGGTGTAAATACTTAAGATTCTAGGTGCATACTGTGTACAAACACTGTTCTAAGAACTTTATAAGTGTTACCTAATTTAATCTTCATAATAACCATATGAGGCGGGTATTGCTATTATTCTCCATTTCACAAGTAGTTGAGGCTCAGGGATATTAAATACCTTGCCCAAGGTTATATAGCCAACAATGATAGGGACAGGAATGAAATCCAAATTGGAACCCTAAATCTATGCTTTCAAAGCATGTAGCAAAATGTTGTATACAAATATATGGCAAATATATTATAAAATACCTGTACAGTATTTTGCTTCCCTAAAATAGAACAAAATTTCAAACACGAAATTTCCATGTAGACTCTTAAACCAATTATGTTTGGGTCTTATCCAAACAGTATTTTCTCTTACATATAGCTGATATCACTTTCTCAGGATGCCTGGTCACAGTAACTTCATCATACCCTCATTCCTCCTTCTGTGGGACCTCATATCACACAGCATTCTGCATAATTATTATTATGTAGTTTCAACCAGTACCTGGAAATCAAGTGGTTTTTTTTTTCTTGACAAATTTTTTCCTGCAGCATTTAGACAATGATCATTATTGGTATTACACTCTGGCATTCTGACTAATGTTAATTAACATGACCCCAGGAAGTACGGAGCATGTACAGATCAAAGTACGTCTCCTTTGTTCATATTTCAGGTGACATTCTCCATACGTTTCACTTAAAGGGACAGGATTAGGGCTCTGTGGAAATATCTTGTTATTATCCAGATCAAAAGAAAGGCTGTGAAATCCGTTATCACCTTCATCTTTCTGTATTCATGGAAGTAGCACAGAGCTAATGCAGTCACATGATTATGGTCACAGAGTTAGGAAAAGCAGACTAAATTTTAGCATTCAAATGTCAGTGCATCCATAGCTGTAAAATAAGCTGCAGAGCTATGAACACATCCAAGGCACCAGTCCAGGTGCCCAAGGGTAGTTCAAGCTGTTGGCAGGTTGTCGTCAGAGCGTCACTCCAGGGCTGCTTTCCTGGGACCTCTAGTTGGAAAGCAAAAGAGGTTTCAATGACACTGTTTGTTGTACCCTTTTATTCATTCTACAAATATTTATCGAACATGAACTATAGGACCCAGCAGACAGGTCCTGGTCTCAATATGCTCAAAGGACTCATGCTCATCATGCTCAAAGGGCATGATCGAAAATACCACCTATGTGGTTTATGAGCATAGAAAAGGGACTTCTGATCCATGGCCACAGAAGCCTTTCTTCCACAAGGAAGCCAATTGATAGCTGCATCTTGAGAAATAGTACTAGCAGCCCTGAGAAAGGAGTGCTGCCCAAATGAGGGTAAAGCAGGTAAAAAGCTTAAGAAAACAACCTGCTCAAGAAGCTTGATGAGACGAGGACATAATGGGCATGTGAAGGTGTGCCTGGGAAGAAAGGGGAGTGGGAGTCAGATCATGGAAAACCTATAAAGAAGTTACCTTGGAAGACCATAAGAAGATCTGAGGAATATTACTAGAGAAAAGAACACAGGCTAAGTTTTAGAACTATGAGATACCTGCAGAGGCCAGGCAGGAAGATGGAGACTTGAGTGAGAAAATCATCTTAGAAGATTATGGCCTCATTAATAATGAATTCTGGAACACTGAAAAGAAATTTAAAAAATAAATTAAAATAAAAATAAATAAAATATATGTATTTTTATATATCTTTTAATGAAGAAGAAAAAGAGGATAAGGGGGAGGAGGAGGGGGAAGGGGAGGAGGAGGGGGAGGGGGAGGAGGAGATTATTATAGCCTTGGCCCCGAGCAAAATCTATTGGGAAGCAGTAGTGGTGATGGATTTGGATGGGGTGGTTGTTTGGTATGTGGGCCCAAATATGAAGACTGACTCGGGTATAATTTTGATAATGGTGTAGAAGATATTTCATGCTAACTAAGCAAATAAATACAAGTGTTTGGGGACCAAAGAGGGAGGGAGTAACATTATAACCTCTGTTTTAAATATGATGGGCTTAAGGTGTTTGTAAGATGCCGACATGAATCTGAAGCAATGTGTCTAGAGTTGAAGAAGGCAGACAGAGTTGAAAAGAAGTATTTCGAAGTTTTTTGCAGTATGTTGTAGATGAAGTCATGGAAGTGAATACATTGGGCCAAATAGATTTTATCTCATAAAGATGAGACCCAGGGGCAAAATCTGGAGGAATAACAGTATTCATGTGGCTCCAAAAAAGATGAGGTGGGGAAAAAAAAAGTGATCGGTTAGAAAATATTGGCCTGAGTAGGTGGAAGAAACCCAGCAGACCAGAGCATTATAAAAAGCAAGAGAAGCCTTCCAATTCAACTCAGACATGTAAAGCACTTGGAAGTTTCTTTACAATAATAAAAAGTTGGACAAATAAAAAAAATGTTGACTTTTCTTGAATCTACCAGGGAATCGAAGTTGCTGGGCAAATCATCATCACATGATCATGAGAGTCTGGTATATGAAGAGAGCTATAGCTGTCAAGATTGGCTTACCTGGGGGGTGCTGGGTAGCTCAGTGGGTTAAGCCTCTGCTTGCAGCTCAGGTAGTGATCTCAGGGTCCTTGGATCAAGCCATGCCGGGGGCTCTCTGCTCAGTGGGGAGCCTGCTTCCCTCTCTCTCTCTGCCTGCATCTCTACTTACATGTGATCTCTCTCTCTGTCAAATAAATGAATAAAATCTTTAAAAAAAGAGAGAGAGAGAGAGGTTGGCTTACCTGAAGCAGAAGGCACTAGATGCTCTAAGTTGGTAGGAACACTCACATAGTAATTTTGATGATTTGCTGGAGTTCCTGGGGACTGTAGTCATAAGAGAAATTCCATACTTTTGCAGGCTCTTCCTCTAGAAATTCCACCAGATTCTCATTGAAGGGGTCCAAGAAAGCTCCTAACAGGGCCCTGACAGGAGAAGGGGAAGAGCAGCAATCTTGAAACTCTTCCAAACCTACCAAACAATAAGCAATTCTAAAACCCTATCTCTCTTGGTCGAAGGGACGTCTGTTCTACTCCATGCTGTTCCAAGTTTCCTATCCCATACACACACATACACACACACACACACACACACACAAAATGCATCAACAATAGGAGAAAAAGCTTAAAGAAATGGACCAGGAATGCTAGAATCAGGAAAGAGAACAGGGGTTGGAAGAGGAAAGATGTTTGAAACCTCAAAGATGGACAGTCTTAAAACACTTCTGAAGACAACATTCCTGAATCACAGGACCACTAAAAGACTGACATTTAATGAGAAGATTAGAGAATTTCCTCCTCTCCCAGCCATATCCTTCTTTTTTTTTTTTTTAAGATTTTTATTTATTTATTTGACAGATTACAAGTAGGCAAAGAGGCAGGTAGAGAGAGAGGTAGGGAAGCAGGCTCCCTGCTGATCAGAGAGTCCAATTTGGGGCTTGATATCAGGACCCTAAGATCATGACCTGAGCTGAAGGCAGAGGCTTAACCCACTGAGCCACCCAGCCACCCTCCCAGCCATATCCTAAAGTAAAACAAACAATCCACTAATAATCCACAAATAATCCATTAATAACAGTGGATTACAGCTAAAGAACTGCAAGACACATACTGTATAAGGACAGGACTAAGGGAAACCCAAAAGACAAGAGAGAATTAAAAAACAAGTTCACTAGAGAAATTTGAAGCCTCTGCTACCTATAGCTACATCAAACATTAAATACAGCCCAAATGATAAACAGCCCAAATGAAATAAATTCTTATATGAAAAGAGCTTGCCTATTATCCTATAAAACATGGCTGGTTTTCTACAAATATTGGAAAACATGCCAGGAGTGCTTGGGTGGCTCAGTTGGTTAAGCAGCCAACTCGTGATTTCCACTCAGATCATGATCTCATGGGTCATGGGACTGAGCTCAACGTTGAGCTCCATATCAGCAGGGAGTCTGCTTGAGGGTCCACCTTCTGTTGCCCCCATCTCCATTCTCTCCCTCAAATAAATAAATAGATATATTTTTTAAACATTTTATTTATTTATGACAGAGAGCGAGAGAGGAAACACAAGCACAGAGGAGCTGGAGATGGAGAAGCAGGCTTTCTACGAAGCAGGGAGCCCTATTTGGGACTCAATCCTAGGACACTGGATCATGACCTGAGCCAAAGACAGATGCCCAATGACTGAGCCACCCAGGCATCCCAATAAATATATCTTAAAAAAAAAAAAAATACATGCCTGTAACTGTCCCTCAGAATAATGTATTACTTAAGGTATAACTTATAAGAAATTGTACAAAAGCATGCTTAAATATTACCTTAAGAAAAACATGTACCAGCAACAGGCCTCTGGGGGAAAGGATGATATGTATCCTTGAAGCCGAGCAGCTGGGAATGCCTGTCCCACTCAGGGTGAAACACCACCTGCTTCTTTTTTCTGTTGTCTCCCCTTCTCCAGAGATTGCTGTGGTGAATTAGATGATCCCTTTGAATGTGCTTGCCCAACTATAAATTCTATACTGCTTGACCAGGCATATCCTGCTTTTCTTCTTGCTTATCTATAAAACTTATAATCAATGTATAACTCATATTCCTTCTTGTTTATCTACAAGGCAAATGGTTAATGTATAACATTCTTTGGCTTCTTTGTTGATTACAGTCCAATAAACATGAGACTGAGGAGTTGTTTGGGATGACCGTCTTCTCTATCTTCTCCACCCCTATTCCCTCTCCCTTCTAGCTGAGTTGTTTGTGCCTCATTCTTCTCCTGTGCACCATCAGGAAGCAGCAAATCCAATAAGCAAGTAAAAATGTCGTGTGATGACACAAAGCAATCATGAGAACCAAACTCAGATATAACACATATCTTGGAATTATCACATGAGGAAATTATGGCAAGGCTACTAACGAATAGAGAAGACAACATACACAATCAAAAAGTAATGGTAGCAGAGAGAAACTATAAAAATTAGAAGGAAATACTCTGAATCAAAAGCACATTGATAGAAATGAATACTTTTGACAGGCTCCTCAGAAGACTCAACATAGCTAGGAAAAAATCAGTGAACTTGAAGATAGGTCAATGGAAACTTTAGAAATGGAAACACAAATGTAATGTAAATACTTGAGAAAACTTCTCAAAACTGTGGAAAATATAACTAAGTGTGAAATAAACATAACTGGGATAGCAGAAAGAACAGAAAGAAAATGGGGCAAAAGAAATATTTGAAGAAATACTGATTGAAAACTTCCCCCAAATTAATGGCAGATTTAAAACCGTGGTTTCAAAAAACTCACTGACTTACCAGCAGGATACAGAGATTTTAAAAAATAGACAAATCATTTTCAAACTGTGGTCATAAAAAGAGAGAGAGAAAATCTTGAAGGAAGCTAGAGGGAATAAAACACCTTACTTATAGAGAACAAAGATGAATTACAGCGGACTTCTCATCAGACACCATCCAAAGAAGAAAAGACTATAGTAAAATTTTTAATATAGTAAAATTTTTAAATTGTTGAACGAGAAAGACCATGCCAAACTACAATTCTACATCTGATTATATTTAAATCCAGTTTTTTCTTAATAGTGAAAGAAAAATATTTCTTAACAAAGAAAATCTGAGGGGGTTCATTGCCAGTAGACCTGCCATATAAAAAATGTCAAAAGATCTTCAGGCAGAAGGAAAATTGTATGTCAGTAACTTGGATTAACAAAATGAAATCAGTGAAGAATAAGTCCATGTGGACAGACTTCCCTTTTGGTAGGAAAAAGTCAGCCCTGAATTGCCTTCATTTGGTGGGTGAGGATGTAGGATGCCCTGCCACCCTATTGTTCCTCTAGTTACTTACCAGTTCACATTCCGCTTTAAGTTGCTTTTAGCTGTAGGCTTTTAGGCACCTAGTTTTTATCATGAATAAATTTTGTCGTTTCCATAAAATATGTTCACATTTATTGAAATATTACATGTTTTTCTTTTTTGTTGTTGTTGATTTGGTGATTTACATTACTCTTTTTTTTTTTTTTTTTTTTTAATGAAAGACCCTTGCTAATAATACCTTGGTGGCTTCGTATTAGGGTAATGCTGGTCTCATTTAATGACTTTACAAATTTTCTGTCTTTTTTTTTAAAGACTTTATTTATTTGAAAGCGAGAGTGCATGAGTGAGAAGGGTAGAGGGTAGGGGGCAGTGACAGAGGGAGAGGGAGAAGCAGATTCCCTGCTGAGCAGGGAGCCTGGGGCAGGGGGCGGGCCTTGATCCCAGGACCTTGGGATCATGACCTGAACCGTAGGCAGACTCTTAACCAACAGCAACCCAAGCGCCCCTCCTATTGTATTCTCTTAAGAGATTGTGTGGACTTGCTACACATTTTTCCTTAAATGTTGTGTTTGCCAGTAAATCAAGTCAAAATGCTTTACTATTTCTTATGACTTCTGCTTTGACCTATGTGTTATTTCAGCATGTGTTATCTCATTTTCAAATAATAGAGGTTTCCAGGTAATCATTTTGTTACTGACTTATAATTTAATTCCATATCATCTCAGTTCTTTAAAAAACTGTGTTTTGTTTTATGGCTCAGAACATTATCTCTCAGTGACTATTCCACATGCAGTTAAAAAGAACATGCATTCCCTCGTTTCGGGATAGGGTATCAGTTAGGTGAAGTTGCTTGATAGTGTTGTCCAGGTTTCCTATATTTTTGCTGATATTCTACTTGTTCTTTCAAATACTGAAAGAGGTGTGTTGGTCTCCAACTATAACTGTCATTTGTCTATCTCTTCTTTCAGTTCTGTTAGCTTGTGCTCCATGGCCTTTAGAAGCTATTTTGTTGAATTATGTCTTTGCTGTGAATTATCATTATTAGGATTATTATAAATCAACTCATTACTGTGTAATTTACTTCTTTATCTTTGGCCTATATTCCTAGTTTTGAAGTCTGCTTTGATATTAGTGTAGGATGCCCTACATTGGTACATTGCCTGTGCCACTCTTTCTTTTTACTTTTTCTGGACATCCAATTACATGAATTAGACACTTTTTTAAAAGGATTTTATTTGACAGAAAGAGACACAGTGAGAGAGGGAGCACAAGCAGGGGGAGAAGGAGAACCAGGCAGGAAGCCTGATATGGGGCTGGATCCCGGGACTCTGGGATCATGACCTGAGCCAAAGGCAGATGTTTAATGACTGAGCCACCCAGGCACCCCATATTAGACATTTTGATATTGATTTTTGACTTGAGGATCTATAGATTTGTTTTTCTCTCAATACTTTCTATTTCTTTTTCAGATTAGTTAATTTCTAATAATTTAACATAAAGTACAATGATTCTTTCCCCTGTCATCTCTATTCTGCTATTCAGCCCATACAGTGAATTTGTTATTTCAGATATTTCAGGTTTTCATTTCTGATTTTTCCATTTGTTTCTTTTTTTAAAGCTCCTATCTCAAGAATATGCATTGCTCCCTCCTTGAGTGTAGCTTTCTCCATATTGGCCAGCACTGAAAATCTTTATACTTTCAACTTTTATTGTTTCTTCATATTTGAGGACAACTCATTATAAGCAGTATATAATTTGTCATTCTAAAATTGATTCTGACAATTTTATTGTTTTACTTGGAGTATTTATAACATTTTCATATAATGTAATCATGGATATACTTGGATTTATGTCTGTCAGCTTACTATCAATTCTATTTGACTCCCATGTTTTAGGCTCCTTTCTTCTCTTTATTACTTTCATTCAAATTAGTTAAAAAAGTATCTTATCTTAATTAACATGCTTATTTTATTTTTACTCTTCTGTTTTTTTTTTAAGATTTTATTTATTTATTAGAGACAGAGAGAAAAAGCACAAGCAAGAGGAGTAGCAGGCAGAGGGAGAAGCGGGGTCCTAAGCAGGGAGTCTGATGAGGGGCTTGATCCCAGGATCCTGAGATCAAGACCTGAGCCAAAGGCAGATGCTTAACATACTGAGCCACCCTGAAGCTTCAATTTTTACTATTCTTAATCACTTTTTTACTCCATAAACATAAAAGTATTCAGAATAAGGATATCCATTTTATTGATTTATCACAGTGAAAACCAATGCAAAAACTTCCTTGGCCATGAAAAAAAATATTGTCTACTTTCAATTACTCTCCACCCACTTCTTCTTCTTCTTCTTTTTTTTAAGATTTTATTTATTTATTTATTTGACAGACAGAGATCACAAGTAGGCAGAGAGGTAGGCAGAGAGAGAGGAGGAAGCAGACTCCCTGCTGAGCAGAGAGGCCGATGTGGGGCTCGATCCCAGGACCCTGGTATCATGACTTGAGCTTAAGGCAGAGGCTTTAACCCAGTGAACCACCCAGGCACCCTCCACCCACTTCTTCCTTATATTAACTGCAATCCTGATTTATGATAATGATGTCCTAGATTTTCTTGATAGATTAAGCCTGCAAGCATGCATCCCTAAACATTATCATTTAATTTGGACTGTATGTTTTACGTATTCTTTTTTTGTTGTTGTTCAACATTAAGTTTGTAAAAGTTAGGTCTGTAGGTATTATACTGTAAGTTTTCAGTGAGCATATATGCCAATGTTTAAAAAAAGAAGTGAAAGGATACACCTGGGTGGCTCAGTCAGTTGGTCATCTGCCATCCCAGTCTCCTGGGATGAACCACTGAATCAGGTTCCCTGCTCAGTGAGGTGCCTGCTTCTCCCTCTCCCTCTGTCATTCCTCCTGCTTGTGCTCTTTCTTTCTGTCAAATAAATAAATAAAATCTTTTTAAAAAGAAGGAACTAGAAGTGACAGAAGCTTTGGAGAACCTTCAAGAGCTATGCTTTAGCTATTTTTCTTCATTGAATAAACTGATATACAATTTCTAGAGAGATAACAGAACTAAACTTTAATCTCTTTGAGAAGAGGCATTGAATCTTTGACTTTAGTCATACACTATAGTGATGCTTTATATCCATATGAAAGCTTAGAACACTAATGTGAGAGTAAGACTGTTACTTGCTCTATAGAAGAGGAAAATTCTGCATTTTAAAGATGATTTTTATTCTCTGTTAAATAGACCTTTATTTTATACATAGATTTTTCTGATGAGTTGGTTGGGGGTTCCAAAGGACTCATAGGACTCAGAAAAGCTGACTACACTCCTGGTTAGTTTACTACAGCAAAGTGACAGTTTAAAATTAACAAAGGGCAAAGATGCATGTGGCAAAATCCAAGAGAAATTGAGTACAAACTTCTATGTGTCCTTTCCAGTAAGGTCTAAGGCAGTTAATTAACTAATGCAGTTAATTTTCTCAGTAATGGTGTGTATGAAAATGGGCGCAAAGTGGTACCCACAAAGAAAGCTCACTTGAAATTTGATATCCAGAGTTCTCATTAGGAGTCAGTCATATAGGCATGCAACAACTGCATTACTTACCTCTGCTACCCAGACCTTTTTTCCCAGCCTCCTTTGAGCAAAAACATTTACAAAAGTCATATCTGTTAGCATAAATTCTAATCAAACTAGTAATCAAACTAGACCATAATACATGGTCTCACACATACAAAAACACTGTTATCAGGCATAGTATTCCTAGGGCTAAAAACTCATCTCTCAGGAGCTGGCTAAGGAACTTTACTGGGATGTGCAGGATTTGAACAACTCAGGTCTACTGAGTTAACCCTTGTCAGTATAGGAAAGGATGAGCTAAGGTCTTTCAAATTGTTCCTTTTGTTTTTCAAAATCCGAAATTTCTTCTTCTGGGTTCTTTTAATCAGTCACCAGTACACAAAGAATTCATCTCCCTTTTCAACATTTACTCCCTTTCCATCCCAGAAACAATGCATTTGGGAGACTGCTACTTCCATGTAATCCCCATGTAATTTTTAATCTCTTCCCTAAAATCATTTCTCTGAAATACTAGGACTCCCCTCTAAAGTGTGATTTTGTCCAATCTTAAGCTATCTTTTTTTTTTTTTTCCTTCCTCTTCCAGAGTTTATTCAGGGTCCTCTTGCTTGTTCCAAGTTCTTAAACTAGAAGATTGAGCTACAGCTCCACTAAATTTAGTGATTTTCATATTCCCAGTATCTTCTTTGTATAATAAATATATATGTAAGTATTTTTTATTAAAGTACATATTTTATTTGTTTTTTAAAGGTTTTATTTTTATTTATTTATTTTAGAGAGAAAGGGAGCAGGAGAGGGGTAGAAGGAGAGAATTTCAAGCAGACTCCCTACTGAGCTGAGCCCATCATAGGGCTTGATCCCATGACCCTGAGATCATGACTTGAGCCAAAGTCAGTCAGACATTCAACCAACTCAGTGTCTGACTGACTTAAAGGCACCACTTAAAGAATATATTTTTAAAAAATTAAAAAATAGAATCTATATATCCTGTTTTGTAACCTGATTAGTATCATTTATTATATTATAAAAGCATTTCCCTGCAGGTGCCTGGGTGATACCATGGGTTGAGTGCCATTTCTTGGTTTCAGCTCAGAATGTGATCTCAGGGTCATGAAATGAAGCGCCATGTCAGGCCCCATGCTCAGTGTGGAGTCTGCATGGAATTTTTTTTCCCTCTCTCTCTGTCCTTTGCACTTGTGCTCTCTCTCTCTAAAATAAATAAATAAATCTTAAAGAAAAAAAAACCCACATACATTTTCTTGTCAAAAAGTCCAAATCATCCTATTAAGTGGCTATCTTGTATAAGTATATTTAATGTCCCCTTCTTGGTTGAATGTTTAAGATTGGTTCATTTTCTGAATATTTATAAAGAAAAAAATATAGTTCCTTTAAGAAGCCCTGTGTTCTCATCATACTTTATCTTTTATTTTTCTATATAAATAAAAATATATCTCAAATTTCATCTACAAGTTGTTAACATGGCTATTAATACAATTTGCTATCCGTGTGAGCTGTGTTAGAATAGGTCATTAATTATCGCTGCCATTAGACAATATGAATAGCTCTTGTTTAGCCTACTCTGCACTCTTTTCCCCTTGAATCCAACACCAATACAGGAGGCAAAAACAGAAAAAAGGAACTTCTTTGATTTCAGAAATTCAAAGTTCAGTGATTTTTAATAGAGTTCTGTGAATTTGAGTTTTCATTTGTGAAAGGAACCATATTTCAGAAATTTCACTTTTTATCCTTTGAGCTATATTTCAATAAACACAAATCTGATCCCAGGTAAGAACTGTGCTATTGCATTCAAAATAATGAAAACTCTTGCTTCTGTTGTAGTCTCAACACAAGGTACGGTTTTCATATAATTGGATCATAGAAAGAAACAGAAATATACACAAAAACTACAGTTTAGAATTAAATGTAATTTCAATTCAGTGCCTATTTTATTATTCATAATTACTTGTTCAGTTTTGAAATGCTAAGTGGAAGCTACACATTCTCTTTCTGTTCTTGGTGTCTTTAAGTTATTAATACACATGCTTCAGCAAAGTAAGCAATTAATGTCTGTATCTTCTCAAACAAGATAAAAGTCCTAGCATGATACAATGTCTCTACCCATCTTCCTCCTTCCGATAATATTTGATACTTTATTATGAGATGTATACAGTAAAAGTAAAAAACAACTCCCTTAGGGGCGCCTGGGTGGCTCAGTGGGTTAAAGCCTCTGCCTTCAGCTCAGGTCATGATCCCAGGGTCCTGGGATTGAGCCCTGCGCCAGGCTCTCAGCTCAGCAGGGAGCCTGCCCCCCCACCTCCTCTGCCTCTCTGCCTACTTGTGATCTCTGTCTGTCAAATAAGTGAATAAAAATCTTAAAAGAAAAAAGAAACAATTCCTAAAAAAAAAAAAAAAAACAACAAACAAAACAAAACAACTCACTTAGACAAAAGGATCATTCCCAAATATCTTTTTTGTATTCTAATTATCTTCTTTTCATTCATTTGCTGAAATATAATTTCTGTTCATTTTCATAGTTTGGTAAAAATTCTGAGTTCTTAATGATCTAAGAGTCCTCATTTTACTCTCACATTTGAATGATGGTTAACTGGATATAGAATTTTAGTTTAAAAAGACCCTCCTGGGGCACCTGGATGGTTCAGTGGGTTAAAGCCTCTGCCTTCTGCTCAGGTCATCGTCTCAGGATCCTGAGATCAAGCCCCACATCGGGCTCTCTGCTCCATGGGGAGCCTGCTTCCTCCTCTCTCTCTGCCTGCCTCTCTCTCTACTTGTGATCTGTCTGTCAAATAAATAAATAAAATCTTTAAAAAGACCCTCATTCTAACACTTTTAAAATATTACTCCATTAATATTCTTGGGCTAATTGTTGTTAATAAAAGACTAATGCTAATTAAGTCTTGCCATTTGTAGGTTATTTGTTTTCATCTTTCTGGTAACTTAGATTTTTTTTTTTTTTTTTTTTTACATTTGATCATGTACAGAAAAGTTCGCAAAATATAAATGCACACTCAGCAACTTAGCACAAATATGATACTCTGTGTAACACCATCCACAAGAAGAAAAAAGAAATTACCAATACCCCAGAAACATCACTTATGCCAGTCATCAGCAAATTAAGAATAAAAAGAATTATCCTCAATGTAGTAAAGAACATCTACAAAAATCCCTACAGCAGACATCATATGTCATGGTGAAAGCTGAATCCTTTCCCACTAAAGTGGAAACAAAGCAAATAATCTACTTTTACCACTCTTATTCAACACAGTGCAATAAGGCAAGAAAAAGAAATAGAAAGCATACAAATTAGAAAGGAAGAAATAAAATTATCCTTATTTTAGATGATATGATTGTTTACGTAGAGAATTTCTAGTAGTCTACCAAAAAATGAGTAAGCAAACCAAAAAGCCTCCAGAACTTAGAAGTATGTTTAGGATATTGCAAGACACAGATTTACACCCCCAAATTAATCTCATACCTATATACTTAATAATGAATGTGTGGAAATTGACATTAAAAACAGTACCATTTATAATCACTCCACATTAAATTATATACTGAGATATATAAGAGCTGCATGATGAGAATGACAAAATGCTGTTGAAGAGAATCAGAGAAGATCTAAATAAATAAAAAGACATGCTGTGTCCATGGACTGAAAGACTTGGCATCACCAAATTGATTTAGAGGTTTTACACAATACCTATCAAAATCCTATCAAGACATAGACAAGTTTATTCTAAAATTTATATGGACAGGAACAGACCCCAAAGTAGCTAAAGTAATCAATAATTAAGAATAAAGTGAAAGGAATTACTCTACCTGATGTTCAAGATTACTGTATAATTCCAATGGTCATACTAGTGTGGACAGTGTGGAGGGGGACATGTAGAGTAATGGCACAAAATGGAGAATCCAGAAACTGATACACACAAGTAGGTTCAGTTAATGTTTAACAAAGATGCAAAAACAATTTAATGTACAAAGAATAATTTTTCAACCGATAGAATCACTTGAACATCCTTAGGGAAAAAATTAACCTCAACCTTAACCTCATACCCCATTAAAAATTAATTCATAGTGGACCATAAACTTAATTTTAAAATACAAAACTGTAAGTCTTTTAGAAAAAAAAATAAGAGAAATCCTTGGGATATAGGAATAAGCAAGATTCTCAGACTTAACCCAAAAGTACAATTCATAAAAGGGAAAAAATCAATAAATTGTACCTCATTAAAATAGAAAACTTGGCTCTGTGAAAGACCATGTGAAGAGGATGAAAAGGCAAGCTACAGACTGAGAGAAAATATTTGCAATCCACATGCAAAGGACTAGTATCTGAAACATATACAACATATAAAGATCTGCTAAAATACAAAAGTAAAACAAACTAATTAGAAAATGCACAAAAGACATGGAGAGATTTTTCACCAAAAAACATGTACAGATGGCAAGTAAGAAGATAAAATGATATTCAACATCATTTGCCATCGGCAAAATGCAAATTAAAACTGCAATGAGGTGTCGCTGCATACATATCTGAAGAGCTGACAGAAAAAATACTGACAACACCAAATGCTGGCAAGGATGTGGAAAAATTGGATCTCACACATTGCTAGTGGAAATATAAAATGGTATGTAGCCACTTTGGAAAACAGTTTGTCAGTTTCTTATAAAACTAAAGTTAACAATTACCATGTGAACCAGCAACTGCACACCTAGGCATTTATCTCAGAGAATTGAAAACGTTTTTTTACAAAAACCTGTGCACGAATATCAGTCACCTGATTTGTAATTGCTAAAAACAGGATTCAGCCCCCATGTCTTTCAATAAGTAAATGGATAAACTATTCCACATACACACCATGGATTATTACTGGGGAAATTAAGAACAATGTATTGATACATGTAACAACTTGGATGATCTCCAGGGAGCTATGCTTAGTAAAACAAAACAAAACAAAAACAAGAAAACTAACCCCAAAGTGTTACATACTATATTTTCCCATTTACATAATAGTTAAAAAAAAAAAAAAAGGAAAGAAAGAAATGGAGACCAGATTAGTGGTTGCCAGGGTGTTGGGGGAATGAAGTTTGCATAGTTATAAAAAAAAGTCAACACAAGATATTTTTGTGGTATTAGAACTGTTCAGTGCCTATCTTACAGTGGATATACCAACCTCTGCGGGTGATAAAACTGTAGAAACTGTTCAATATATACACATGAGTACAGCTAAAACTGGGAGAATCTGAATAAGCCTGGTAGAGACTGGTAGATTAAATCAATGTTAATATCTTGGTTGTGATATCAGAATGTAATTTTGTAAAATGTTACCACTGGAGAAAACTGTTGGAGCAAAATAAACAAAGGTATTATTTCTATAGTTACATGTGATTCTGCAATTATCATAAGAAAAATTTCAACTAAAAAAAAAATAAAAGGCAAAACTGGCACAGACTAATGAACCCTTTTAGGAATAAGTAGTAACTTATTCTTAAGCAAAAGAGCTCTACCTTGTGACAGTGCTAAAACCGGGCACTGAGTTAGTCAGCTCTCAGAATGGGAACCATTTGTGACTTTACAGTCGTGATGTACAAACCCCTATAGATTAAATACCACACACTGAGCCACATTTCACTTTTGGGAAATGTCACTTTGTTCATATGAGCTAACTGCTGAGGATATGTAATTATTTTCTCTCTAAGAGACAGTCTAAAAGCATGCATGGGGGAAGTTAATATAGAATGAATAAACAAGGCAGGCACATGGGGAGGTTTGTGTGTACTTGACTCTTTCAAGAATCAAATATTTTGCCCCATGATCATCACAGTCGAGGGGGACTTCATTTTTCAATATTCCAATTTGATTCTATCAAGACAAGTAGGACTTGAAATGATATGGGCATTTGTTCTCAAATATGTTAAATATTTTCATTTTTGTGCCATTCCACAAATGTATTTTGTATTTGGAGTTAAGTAAATGATTCCCGCTGCACCCACAGATCCCTTCATTAACTCCTTACAGTTGAGTCACTTTGAATTCAATCTTTAGACTCCATAGCCCTAATCACAACTTACTGAAGCAGACATGAGACTGACCCAGGGTCTTCCATCCAAGCAACAGCTTGGTGGGACAACAGCACTCACAGTGGAGTGGAATCCTGAGTAAGACTGGCCAACCCATTCAGATGCCTCATCATACATTTTTAGAAATCAGTATTAAACATACAGAAAGTTTCTAGAAGAATCCATGAAGCAGTAGAAGCCTCAGAAACAAAGGGGGCGCCTGGGTGACTCAGTAGGTTAAAGCCTCTGCCTTAGGCTCAGGTCATGATCCCAGAGTCCTGGGATCCAGCCCAGAGCATCAGGCTCTCTGCTCAGCGGGGAGCCTGCTTCCCTTTCTCTCTCTCTGCCTACTTGTGATCTCTGTCTGTCAAATAAATAAATAAAATCTTTTAAAAAAACAAAAACAAAAACAAAAAACTGAAGACAGGAAAGAGAAAAGTTATGGACAATGGTAGAATAAGGAGACTCAAAAGGATCACAGCAGGACTTCTAAGCCATAGGCTGAGCCATGAGCCACACAGTCAAGACAGTCAGTGCTGTGGAGGAGAGGAGATGAGGCCAGTTTCTTTGCTGGATTCCTGAATTACTATGGAGAAAATCAGGCTCCCTGCTAAGCAAGGAGCCTGATGCGGGACTCCATTCCAGGGCCATGGGATTATAACCTGAGCCGAAGGCAGACACTTAACTGATTGAGCCATCAGGCATCCCTAGAAATTTGTTATATTTTTATGCAAATGACCTTTGACATAGTTTGAAAATAGCAAATATGAAAGAATTTGGAAAATCAGTCTCCCACCTTTGGATTCGGTCATCTTACTTCCCTCCCTCTTTCACACTAGTTTCCTGTTTGTCCTTCCAGAGATACTTTGTGCTAATATTTGCCACTATGAATATATATTATCTTCTTTCAGTTATGTATAATACAGACTAACCCTAAATTTGTGTGCTTTCTATTAATTTCTGACTTCTACAAATAGTTAGACACTACAGTGAATACCTTTGGCAAAAAACTGATTTTCTGGACAGATATTAAGATAAAACAAACACAAATTACAACAGATGACAAAATAAATAAATATCCTTGAGAGAAGAAAAACTAAAAATACATCTCAATTTTTTTTAAAAAAGCACACATTGTTTTTCTAAAATCTAAGATAAATGTGAGTTTGTGATTTTATAATTCTTTTTAAATTAGGAAAAATTAACCAAAGCTAATTTATGATTTAATATTGAAGCAAAGGCCCTAAAAGCAAGGAGGCAAGGACTGATTGCCTATATTTTCCAACACAAAACACACTGGCTGGCACATAGTAGGTGTTCACCTATGTAGGTGTTCTCCTAAATAAAAACCTCATAAATTAACAATGGGGACTGAAGTTTTTTATTTAGGAGAGAGACAGATCCACTAATATAGTAATTATGAAAAGTCAATAGTACTCAAAGAAAAATATACTAGACCTGTTTTATAATACTGTTTAATAGTTCTCCCATGTATTAAAAAACATATAAAAATAATGAAATTTAAGTTGTGAATCAAATCTCCCTTAAAATTCATGTAAGGCTATATGTGTGATTTGAGAATGGTTGCCACTCTGTCAGGTTCTCTAGCTGCTTTAGTTCATATAATTGTGCACCATCGTGGAGGGAAAAACGTAGGCCCAATGTCTCTGATCTCTCCAGTCTGAGATAAACCAGTGAATCAAATGTGGATCCTATTCTCTCCTCAATGGGGCAGCACATCCACAGTCTCCAAACACAATAGAGAAAACACTAAGCTTTTTATAGGACATTAGTGAAAAATTGGGAGTAGTGTAAAGCAGCCATACTGTACAGAATGCTCTTTATTGCACAGACCCATCCCCTCTTGAGGTCCTAGGGTGAACCAGGCTCCTTCCTCACTCCTACCTTCCTGGCTGACCAGGGGAAGCTCAGTTTTCAAATGCAGCAGGGTCAAGAAAAATGTCTGCAGTCTCTTTCCTTCTCAAGTTTGTCCAAATCCCTAAACAGATGGTGTGATAATCATTATTTCCTTCCATGGAGAACCCACCTTTACCACACTCAGAGTCTGAGTGGGTCTGGTTCCACAGCCATGTGCTCGCTTCGGCAGCACATATACTAAAATTGGTTCCACAACCCTATAGGCCAGCACTTCATGGGTATAGCCAGTCTGTGTTACTCAGCCTTCAAATCAGCATATATAGGAAATCAACAGCACAACCTAGGGACTGCAGGAAGCTCAGACATTTCCTATTAGTTCCACCTTATCAAAAGTGCAGGACCCCTGAGTCTCTTTTCCCACAGCAGTCACACATGTAAGCCCCATGGAGAACTAACATGTATGAGAGATCCTAGCAACTCCCATCTCAAAAGCAAATTAGGCTGGCCAGTGCCAGCCAGGATTGCATCCCACCTTGAGCGCTTATTTTCCAAGGAGCTGTTACCTGGATGGCAGCAGCTGGGTCAGACCCACCTCTGCCTCAGTAAATCCTGACTAGGGCTGCAGAGTCTAAAGACCAAGGTCAAAGTGATTCAAGTGTAAGGAATTACTGAAGGGGTTTGTGGGCACAGCAGGCCTTAGCAAATCATTTACTCCACTCCACAAACAAAGTGCACTTATAGAATGGCATAGATGCAAAAAGATTTACTGCACTGGAGTAACCTAGACTATTTGCTCTTTAGCTTCTCACTCACTGAAGTCTGGTATATGTCTCCACCTCCATCAACAGCCACCTCTACGTTCTTTACTATCTATATTAAAGGACATATCACATTTTGCCTTGAATCATATTCATTTATGTTTGTATCTATTTCACCCACTAGATTGAAGCTTTTCACAGGTCCATATTGTCATTATGCATAGCTCCTAGCAAAGAGGCTTGCACACTGAATGATTTCCATAAATATGTTGTATGGATTTAGCTGACTCATACTCTCACCCTTACCCAAATTTATAAATGGAAAATAATAAATGTTAGAAGTACCATTTTCTTTTCCAGCTCAGTGGTGAGACTGCCATAGACTTGCCCATCTAAAGTCTCTGATATTGCTGTAAGGGGCTGTGGGGAAGTGGTAGTTAGAACCCATGGAGGAAACAACACCAAAGAATAGCACATCAAAAGATCCTTTGGGGTAAGCAGATCAATGTTTCTCTCCACAAAATTCATCTGTGTGGAAAGAAGTTGTGTTGTTTTTTTATCTAATCCAGGCATGTCAGTTGCCTATACCTACAAATAACACATTTGAAATTTAGTGTCTTTAAACAAAAACCACATAGTATCTCTCACAATGATGTGGGTTGAGTCCCTAGTTTCTCCATGGACTATGCCTGAGATAACTCATGCAGTTGCAGTCAGTGAGGGTCAACTGTGCTGAAAGGGCCACGGTGACCTGACTCATGCACTACCATTGGTGATGGCTATTGGCAAGGTGCCTCAACTCTCCTCCATAATTATTCTCATCACCTGTAGGTCAGACTGGCTTTATTTCACAGTGTTCTTGGCACTAAATTCCAAGAGGATGAAAATAGAAGACGCAAGATCTATTAAGGCCCATCTTCAGAAGTTTTAGAATGCCACATCTGCCACATTCTACTGAATAAAGCAGTTCACATAGTCCATGTTTGGTGGAATGTGTAAAAAAGCCACATTCTGTGCACACCAAGATTGAAGGAATATGTGGCTATTACTAGTCTACCACACCGAATATCTATGTGATATAACCACATAGTTGTTGTATACAACAGTTTTTGTTGTATACAACCAGAGCCCAGGAGGCCAGTAGAACACAAGCCAGATCTTTCACTTTAGGCAGGAGCAGCATCAGTCACAGTTCCAGAACCCGTAGTTTCCACGTCTCCCATTTCTCTAGAGTAGAAAACCCAAAGGGTCTCTCTCAAGTGGCATTGTTCGTGGTGGGCACAAATCATATTTTAGAACAGATTGCAATCACCCCCCCCCAACAATGCCTGTGGAGGCCTGTCTAGGAGACTTTCCATCCCTTCATCTGGGGATAAAGAAGGAAATCCTCTCTCTCGGAATTAAGAACGATGATAGCATGAAAGTGGCTCTAGAGGGATGCAGTTGCTTCTTTTATCTTCCCCCCAAATTTTCAGGGTTTCTCCATAATGCACAAAATAATCTTTAATGTGGTCTTTCCAGACCCTTTTCACACCCACACATCCTGCCCCAACTCAATTTTCCAACTTATTGCCTGCTATCTCCCTTGTGATCCTTTATTCAGCCTCAGAGACTTTTCAACATTATTTCCTCTGTGCTGTACTTGTGCCTTCTACTAATTATTGTTTTCTTTTCTCATCCCTGTACCAGTAAGAATGCCACCTCCTCAAGCACAGTAGAATAGACTGTGTAATTTTCCAGTATTCACTGTCAGATTCATCTCACTCCTCTGTGTCTCCAGGCCAAGACAAATCTTCTCTGTGACCCCTTTCCACCAGCATGGTGCCTTATGTAGAGGCTTTAGGAAAGACAAACAAGCCTGGACCATTGTTAGATCAGCCGGTGAGTTAGCTGAGAGGTAAAATTAGACTGTGAAAGCCTCAGCTTCCACCTGTACTAAATAAGTAAATACTGACTTCCTTCATCATGAGGCTGTTCGGATTTAGTGAGGTAGCCCATGTAAAGCTGAGAACCAGTCGGCAATAGCTGCTAGCAGCCACAGAGCAAGTAGTACAAGTAGTAGTATTGAAATGTAGTTCGGTCCTGATTAACCTTCAAGCTTTGATATCAGATAGTCTTGTCAGTCCCTCTCCCTCTCCTCACCAGGAATTAGATTACATGTCCTTGGGGGATGCTTGGGTGGCTCAGTTGGTTAAGCATCTGCCTTCAGCTCAGGTCAAGATCCCAGCATCCTGGCATTGAGTCCCGTGTTGGGCTCCATGCTCAGTGGGGAGCCTGCTTCTCCCTCTGCCTGCCACTCCCCATGCTTGTGCTCTCTCTCTCTACCTCTCTCTCTCTGACAAATAAAAAAGTAAAATCTTAAAAAAAAAAAAATACATGTCTTTTCATTCTCTACCACAAAGCATGCCCATTTTCTCCTTTACATTCAACTCATTTAGGGTAGGAAAATCATGCAAATTAGAACAATTTCACACTGAGCACTCTTGCACTTTTTTTGTCTGGGTCTCTGGACATTGCATATAATTTTTACCTAACTCTTGGGTCATGCTTCCGTATTGGGAGTGTACTTGGATTTTGATGAAGATGATAAGCTTCTGTGAAGTGGTCTGCTTATTTCCTAGAGCTTTTATTCCATTTCACCCTAACCTCTCTTCTGCTCTTTTTTCTTTTTGTCCTAGTCTTCAAAAAAAACTAACTAGGCTCTACCATATAAAAAACATTGCAAGTAAAAAGATCGGCAGTCATTCTTTCAAGGAGTTCACAGTCTGAAGGATGAGGCCAAGTAAATCAGTAATTCTATCACAAGAAGCTAAATGATAGGGAGAGAAATCCATGGGAACCTAGAAAAGGGATATTCCCTGAGTTTAGGGAAAAATGGAATCTAACACATCCTAGAGTACTTGTACTCTCAGAATACAGCAGTATTTCTTTTTTTTAGTAAAAATAATAATGAAAACTGATGAAGTCAATCCTTGTTTCTTTCTTTCTGTTATTGTTTTTTAAAACAGTTTTATATAGTTCATGTAATATAAATTTCACCCTTTTATTGTGTACAATTCAAGGTTTTTATTATAATCATGGATGTATGCAACCATCACCACAAGGTAAATTTATAATATTTTGTCACCCTTCAAATAATCCTGTGTGCACATAAGAAGTTGTCCTATTCTGCCTCGCCACGACCCCCTGGAAAACACTAATCTGTATTCTGTCTTTTTAGAAGTACTATTCTAGACATTTTATAGGAATGGAATCATACAATGTGTGCTCTTATTCCTGACTTCTTTCACCTAGTATGATATTTGCCAAGTTATATCTATGTTGGCGTGTGTCAAAATGGCATTCCTTTTCATTGTTGTATTAGTTTTCTGTTGCTGTTGTAACAAATCACCACAAATTTGGTTAGTTAAAACAACTTATATTTATTATCTTACAGTTCCATAAATTAGAAGTCCAACACAGATATATTGGATTAAAATCAAGTCTTCAGTGAGGCATTCAGGTGGCACAGTCAGTTAAGCATTTAAGTCTTGGTTTTGGCTCAGATCGTGATCTCAGGGTCATGATCCCAGTGTCATGAGATTGAGCCCCAGCTCAAGCCCCTTGGTGGGGCTTGGGTACTCAGTGTGGAATCTGCTTGAGTTTCTCTCTCCCTCACCTCCCATCCCCTCCTATTTTTGTGCTCTCTTTCTCTCTCTCTCAAATAAATAAATTTTTAAAAAACAAAATCACCTCTGTAAGCAGAGGTGTCACCCCTTCTGGAGGCGCTAAGGGACTATCCATCTCTTCACCTTCCCCAGCTTCTAGAGGCCACCTTGGATGGACGTCCTCTTCCTCCATCATCAAAGCCAGCAACATTGCATTTCTCTGATCATGCTTCCATAGTCTCATCTCCTTCTGACTCTCATTTTCTGCCTTCCTTTTTCACTTTTAAGGATACTTAAGGGTAATTACATTAGACCCACCTGAATCATACTGAATAATTTTGGCATCAAGATCCTTAATGTCATTTGCAAAGTCCTTGTGCTATGTAAGATATTTGATTTATAGATTCTCAGAATTAGAACTTGGATATCTTTGGGGCAGGGACATTATTCTGCCTACCACAACTGTTTATTAATACACCATTTGTTCCATATCAGTTCATCACTTGAAGGACCTTTGTACAATTCCCACTTTTTATATATTACAACAAATGCTGCCATGAACATTTTTATACAAGTTTTTCTGTGGCATCTGTTTTCATTTCTCTTACATATATACCGAGTAATAGAAACTCTGGATCAGATGGCAACTATATATTTAACATTTGGAGTAAATTTCAAATTGTTTTATAAGCTTGTATATGACAGAGATGTTTAAAATAGTCATCATGGGGCACCTGGGTGGCTCAGTGGGTTAAGCCACTGAGCTTCGGCTCAGGTCATGATCCCAGGGTCTAGGATCAAGCCCCGCATCAGGCTCTCTGCTCAGCAGGGAGCCTGCTTCCCTCTCATTCTCTCTGCCTGCCTCTCTGCCGACTTGTGATTTCTGTCAAATAAATAAATAAAATCTTTAAAAATAAAATAAAATAAAACAGTCATCAGACAGGGAATTTAAATAGTTTAAAAACAAAAATAATTTAAAGCAATCATGATTAATATGTTGAGAACTCAAAAGGAATTGGTAATGTAAGCAGGGAAAGAAACTCTAAGAAAGAGTTAAAAAAGAAGGGCTAAAAACAAAAACACTCTCACATAAAGAAGAAAAAAAATGCTTTTAATGGGTTTATCAGTAGATTGGGTAGGAAAAGGCTAAAGAGAATCAGTGAGCTTGAAATATGCCAATAGCAATTTCCCAAAACAAAATGCTAAGACAAAAAAAAAAAAAAGAAGATTTTAAAAAGGGGAACATAACATCCAAGAACTGCGAGATAATTTCAGAAGATGTGAATATATATAATTGTAATACAGGAAAACAATCCAATAGAAGAAATATTTGTAGTAGCTAAGAAATTTTTAACAGTAATGCAAACACAAAGCCATAGAACCAAGAAGCACAGAGAACAAAGTAGGACAGTTACCTAAACAAATAAACAAAAAAGTTATACATCCCATCATATCCTAACTGTAAGGGGAAAAAAGGGAAAAACAAATGAAAGAGAGAGAAAGAAGATCTCCAAAAAAGTGAGAGGGAAAACATTACTTTACCTATGGAAAAATGAAGATTAGAATTAAAATGTGCAACTTGTCAGAAACAATGCAAGCAAGAAAGAACTGGAATAAAACAGTTAAAGTGTCAAAAAAGAGAGCAACTTACCTCAAATGCTACATTCAGAGAAATTATTCTTTAAAAATGAGGAAAACAAAGACTTTTCCAGACAAAGACTGAAGTAATTCAGCAGCAGCAGACATACCTTGCCCCCTCCCCCGCAAAAAAAGTTAAAATGTCTTCCACAAGGAAAATGATATAGGTCATAAATTTGAGTCTAGATCCAGAAAGGAAGAGCACTGGGGTAAATTAAAGAAATATTTTATTGTTCTTATTTCTAGACGATTTGAAAGATAACCTTAAATAAATAATAGTAAATAATGGTGACAATTGGGTGATTATAGCATATGAGTAAGTGAAGTGAATGATAGTAATGTCATAAAAGAATTTTGGTTTGTCTGATGTTTTTTTCATGATTAGAGTGAAGTTAGGGTTTTTTAGAAGAATCCCACAAGTGAGGTGCCCTGGGTACTTGATAACCACATGACATCATTGGTGATGTCAACCTGATCACTTAGGTAAGGTGGTTTATGGTAGGTTACTCCATGGAAAGTTTCTATATGTGTGTGCGCATTTTTTTAATTTGGAATTCATTTGTAAGCACATTTGTGTCTCTTGGTAGCTGATTTCCATTTCTATTCTATAGTTCTATTCCTTTAGGTTTCTTTGTTTCTCCTTTACTGCCTTCTCTGAGTTCCTCTGAATGATTTTTATGATTCCTTTTTAACTCCTCTATTAACTTATTGACATTTCTTTTAAAATAGTTTTTAGTAGATGCCCTAGGATTTAATATATCCATATTTAAATAATCTGAACACACTTTGAACATTTTAACACATCATGTGTAAAGACAATACATCTTCAGTTCTTCTGATCGCTTATTTCTGTCATCACACATTTGACTTTCACATGTATTATAAACACACAATGTTTGTAATTAAAAGCATATAAAACTAATGCTTTAAACAGCATGTTGTATTTTAGGACAAATTAAAATTAGGGAAAGAATCTCATCTTTATTTCATTTCTGATGCTCTATTTTTAGATTTATTTGTATAGACTCAAATTTCTAGCCTATACCACACACCTTCCACCTGAAAATTTTCCTCTAACTTTTCTTCTGGAGTGGGTCTGGTTGCAATGAATTTCCTTGGTTTTTCTTTGTCTAATAATATCATTGTTTCTCCATACATTTTAAAAAACCTTATTGAGATATAATTTACATACCATAAAGCTTACCCATTGAAAGTGTACAATAGTTTTTAATATATTTATTATGTTCTGTAACCAGCTCCACAGTCTAATTTTTAAACACTTTCATTCTCTCTGAAAGAAAGATTGTACTGCCTGCCTGTCATTTCTATCCTCCTCCTTGGTTCCGCCCACCAGCTCTAGGCAAGCACAAACAGGTTTTTGTCTCTGTGGATTTTCCCATTGTAGCTATTTCACATAAAAGGGATGGTAACAATAGGCATTGTCTTTTGACTGGTTTCTTTCACTTCGCATAAAGTGTTGGGTTAATCCAGTTTGCTGCATCTACCAGTACTCTATCCCTTTTCATTGCCAAATAATATTTCATTGTAGCTATGCCACATTCTGTTTATCTGATCATCAATTTAGTTTGTTTCCACTTTTTAACTACTATGAATGATGTAATGATGTTGCTATAGACATTAACGTTTAGGTTTCTGTGCTGACATGATTTTTTTTTTTTTTTTTCATTTCACTCACTTGGGTAGATATTTAGGATAGGAATTCCTACTTTATATGGCAACTGTATATTTAGAATTTTAAAAAACTGAAAAACTGTCTTCCAAATTGACCAGACCATTTTACATTTCCATTGCTAATGTATAAAAGTTTTGATTTCTCCAGGTCCTCTCTATCACTTGCTTTGTCTTTTTTTTTTTTTTAATTAATTTTATTTATTTGAGAGGGAGAGAGAACATGAGTGGGGAGGGAGAGGCAGAGGGAGAGGCAGAGGGAGAGGGAGAAAGAGACTCTCCACTGAGCAGTGATCTGAAAGAGGGGCTCAATCCCAAGACCCTGAGGTGACACCCTAAGGCGAAGGCAATCACTTAACCAACTGAGCCACCAGGTTCTCTTTGTCTGTCTTTTTTGTTTTAACCACATTGTGTGTTGTGGTATGTCGTTTTGGTTTTGATTAGCACTTCCTCAATTAGTAACGATATTGAGCATTTTTTTTTAAGATTTTATCTATTTATTTATTTGTCAGAGAGAGAGAGAGCACACATGCACAAGCAGGCAGAATGGCAGGCAGAGGCGGAGAGAGAAACAGGCTCCCTGCTTGAGCAAGAAGCTGAATGTGGGACTCCATTCTGAGACCCTGGGATCATGACCTGAGTCGAAAGCAGTGGTTTAACTGACTGAGCCACGCAGGCATTCCGAGTATCTTTTTTTATGTTTATTACACATTTATGTATAGTTTGGACAAAGACCTATTGAAATCCTTTTCCTATTTTTTACTTGGGTTTGTATCTTTCCCTTATTGAATTATAAGGATCATTCATATGTTCTTAATATAAATCCCTCTATAGGTATATGATTGGCACATATTTCTTCTAGTCTGTGGGTTTTCTTTTATTCTTCTGATGATATCCTTTAAAGCACAAAAGTTTTTGATTTTGAATAAGTCTGATTTATCTATATTCTCCTTATTTATTTATTTAGCAATAGAGTGAGGTCGAGGGATAGGGAGTGAGAATCTAAAGCAGACTCCGCACTAAGTGCAGAGTCCAAAGCAAGACTTGATCCCACCATGGTGAGATCATGACTTAAGCTGAAACCGAGTCCACCATTTAATCTACTGAGCCACCCAGGAGCCCCATCTTTATCATTTATGTTCTGAGGTTTGTATCTAAAAAAAATTACTGTGTAAACCAAGATAATGAAGATTATTTTCATGTATGGTTTTCTAAGTTTTTTTTTTTTTTAATGTGTGGCTATTAAATTTAAATGCATGGTCCATTTTGTGTTAATTTTTTGTATATGGTGTGAGGTAGGGGTTCAAACTCATTCTTTTACATGAGGCTATCTAGTTGTCTCAGAAACATTTGTTGAAAGATGATTCTTTTCCACTGAACTTTGTTGGATCCTTTGTTGAATCAACTGAATATAAACGTAAGTGTTTATGTCTGTATTCTCAATTATATTTACTTGATCTATATGTCTACCTTTGTCCCAGTACCACACTGTCTTGATTACTGCACCTGTGTATTAAATTTTGAAATTGGAAAGTGTGAATCCACTTACTTCATCCTGCTTTCCAAAGATGTTTTGCCTATTCTGCAGCCTTTGTATTTCCATATGAATTTTAGGGTTAGTTTATCTGTTTACTGGGTTTTTCTCTAAACAAGACCATATAATCGGTTAAAAACTATATCTTTATTTCTTCCTTTTCATTCTGGGTGCCATTTATTTCTTTTGCTTTTTTATTCTTTCGTTTTTATTTCTTTTGCGTAATTGTCTTGATTAAGACCTCCATTATAGTGTTGAATAAAGAAGAATGAATATCTGTGTCTTGTTCCCTGTATTAGGAGAAAGGCACTCAATGTTTTACCATTTAGTATGACATTAGCTGCAAGCTTTTTGATGATTCCTTTTATAAACTTCAAGAGATTGCCTTTGATTCCTGTATTTTTGAATCACTTAATCAACAATGGGTGTTCAATTTTGCTAAATTCTTTCTCACTATCTACTTAAATAATCATGTATTTCATTCTTTACTGATTAATATGTTATAGTATATAACATTAATATATAGTATATAACATTAATATGTTATAGTATATGACTTTTGTTTTTTTTGTTGTTGTTGTTTTTGTGTGTGTTTTTTTAAATAAATGTAAACTTTTTTTTTTTTAAGATTTTATTTATTTGACAGACAGAGATCACAAGTAGGCAGAGAGCCAGGCAGAAAGATCAGGGGAAGCAGACTCCCCGCCGAGCAGAGAGCCTGATGCAGGGCTTGATCCCTAGACCCTGGGATCATGAGCAAAAGGCAGAGGTCTCAACCCAGAGCCACTCAGGCACCCCAGTATATTGACTTTTGAATGTTAAACCATGCTTGCCTTTCTGGGGAATATTTTGCTGGCCATGATAAATAATCTTTTTATATACTGCTGGATTATGTTTGCTAGTATTTTGATAAGAATTTTTGCATCTATATACAAAGGAGATATTGGTCTTTTTTTTTTTTTCTTCTTCCTATGATGCCATTGTCTAACTTGGGTATCAGGGTAATAATGACCTCATAGGATGCGTATAAAAGTATTTATAGTATTTTATTTTCTGGAAGAGTTAGTAAAGGACTTATGTCCACTCTTCAAACGTTAAATAGAATTCACGAGTGAAATCATATGGCCTCTACTTTTTGCGAAGTTTCAAAATTATTAATTCTATCTCTTTACTTATTGTTGGACAATCCCAACTTTATATTTTTCCTTGATTTAGTTTCAGTAATTTGTGCCTTTCTAGGAGTTTGCTCATTTTATTTATTTTTTTAAATTTTTTTTTAAAGATTTTATTTATTTATTTGACAGAGAGAGATCACAAGTAGGCAGAGAGGCAGGCAGAGAGAGGAGGAAGCAGGCTCCCTGCTGAGCAGAGAGCCCGATGCGGGACTCGATCCCAGGACCCTGAGATCATGACCTGAGCCGAAGGCAGCGGCCTAACCCACTGAGCCACCCAGGCACCCCGAGTTTGCTCATTTTATCTAAGTGATCTAAGTTTTTGGTGTCATTATAATCCCTAGAGTTGATAGTGGGCTCCCTCTTAACTCCTGATTTTAGTAATTTGTGTCCTCTCACCTTCTACTGTCAGTTTGGCTAGAAGTTTGTCAGTTTTATTGATCTTATTACCAAATAACCAACTTTTTCTTCAATTTATGTTTTCTTTTATATTTTTATTCTCTATATTAGTGAAGCCTATTTCCCCTGCACTGATAAGCCTCTGATGCTACTCCTCACAGGGTGCAGTCATATACACATAGTCTTCCTGCCCACCAGATATCACTATAATTTAATCTGTGCTATTTTGACTGTTTCTTACCTTTGTCTCCTCATTGAGTATTTGGCTGGTCTGCATCTATTGTTATCACACCCAGCTGTTAGCTTCCAGATAATTATTGTATTGCTTTTGACAATATCCTGGACCACAAATTGCTCCACAGTCTGATCCAGTCAGATATGAGCCCCTTGGAAGGAGTGGAGCAATACCAATCTTTGAGACTTGCTCCCACCCTTTTCTGAGGTTGATCTCTGCGGTATAATGCAAAGCCTCGTGGGGGAGGAATTTTGGTTTTTACTGGCTATCTCATATATATCCTTTGTATATATTAAAGAGTTGTGTATGGTGAGAGATGAAGTGGAGAGGGAGAGGGGAACAGGTGTAACAACATAACTTCCGCCAAACCACTCAGTATGGATATTCTATAGCCTAAGCAGAGAACATGGGATGGACCAATATTCACTGGCTGCTGAACCAACCAGGAATAGATCTGCTTTAGGAAGCTGGGGAAAGGTGGGAGCCTCCACTCAACTTCCAAGCCCACTGGACCAACTCTCCTAGAACACAGAGCTTTGATAGAAAAAGGGACTTTGTTCTTCGCTAGTTGCCTTTCCCAGATCCTCCCTTCATAGAAGGAGTTGAGACTGGGGAAAATGGCACCACCCAGATGCTGATTCTAACTTGATATAGGCCTTTTTTTGCATGGAGCTGTGAAAAACAGTATTTGATAATGTTCAATACTGCCGAACCATCAACAGTAGCTTTTCTACTCCAGAGAGCTGGGTGGATATAGCTGCTGTTCAGCTGTTGAGGGCACTGGAGAAATTGTCCCACAAGATAGAGTTGAGGAAAATGAGTATAGTAACTATGTGCCATATTCATTCACCATTCTTGTTGAGTCTCCACAGATTTTATTAAGTAAATGGTTCTCAATTTGTTGAAGGCCCTTTGACCAGTTCCCAAAGATTGAATGATTATCTTTGCTAATTTTACTAATTTAATTTAAGTCTCTTCAGGGGAGAGGTTTCCCTATGCTGCTCAGACCACTATCCTGGACTGTATTTTGTTTTCATCAGAATTTCCTAAGATACTTTTTAATAAAGTAAGATGTATAAAAACAAGCAGCATTTACAAAAACATTTTTAATGCTACTTACTATATAAAGCTTTCCTCTCATCCATCAGGGGCACTGATCCTGACATCTATTTGCTTAAATTGTTAAGATTTCTTCAATTCAAACACATACACACACTCTCAATATTTGTAAACTCTTTTGCCATATTCCTTGTGTAATTTGAGTCTTTCCCAGCTCCAGCTGTGGTTCCTCTCCACTTAGGGTATAATTATTTGTACAGCCAATCATGCCCTGCCATCATCCTTTTTATATAGGCTGATATTATGTGAGTAAAACCAACTTTTTATTTTCTTTTTCTCACAGTGTAGCACTGAAAACCTTAGAATTTTTCTACTAGCTGCACCTATGCCTTTTCCCCCAAGATCTACTTTTAAGATAGCAAACCTACCTTTTTTAATCATTACTGTTACTATTTTTTTTAAAGATTTTTTTTTTTATTTATCTGACAGAGATCACAAGTAGGCAGAGAGGCAGGCAGAGAGAGAGGAGGAAGCAGGCTACCTGCAGAGCAGAAAGCCCGATGTGGGGCTTGATCCCAGGACCCTGGGATCATGACCTGAGCCGAAGGCAGCGGCTTAACCCACTGAGCCACCCAGGTGCCCCTACTGTTACTATTTTTGATGGGGTTTAGCACAATCCCCAAAACATATATTTCACTGACAAAAAAAAAATATATATATATATATATGTGTGTGTGTGTGTGTGTGTGTGTGTAGTTTGAATACAAAAATTTGTTTCTTCAATTGTTACATTTCTCAGTGTATAGTTTGCTAGCATGGTTAGGAAAAAAAATCACTAACTGATTTAAAAGACAAAATGTATTGTCTTAAAGTTCTGCAATTTAGAAGTCCCAGATCAGGGTGTTAGCAGGGTTGGTTCCTCTGAGGGCAAACAATATGTTTCATGTCTCTCTCTCCTAGGTTCTGTGGTTTGCTGGAAATCATTGGCATGACATAGCTTATAGAAGCATTACCCCAATCTCAGCCTTCATTTCACATGGGATTCTCCATGTTTGCTGTCTGTATCCAGATTTTCTCATTTTATATGGACACATGTCATGTTGATTTAGGGGCCCACCCTAGTCCAGTATGATCTCTTCTTAACCAACTGTATCAGCAACAATCCTTTTCCCCAAATAAGATAACATTCTGAGATAATGAGGCTTAAGAATTCAACACATGGGAGGGGGGCAAGATGGCAGAGATGTGGGAGACCATATTTCAACTGGGCCCCTAAGGTGAAGTAATTATCTACCAGAACACTCTGAACACCCATGAAATCAGCCTGAGATGTATGATTATACACTTCTGGATCTCTATGGGGCAGAAAACACCAGTAGAGAGGTAAAGCAGAGGGGGAACAATCAGACTGATATCTGAGGATAAACAGAAATGTGGGGGGGGCCACCAGAAGCAACCCAATTGGAAAGTAACACCCCAGTAAGAAAGTACCCTGTAATTGGGGACCAGCATTATTTTGGAGTCTGGTTAAAAGCACTCAAAAGTAGCAAAAGATCTTAAGGGGCAACTGGTAGAATTGGACAGTCACAGGCTCAAGCCTAAATGCATGGTCCCAGGACAACCATTGTTGGTGACCACCCATGGCAGAGAGATTGTGGTGACAGAGCCTCCAGTTCCTGGTCCCGGGGCCCCCAGGGTTGTACGGCTTGCACCACCACTTGACTGGGATGCACTCCCATGCCCACATGAGGGAGTCTGGTGGGCCCATTCTAGAACCACAGCCTCTTTTACTTTGTGCTCACTGTGTGACTGGGATCTGAATCAAGATCCCCCAGCACCTGAGACTGCTCTGTGCAGGTGCTAGCCAGTGGTCTCTAAGACCAGCCAAGATTCTGGACACTCCTAGCCCAGACTTGAAGGAATTCAGCAAGATCTCTGGACAGGATCTCTCAGCAGGCAGCAATCTGCAAAACCCTGAGGTCTGAACCCCAGACAAGAGTCCCGGCAAATACAGCCACTGGAAGTAAACTCCCTAGACCAATATTGTTCGTGGATTTAATAGCATGGGGGTGCAGAGACAAGCAGGCACTTTGGATGATCCCTGAGATGGTGGCTGGGATGTGCACTGTCTGTGGGAGGTAGCACAGCTCAGCAGAGTTTACAGAGAAGATTCTGTGTGTTCTGGACCAACCAGACGGGATCAGACTGAGGCTTCTCTCTGAGATGGAATTCTGGTTTGCTTTTCACTAAACCTCCAAAAAGCCATGAAAAGCTGCCAAAACCCAAAAAACTCCAGAGAACACAAGCCTGAAAAACTAGTTTCCACAGTGCCTAGCCCCTTGATAGGGGGCAGAAGGACTCACCCTAAGCAAGACTGACTAAAACACAATGCAGCAGTCACCTCCCCCAGAAAGCCAACTAAAAGAATGAGAGGACAACCACCACAGGGTCCCCATAAAACTGTTCAACCCCAATATCAGGGAAAAACAATATGTTAAGCTCCTGGTATTGCCTTAAAATCTGTATATTTCATAGATACAACTTTTATTTTTAATTCGTTCCCATTATTCTTGTTCTTTTTAATTTCTTTAACCTACTTACCATTACAATTAGAGGTTTACTAGAACATATTGCATAATAACCTTTTAACTTGAACTTTTTTCACACATATACCTGTGTTTTTCTTTTTCTTTTCTATTTTTTTAATATACATATAATACAAGCTTCAAGGTAATCCTCTTTCCCTAATCAATACTACCCCTATATACAAACCAGTTTTAATCTCCCTTTGTCTCTGGAAAGTTGAGTCATTTAACAAAGATATCAAGATATACCCCGGAAGAATCAAAATAACCTTCCTCCCCCACATCGAGAATTTATAACCACCTTCCTATCTTCTGTCAGTGTTTCTGGGTATTTGCTTTTGTTCTGGTATTATATAAATCTTATCCTTGGGGTTCATTTTGGCTGGGTTCTTTTTGTTTTTCCATTTTTGTTTGAATACTTTATAATTCTTACCTTTGGGGCCCATTCTGGCTGGGTCTTCTCTCTCTCTCTCTCTCTCTCTCTCTCTCTCTCTTTTTTTCTGTGTCTATCTCTCTGTCTCTTTTCTTTCTTTTTGGTGATGACTTCTGATTGCTTAGAAGCATTCCAGGGTGCAGCTTGCCTGGACCATGGTTGATATATTCAGCTACACGTCCCCTCACCAACCTCTCATCAAAATGACTAGGAGAAGGAACACCCATCAGAGGAAAAATTCAGAGACTTTGCCCTCACCATCAGAGCTACTGGATATGGACATAAACAGTATGTCAGAAAGGGAATTCAGGGTAAAAATTATCCAGGCAATGGCTAGCTTGGAGAAAAGCATTAATGACAACATGGAATCAATTAGGACAGAGGTGAAAGCTACCTGAGAAGAAGTTAAAAATGCTATCAATGAGATCCAATCTAATCTATTCTAACAGCTAGGGTAACCAATACAGAAGACAGAATAGTGATCTAGAGGACAAACTGATAGAGAAAAAGGATCAGGAGGAGGCCTGGAACAAACAGCTTAAAAGCCATGAAAACAGTATTAGGGAAATAAATGATGCCATGAAACATTCCAGCATCAGAATTATTGGGATCCCTGAAGGGGAGGAGAAAGAAAGAAGACTAGAAGATATAGTTGAACAAATTCTGGATGAAAATTTCCCAAATCTGGGGAATGGAACCAGTGTTCCTGTTCTAGAGACAGAAAGAACACCCCCAACAACTACGAATCTAGAAATATCTCAAAGAACTTGATTGTGACTCTGACGAATCATAATTTTAGACAAGAGCTTTTGAGAGCAGGTAGGGAGAAGAGATTCCTTATGTAAAGAGGAAGGTCCATCAGAATAATGTCAGACCTGTCCATAGAAATCTGACAAGCCATAAAGGGCTGGCAAGACAAAATCTGGGCACTAAAAGGGAAGAACATGCAGCCAAGAATATATTATCCAGCAAGGCTGACATTCAAAATGGATGGAGAGATGAAGAGCTTCCAAGACCAGCAAGGTTTAAAAGAGTATGTGATCACAAGCTGGCAGTATAAGAAATATTAAGCAGGGTTCTTTAAAAGAAGAAAAAAAAACCAAGAGTTACATAGAACAGAAATTTACAGAGACAATCTATAGAAACAAGGACTTCACAGGCAACATGATGTCAATAAAAACTTATCTTTCAATAATCACTTTCAATGTGAATGGCCTAAATGCTCCCATAAAATGGTACAGGGTTTCAGGCTGGATAAAACTATAGGACCCACCCATATGCTGTCTGCAAGAGACCCATTTGGAACCTAAAGATACATCCAGACTGAACATGAAGTAATAGAGAACCATCTTTCATTCCAATGGACCTCAGAAGAAAGCTGGAGTAGCAATTCTCATACCAGATAAATTTGACTTTAAGGTAAATACTATAGTCAGAGATACAGAATGATATACATCATTCTTAAAGGGTATATCCACCAAGAAGTTATAACAATTCTAAATATTTATACCCCCAATATGGGAGCAGCCACCTATAAAAGCAAACTGTTAATCAAAATAAAAAATCATATTGATATGAATATATTAATAGTAGTGGATCATAACACATCACTCAGTAATAAACAGACCATCCAAGCAGAAAATCAATAAAGAAACAAAAGCATTGAATGACACATTGGACCAGATGGACCTCATAGATATATACAGAACATTCCACTCTAAAATAACAGAATACTCATTCTTCTCTAGTGCACATGGAACTTTCTCCAGAATAGACCACACACTGGGTCACAAATCAAGGTTCGACTAATAACAAAAGATTGAGATTATTCCCTGTATATTCTCAGACCACAATGCTTTGAAACTGGAACTCAACCACAGGAAAAGTGTGGAAGGAATTCAAACACTTGGAAGCTAAAGACCACCCTGTTTAAAAATGTTTGGATCAACCAGGATATCAAAGAAGAACTAAACAATTCATAGAAACCAATAAGAATGAAGACACATCAGTTCAATACTTTTAGGATACGGCAAAGGTGATCTAAGAGGGAAATACATAGCCATCCATGCCTCCCTCAAAAAAAGATTTAAAAATCCAGAATACACCAGCTATCTTTGTACCTTAAAGAACTGGAGAATCAACAAGAAATTAAGCCAACCCCACACACAAGAAGAGAAATAATCAAGATTAGAGGAGAAATCAATGAGATAGAAACTAGAGATAGAGTAGAACACATCAACAAAACTAGAAGCTGTTTTTTTTTGAAAGAATCAATAATATCAATAAATCATTGGCCAAACTAATCTAAAGGAAAAGAGGGATGACTCAAATTAATAAAATTATAAATGAAAATCTTGACTGACACCAAGGAAATAGAAACAATCATCAGAAATTAGTATCAACAGTTATATGCCAATAAATTAAATAACCTAGAAGAAATGGATGCATTCCTGGAAATTTATAAACTTCCATACCTGGAGCAGAAAGAAATTGACAACCTGAATAGACCAATACTTAGAAAGGAGATAGAATCAGTGATCAAAACACAAGAGCCCAGGACCTGGCAGAATCCCTGGAGAATTCTACCAAACATTCAAAGAAGAAATAATACCTATACTCCTGAAGCTGTTTCAAAAAATAGAAACAGAATAAAAATTTCCAGACTCTTTTTATGAAGCCAGCATTACCCTGATCCCCAAACCAGGCAAAGACCACCAAAAAGGAGAATTTCAGACCAATATCCCTGATCAATATGGATTCCAAGGTTCTCAACAAGATCCTAGCTAATAGGATCAAACTGTACATTAATAAGATTATCCACCATGACCAGGTGGGTTTTATCTATGGGACGCAAGGGTGTTTCAACATTTGCTAATCAATTAATGTGGTAGAACAAATCAATAAAAGAAAAGAGAAGAACCACATGTTCCTCTCAATTGATGCAGAAAAAATATTTGACATGATATAGTGTCTATTCCTGATTAAAATGACTCAAAGTATAGAGATAGAGGCAACATTCCTTAACTTCATAAAATCTATCCATGAAAAACCCACAGCAAATATCATCCTTAATGGGGAAAAGATAACAGCCTTCCCTTTGAGTTCAGGAACACAAGGATGTCCACACTTGCCACTGTTATTCAACATAGTACTAGAAATCCTAGCAACAGCAGTCAGACAAGAAAAAGAAATAAAGATTTTCAAATTGGCAAAGAAGAAGTCATATTCTCTCTCTTTGCAGATGACATGATACTTAATATTGAAAACCCAAAAGACTCCAACCCCAAACTGCTAGAACTCATACAGCAATTCAGTAATGCGGCAGGATACAAAAGCAATGCACAGAAATTGGTTGCTTTCTTATACACTAACAATGAAAATATAGAAAGGGAAATTAGAGGATTGATTCCATTTTCTATAGCATCAAAAACCAGAAGATATCTGGGAATAAACCTAACCAAACAGGTAAAGATCTATACTAGAGGAAGTACAGAATATTCATGAAAGAAACTGAAGAAGACACAAAAAGATGGAAGAGCATTCCATGCTTGTGGATCAGAAGAATAAACATTGTTAAAATGTCTATCATGCCGAAAGCATTTATACTTTCAATGCCATCTCTATCAAAATTTCACTGGCATTTTTCAAAGAGCTAAAACAAACAATCTTAAAATTTGTAGGGAATCAGAAGAAATCCTGAATTGCTAATGAAATGTTGAAAAAGAAAAACCAAACTGGGGGCTATCGGTTGCCTGATTTCAAGCTTTACTACAAAACTGTGATCACCAAGACAGCAAGGTACTGACACAAAATCAGACACATAGACCAGTGGAACAGAGTAAAGAGCCCAGATATGTACCCTCAATGCTATGGTCAAATAATCTTCAACAAAGCAGGAAAAAAAATACAGTGGATAAAAGATTGTCTCTTCAATAAATGGTGCTGGGAAAATTGGACAGCTGTGTGTAGAAGCATGAGACTCAACCTTTCTCTTACATCATACACAAAGGTAAACTTGAAATGGATAAAAGACCTCAAGTGAGGCAGGAATCTATCAAAATCCTAGAGAAGAACATAGGCAGTAACCTCTTCGGCAACTTCTTTGAAGATACGTCTCTAAAGGCAAAGGAAACAAAAGTTAAAATGAACTTTTGAGACTTCATCAAGAACAAAAGCTTCTGCACAGCAAACAGTCAACAAAACAAAGAGGCAACCCACAGAATGGGAGAAGATATTTGCAAATGACACACAAAGCAGATAATCATGTCAGAAAATGGCAGAAGACATGAACAGACACTTCTCCAAAGAAGACATACATATCATTAACAGATACATGAAAAAATGTTCATCATCATTAGCCATCAGGGAGATGCAAATCAAAACCACATTGAGATAACACCTTATATCCATTACAATGGCCAAAATTAACAAGATAGTAAACAACATGTGTTGGAGAGGATGTGGAGAAAGGGGAACCCTCTTACACTGTTGGTGGGAATGCAAGTTGGTGCCACTTGGGAAAATAATTGGAGATTCCTTAGTAAGTTAGAACTCAGAGCTACCCTATAACCCTTCAATTGCACTACTTGGTATTTACCCCAAAGAGACAGATGTAGTGAAAAGAAGGGCCATCTGTACCCTAATGTTCATAGCAGAAATGGCCACAGTCAACAAACTGTGGAAAGAACCAAGATGCTGTTTAATGGACAAATGGATAAAGAAGATCTGATCCATGTATACAATGGAGTATTATGCCTCCATCAGAAAGGATGAATACCCAACTTTTGTATCAACATAGAGGGTACTGGAAGAGATTATGCTGAGTGAAATAAGTCAAGCAGAGAGAGTCAATTGTCATATGGTTTCACTTACTTGTGGAGCATAAGGAATAACAAGGAAGACTTTGGGAAATGGAGAGGAGAAGTGAGTTGGGAGAAATCAGAAGGGGAGAAAAACCATGAGATTCTGTGGGAATCATGAGAAACAAACTGAGGAATTTGGAGGGGAGGGCATGAGGGGTTGGGTGAGCCTGATGGTGGCTATTATGGAGGGCACGTACTGCATAAAGCACTGGGTATGTGCATAAACAGTGAATTTTGGAACACTGAAAAAATAAAATAAAATAAATTCAACATATAAATTTGGGGGGCAAAATTCAACCCATAACCCTCAACAATTTAATTTTTATGTATTTTTAACTTAGTTTATATTCTTTTGCAGGGTAATAGCTTACTTAATATCAATAAAAATACAAAATGTAAGGAATAGGAGCAATGAAAATAGTATTAATCACACTGAATTTTCTCTATGGGAAGATCTCTTCTGAACATATTAAAGAAAACTAAAGAGAACATACCAAGTTCAGCTGTGAATTATTAATATATGTTCTATATATCCTTGAGTCTATGCATTCATGTGGGAATTGAAAAAGAGCCATATTTTACTAGAGGCATCATTCACTTTGTATCAGAGCAAACACTGTCCACATGTAGGGAAAACTTTCACAATTTACAAGAATAGTGACCTAATTAACAAACCATAAAATTGCCAAATTCTTACTTCTTATTGTTCAGTGTGCTCAGGAAACCCACCCAGGTTGTAGACTATAAAGTGAGTTTGATAACCTGATATTGATGTATACTGATATATTGATAACTGCTAAATTTCTTCTTTCTACTTTTTTAAAGATTTTGATTATTTGAGAGAGGGAGAGAGAGAGCATGTATGAATGGGGGAGGGGTAGAGAGGCAGATAGAGGGAGAAAAGCAGAGCAGTGAGCCTGATGCAAGGCCCCATCCCAGGACCCTGAGATCATGATCTGAGCCAAAGGCAGATTCTTAACAGAGACTGGGCCACCCAGGTGTCCCCCACCATTGTCTTCTTTAAATATAAATACATTCTCTGCTGGAGATAGAAAACACAGCTCCCTTTATTTCCTCTGAACTCAGATATGAAGCCTGGTGAGATCACAAGGACAAGTATTTGACAATGCTAGAAAATAAACACAAGTGGGCAGATCCAGGAAGAACACAAGAATCTGAACTACCATAGAAAAACAGTAAACTTAACAATTTTTGAATCTGCTATCCTAAGCCTGAACTCATTACACACCAAAACTTGGAAGTAAGTGTAAGGGTTTATAGGCGAGATAAACAGGACACCAGGCGAGGTAGGCACAAGGCAAGATTTATTAAAGGAACTCTCCAGCAAAGTTTCAGGGCTCAGGAGAAGGGGAGCCAGGAAAGTCGCTCTGGAAGGAGGGGAGCACCCTTGGGCGAGGTTCCGCGACTCTGGAAAGTGGAGTCCGGGAAGTTGCGCTAGGAGGGAGGCGGTGGGGGTCTTTTACTGGGCCAAGGCAGGGCATGCGCTCACATCCATATATGGTAGGGTATTTGGTGATCAGAGGGTATGGTATGTGGGTTGGGGGGGGGAGTCCTGATACTTCTGTTTCCTGCATAGGTATCGGGTTACATATGGAGACATGACCAGGGCATACATCCTTTTGGCGGGAGAGTCAAGGGTTGAGGAAGGGGGTGAGGGGGCTGGAAGATGGCAACATTGGCGATCATTTCTATTGTTTCTCCTGCATTCCCAGAGCCACCGACCCAACAGTAAGCACTGGGTAAAGATACTGTGAGGTACAGAAGAAATCCTCTAATTTTGGCTGAATGGGCAGAAAAGGGAGCCCTAAAAGTTACAGGCAAAGAGAGCAATCCATAGGGGCAGTAGGGGGTGGGGATTCTTTTTCTTCCTTCTCCCAGTGCCTAAATGGTCCCATAGTGGGTTATCAATGTACCAGTAGTGATGTTAAGGAGAGATACGATAGCTTCCTGTCTTCCTGCCACTGGCCTTGAAAGTGTCATAACCAAGGAAGTCAATAGTTTGTGGCCAAAGGATCCAAACAGCGAGTTTACTGAAACAGAAAGTACTAAGTGATAATGGAGATGGAAGAGCTCGGGAAAATTATCCTATAAAATTGTTTTGAATTCCCTAGTTCACCCAAGACTTGGGTATGCACAAATCTGATGGTAATTTGAATACCAAAGACTTTGAGAACATCTATCCAGGTGATGTTGACCACAAGATGTTGTACAGGCAGGACAGACTTGAGGAATACTGCAAAGGCTTTGAAAATTGAACTAACATTGGAAAAGCCCACCAAAGCAAAATAAACAAAAATAAGACTCCAAATTGCACTATTTAAAATCTCTAAATGTCCACGATACAAACAGAAGTCACTTGACATATCAAGAGCCATGAAAATCTCAACTCAGATGCGTGGGGTCTCAGATTGGTGCCACCAAACATGGAGTAGCCCAATTGGGTGGAAGCCAGAGTGTGCAGGTGGTGAAAGAATTTACCCAAGGCAGAAAAAAGGAGATAAGTTTATTGAATACACTGGAAAGGAGAAGTAGGCAGGACAGCAAAGGAGAGACTGCCTGCCACAAGGCTGTGGTGAGGGGCTGTAGTTAAAAGGGAAGGTGAGGAGATATGGGAACATATGGAATTTTCCCTTTTTGGTCCCTATTTCCTGGTGTAAGTAACTCATTTGTCAGTTAGGGCTTATGCGTATTTTGAGGTGGGTCACCAAATTGAGTAAGGGATGAATGGGGCTAGGTAGGGGACTACAGGATCAGTCTCATAAAATCCCCAAAATGTGGAGATGTAAGGAAAGCAGAGATAAGGCAACAAACCAAACTATCCTGTCCTAGGTGTCAGAGGTATGGTCTTGTTATAACAACTACTTGTGATAAAAAAAAAGAATTGACATACTCTGAAAAAGAAGTAAGCCATTAAAGGTGTTATTATTAGTCCTTAGTCAATGGTGCTATCAATAGAGACGTAAAAAAGAATTATGTTCCCTGGTTAGCTTTCCATAAAAGACCAACCCTAGAAGCCCCCAGTGGCAACCATTTTGGGAGCCCTCTCACTCCTGAGAGCTTTTTTTATACCCTCACTTAATAAAAATCTATCACTTTACTCACTCTCCTTTGTGCGAGAGATTCATTCTTCAATTCCTTGACTCTGGGAGACAAGAACCTCACTCTCCTGTTTCATAATGGGCCTGTTTGTACTCAGCTAGGAGACTGCCAGTCATTATGGGCCCTTCTACCTTACTCTGTTGTTCAAATAGATTGCCTAAAAGTGGCTTTTAAATTCCCTCCTAACAGATCTACAATGACAAATCTTTGTCATTTGAATGGAGATCTTCAGTAGCTGTTTCATGCTGAATGAAGGGAGTAGCGATGTCGCTACCAATGGGTCAACATTGGTCTGTTGGGAATTTAATAGGAGTTATGGAAGGCTGAGGCTGCTGTGTCTAGAGTTGATAACATATGGGAGTTTCCTTGGCAGAGAGGATCATCTATCTGTTTGAAGTTTTGACAGTGAGGGAGTCTTGACACCAGGTAGGAAAACACTGAAAACGACACAAAATGATGCTAGTATTATTGTGGGGTGGGGGAAGCCTCATAAAAAAACCATCAATAGTTGACCAAAATTTTTCTCCAAACCAGGAGTTAACCAGTCAATAAAAGAGAGAGAAAGATAGTTTGAAGCACCGATTTGAATATTTGTATCTTTTAGCAATATCTGTTACATTTTTGTGGTAATCTAGAATATATACAAAACATTCTGGGTTTTTTTTTTTAAGACTTTATTTTTCAGAGAGAGGAGGGGTGATAAAATACATAAACAGGAGGATCAGTAAGCAGAGAGAAGCAGGCTCCCCCCTGAGCAAGAAGCCTGATGTAGGACTTCATCCCAGGACTCTGGGATCATGACCTGAGTTGAAGGCAGACACTTAACTGACTGAGCCACCCAGGTGTCCCACAATATTCTGTTTTAATAATGGCACATGTTCCTCCTTTTGCTGCTATCAAGACATCCAGGACCATTCTATTTTGTAAGACTGCTTTATGCATTTGAGTTATTTCAGTGTTTAATAATGTAATGCCATTTTGAGAGTCATTTAAGACCTTAATTGTGTAGCCATCATATATTCTGTTTTGTTTAGCAAGCAATCATGTACTTAATAAGAGGAACTTTTGTGGAAACAAAGGAAAAATATAAGTTAATGGCTGGAGCAAATTACAAACTCTGTGTCTTGAGTCTTGAGTGCTGCCCATGAGAAAATTTTTAGATGTCTGGCTTAAAGCATCCTTGGATGGAGTGGGAACGGACCCCAGGAATTAGATGGGTTTTTCTAGTTTGTAATTCAAATGTCTCTACAATTCAAAGTATCTGGTGATCCTTTTGAATGGCCCTTAAAGCCATAGGCACAAAGACTGTCTATAGATGAGTTTTGTAGCAGTCTCTCTGAAGCAGACCTCAAGGCATCCAGCATCAGTTTTCAGGGCTTTAGGGGGAAAAAAGGCAGTTTTAGCTGTCAATGGCTTTAAGAGAATGAAAGAAGATTGAAAATCCTACTCTGGAAGGCCATTGCTAGATATATGAGGAAACCAAAGAATTCAGAATGCAGTCTAGTTTATGATAAAGAGTGATGTGGTTTTGGAATATAGGTGAGGTTCAGTGGGGTGGAGTCCAGAGCTGATGACCAAGAAAGAATTCTTGTGACATTTTTGGTACAAAATGGTGCTTTATTAAAGCATGGGGACAGTACCCATGGGCAGAAAGAACTGCTGCACTGGAGTTGTGAGGGGTGGATAATTATACACTATGGAGCTGGGGAAGGTAAGGAAAAAGAGAGGTTTTAAAAAAAATAGTCATATGCTAAAGGGGACCTAAGAGATACTGGAGGCCTTGACAATGTCAAGTTCAGGTTGTTTTCTCTTCTAGCAAGGCATTTACATTAAGAGAGTTGGGAGATTCCTGGAAGAGTGTCACACACTTCCCATCCAGGAATGATGGGTGGGGGGAAGTTGCAGGATGTCAGCTTTTGCTTTGTCCTTAGCTTGACTTCTGTTCCCTCATCAAATAATATTAATGTTAGGGTATGGAGTCGACCACCCCTCAATTAGACATAGAACTCTTGATAGTGCCAGCCACGCAGCAAGGTTTATTTCCAGCCAGCTGGGGTCCAAGTATCTGCCCAGTGCAGCGGGTTTCAACAAGGACCCTGAGCACTCAAAGCCAAGGGTTTATATAGCATTTTCAAGGCACTTTTTCATAGCTACGTACATATCTTGCACCCCACTTTGACAGTTTAACTTTGTTTAACTTTTTGCCATCCTGGTGTCACCCTGGTGGTTAAGTGAGATTTAGGTTTAAAAAACAATTTAACTTTATTTACATTTCTGTCCGCCTCAGCCTCCCTCAGTTTTATGGTGGGGAGGGCAACTTTAGGCCTTGAGGAACTGAGCCATTTGTCTCTGGAAATTGGGCCATTGAAGAGATAGCCTTTTTGTTATAAATCACCAGGACATTTGCAAACCAAGAGAAACTCCTGACTTGCAGGATTGTGATCTCTGCAAGTTAACTATTTGTTTTTCTTTAACATCTGGTCCCTGTGATGCCACCATCTAACCACCCTGGTGGTATATGATTAAGCTGTTTCTTAGGTTTTAGCTACTTTCTCTTATCTCAAATTACGTGCACGTGTGGGCTGGTTAGGGATGCTCAGTAAAATGGCTTCCTGGCCTTCAGGATGGCCATTCTTATGCTAATCCACTCTTAGAGTACAAGATGCCAGCTATTGCTTTGCCAAGATGGCTGTCCTTATGTCAGGGCTAGATTTGAGGTGGGTACAGCCTTGTTTTTCTTGGCCTCCACACCTGGAGCTGGTTTCCAGGTCTTGTTTTTAAGTCCCGTGGGGGAAGGGGAGCAGGGACAGTTTAAGGGTTAAACAACAAAGTTACTATTTAATTTCAATGGAAGTCTCTGGCTAAAATAAAAATATAAAATAGGTCCTTACATTAAAATCTAACATCTACAAAGGTGTTATTGAAACATATTTCTCTCTATAATCATCTTCATTTTTGTCTAATTTTAACAAACTTGGTCTATTTACATAAGCTTAGCAAGAATAGTGATTAATCATATAGATCCTTTAAAATCAGCTTTGCTGAACTTTTTATAAGGAATTTTTTTTTAATAAGGTATCAAGACCAGAAGCCAAGCAAATACTTGCCATCAGACATGCCTGTAATACCTGTAGAATTGGGTGTATTCCTCTTTTCAAAGTCCCTTCAAACTGCTGAGGTTCCTGCACCTGCCAGGAAGTGACATCCTTTTAGTCACCTTGTAAGGTTGCTGGGGACTGTGTAAGGAAGATATTAGGTCAACACTTCCATTCATTCCATAAAGTCAACTTTAGTTCCTTAAAGCTGTCTGCTCATATCTGAATTTATGTATGTCTCTGTCAAATATGACATGCCAGTCAAAACCTTGGTAAGATAATCAATGTTTCCCATGGTGTCCTGTTATAGGAGAAGAGGTTTTTTATTGAATTTATGCAAATAACAATAATTGCCAGGAAAGTAAGAATACTTATTGAGACTTTTCTGAACCCTGAAGGGTTCAGGTAGCTATAAGTCAAATGCTTCAATTTGTTCACAAAAGATTTTTATCATATATCATGGATATCTTGAGAAAATTTACTTAATCTGGAAGAATAATCATTAGAGAACCAGCAATGTTTCAAACAAAAGTCATAAAAACTATAATCATCTTCCTCAATTAATTTAGTTCCATGTTACTAATTCTAGTCCAGTTTGAATGCAGCTTTTTTTAGTTAGGTCTGGAAATTCCTATACATTTTAGTTTTATGATTTTAAAGGTATCAAAACCTGTGTTTGTCAAAAATCTTTATGAATCTCCTTGAAGATGAAACACATTTTGCAAGAGAATAAGAACAATAACTATAAATGACAAAAGATTAAAAAATGGATATGGGACTACATTATTATATGGCTGACAAGGAAATCCAGTTATTTTTGTGACACATAACACATCAGAATATCAAGTGTGACACATAACACATCAGAATATACCAAAACATATTAAAACTTAAGGAATTCCATATAATCCCTAGAATAGTTATACCATTTATTCAAACAACATAACCTAAGGCATAATATTATTTGTTGACTAGTGCTTCCCAGTAACTTAACATACCAAATAAAAAGGCCTAATTACTCAAAATAACTTCATTTACAATTTAAATTTCAGGGAACTTTGTTAAAAACCTCAGACCCTTATAAAGCATGCTTAAATAGGATTATAGACTTTCTGTGACCTATAAAGGCAAAACATAAGAACTTTAGTTTTCTGGGCAGAAAAAAAAATGTTGTTTACATTTTCTTATCAAGAGGAGACCAATAATCCAGTAAAACTTTGCCTTTTTAACAGATTCAGTCTCATACCAGTGTACTTTTAAAATCCATTCATCTCAATTTTAGTCCACCTTGACCACACATAATTTTTTCCAGATTTCCCTTCACAAGACTTCTACAACTTTCTTTTGCATTCAGATTTTGTCCAGAGTCTTTTCTGTATAAATAACAGTTTCATTTTAGGGCAAAATTACTTTCTTTTATCTCAATAAAATATATTTCCGTTCCTTATATTTTTTTCATGTATCTTCTACTTTCCTATGTACAGAATTGCTTCCCTTATTTCTATCAGTCTTAATTATATTAGCAAAATATTAACTCTTAGAAATCTTAGTCTCCAGTGAAAACTAAGTAGTAAACAATTGTGAACTGTTATACCAGAATTCTTTATATGGCAAATTTATGAATCAATTAAGCACATTTTCCAACACACACAGATATCTTTAGTTTCCCTTCAATAAGAAGCCAAAAGCAGATAAACTTTAGAAAATCATGTTTCAGTATTTTTATCTTATTTGGAAAAAAAGAAACTTCAATATAAAATGAATTCAATCCAACTTATCATTTAACTTAGCAAAATGTTAGTGTTTCAGTTTCAATAGCTATCCATATGGTCAGACAGCCATGTGACTGAGAAAGACACTTTCTACAGTTTTCTGAAGGTCAAAGTTTTGGAGACAATGTGGTGAAGACTTACACATATGAGACCTCTGATCATTTGGAGGAGTTTAAGTTTTTAAGAATCCAGCCCAAGTGTGAGTCCAAAGGAATAGAGAGGGTTTGTCCCATAGTGGGAAAGACCAGCTGCTGTTTTCCAAAGTGGTATCCCACCAAAGAGAGTGGAGCTCCAACTCATGATCATGATTTCATTCAGGGACATCCCACTGACCTGAAAAAAGACCAGTCCTTATTGTAAGCATCTATTTAGCCAGAGCAATTCTATCTTGGATTAAATAGCCATTTTGTTGTTTATGCAGTAAAATATGGTCAACCAGTCCCAGGTAACAGAGCCTAAATACAAGGGCAGGTCAGGCCAGGTGGAGACATCCAATTAGTGGGTCAGTCTCCCTAGCTACCAAGGAGTGTGGGCCCTGCCTTTTGCATGCCTTTTGGGCACCAATTCTGACCAAGGTGACAGACTCATTCAAATATCTACTATAGGGTAAATTGTAATTCAATTGGCCACCCGTGTGTGACCTAGCATGACTGTGCAGCTTTCTCTGTGTGTTACAATCTCATTGGCTGCCTGTGTGTGGACAGCCTCAACCACATGGCCTTTGCCCTTTAAAAGTTAGTCCATAAGGCTGGAAGGGGTCACCCTCTCTGTAATAGGCAGCCCTGACAGGTCAGTTTGATTCTCAATTCTTGGCATAAAATAAACCTTTGCTTGACCTTCACTTTGTATCAGTCTCACTCCTTTGATCACGGACCTATCACTTATGGGTAACTGACTCTACTGTGGTGTTCCACCAAGAAGAGGGTCAACTTTCTGCTGGAGTGTTCCCTGCAAGAGGAAAAGCCAGACACTGGGTGCCCAAACTGGGTCACAAAGAAAAGAGGGAGGACTCACCACTCAGATGCTCAGATGCATAGGTTCATCTTTGCCCATAGATCAAGGTGGTGGCTAGACTCATGGGAACAAAGGAATAAGGTGGAGGGAGCAAAAAGAAGTAAGGTGGCTGAGAGTCAGCTAGTGTCAGGAAAGGGTACCAACTGATTTCCATAATGTGTGATTCACCCTGAGCAAGCTGCCACTGTTAATTGCACTACAGGTTTGGAAAAACTCTCAGGAAGAAAGAGTGAGAAAAGGGGTCCTTCACCCTCACAGGCAGACTGTCCAGCCTATTCATTCTCAGATCACACCAAGAAGGTGTCCTGACCAGACATCTTCAATTGTTGGAGGAGTACTAGGGTTAGGCTGCCAAAGGGCTGAAGAGAGAAAGGAGAGGAAGGGAAGGATCCTTCCAAAGGGCAATGGAAGAAATCCCTCGCTCTTTCAGGGAGGGTGGTCTGGCTGGTTCCCCCTGAGGCCTCCAGTTCTCACCAAGGAGTAACCTCAGATGGAAGTCATGGTTCCCCAAGGAGTACAAGAGTGAGTCTGTTGCAGAAAATCTGAGGTGACTGAGGAAATTCAAAATGCCACACAAGAGAGCAGGGAAAAGTTAGCTTTATTAACGTCAGCAGCCTCCCCAGGATTCCTTCCCAAAGACTGAGAACCCAACAGGGTTAGGAGTGTTAATGGTTACAGGCAATGGGGCATGATATTCTCTCAAGGCCAAATGACCCTTGCAGAGGTGTCTCAGGAGAGTGCTAAATTACCCCTGGGGGCTGTTTCTCTTCCTTTTCTTATTCAAACAGGACCCGGCCTCTGGTCTTTTTCTTCTTTCTCAGCAGGAGCAATGACTTGTTATCTTATCTTAGTCAAACGGGATAGATATTTGGTCTTTCCTTGGCCTTAGCAGGAGCAAAGGGGACCCAGCCTCTGAAAGAGGCTGGAGCCAGGAGTCTCTGTCCACCTCAGGTCCATCTAGGGAAAGTCTGAAGAAATTCCCAGAGAATTCACACAAAACCCCAACCAACAAAACCTCCCCATATAGGCCAATAAATGTAGGGTCTCCCAATCATATGTGGGCCACCAAACATGAAGTAACCCAATCAGATGGAAGCTAGTAGCCCCCCTGGTGAAAGAATTCACCCCAAGCGGAACAAAGGAGATAAAATTTTATTGAATACACTGGAAAGGAGCAGTGTGCAGGACAGTAAGGGAGACTGTGCAATGAGGCAGTGATGGGGGGCTGTAGTTAAGGTGGAAGGTGAGGAGATATGGGAACATATAGAATTTCCCTTTTTTGTTACCTGTGTCCTGGTGTAAGTAACCCATTGGTCAGCTATTATAGATATTTTGAGATGGGTCACCTAATGGGCCTGTTTGTATCCAGGCAGGAGAGTGAGGGTCACCGTGGGCCCTTCTACCTTTTTTAGGCTTCAATTGCTCAAGTTGGTTGCCTAAAAGGCCTCTACAAGATGGAAAAAAATTAAAATAAACTAACAATGTGATGACACAGGAATTGAGAAAATTACACAGTCTCAACAATAGAGAGAAAAAAAGATTGGGGGAAAAAATGGAAGAGTCTTAGAGACCTGTGAAATAACAATAAAGGATACAGTGTTCACATCTTCAGGGTCCCAGAAGAAGAAAACAAGTACAAACCAAAAAAAAAATACATTTTTTTAAAGAAATGACGATGAAAACTTCCCAAGATTGGCAAAAAAAACCATGAAATTAGATTTAAGAGGCAGAGTAAATTCCAATGAGAATAAGCCCAGGGAAATCCACACCCAGATACACCAGATAAATCATAATTAACTGCTGAAATCTTTTTTTTTTTTTCTTTTTAAGATTTTATTTATTTATTTATTTGAGAGTGAGAGAGAGCATGAAAGAGGGAAGGTCAGAAGGAGAAGCAGACTCCCCATTGAGCAGGGATCCTGATGTGGAACTTGATCCTGGTACTCCAGGATCATGACCTGAGCCAAAGGCAGTGTCTTAACCAACTGAGCCACCCAGGTGCCCTAACTGCAGAAATCTTAAAACAAAAGAAAAGTTGTGTAAGCAGACACAGGGAAAATAGTGTTCTATCTACAGAGGAGCAACAAATAACTATAGAATTCTCATCAGAAGTTATAGAGGCCAAAAGAAAGTAGAACAATATTCTTAAAGTGCTGAAAAGAAAGGAATTAACTCAGAATTCTATATTCACTAAAAATAGCCTTCAGGAAAGAGATGTTCTCAGATGAAGGGAAATTAATAGCATTTGTAGTCAGAAGACTTGCTCTAAGAAAGGTGCTAAAGGAAATTCTTCAAACTGAAGAGAAATAGTACTAGATGGAAAATTGAAACATTCCATGGAGTGCAGCTGACATGCCTGGACATTGTACACAGTATAAACATAAGGTGATTCTGAAAGGTGGAGAAAAGAAAGACCATCTAAGCTTTTGAGACTCAAGGACCCACACTGTAATTAATGTCCTGTGCTTTCTTTTTCCTTATACATACCAGGAGTGTGCTACAGAAGCAGGCAAACTGGAAAATCAATGGGCAAGATAATAAGCTTCAAGAAAGCTCTGCTTTCTCTAGCTAAAGGACCAGGAGAGGAGCAGCCTTTCAGAAAATAACTACCCATGGAAAAATATTACAGCTCTGTCTCCCTCCCCCAGATTATAGGCTCAAGGGAAAGCCTATATTACCACCTCACTCAGACATGACGGCCATCCTCTCCTGCCAGAATTGTTAGAAAATGCTGAGTAGGGATGCCTGGGTGGCTCAGTTGGTTATGCATGGGCTTTTGGCATAGGTAAGGATCCCAGAGTCCTGGGATGAGTCCCACATCGCATCAGTCTCCTTGCTTAGCAGGGAGCTTGCTTCTCCCTCTCCCTGTCTGCCCCTTCCCCTGCTTGTGCTCTCTGACAAATGATTTTTTAAAAAATTTAAGAAAGAAAGAGAAAGAGAAAGAGAAAGAAAGAGGGGAAGGAAGGGAGGGAGAAAATGCTGAGTAGGGTACCTGGACTTCCATCCCCACCTGGTGTTTCCAAGGAGCCCCATCTCTTCTTCCCTCCCTACCTGGGTCCAAGAAAGCTCAGAGGAAAGTTGTGACTTCCAGCACTAGTAAGGACCATAATTCCTCTTGGCATCTTGCTATTGGAGGACACATTGAAAACACTGAGGGGACTCTCTCTGCCAAGCAGAGCCAGCAGAGTGGAGTGGGGAGCCAGAACTCCCAGTCCATCAGTAATAAGGTGTCTCTTCCTCAGAGCATCCCTTGAGGTGTGCCACAAGTTTAAGCACCCTCTTCAGCTTACTGAAAGAAAGAAAGGAATGAGGAGGCTGGTTATGGGAAGGTGACCAGGAAGAGCAAGGTAAAGAAAGATAAGGTTTGCTATGCAGATTTAAATCTAAAGCTGCTCCACTGAGTCATTCCCTTCTTCCTGGTGCAAAGAGGGAGACACCCTTAGAAATGGAGATTTTCTTTATAAATGTAAATTTATCTAACAAAAGAGTAACTTGTCTGTTTTCAGAGCTTGTGGCACCTCTGCTATTTCTCAAAATAATCACCACTAAATAATCCTTATGCCAGAGGCATATTTTACAGTGTCACAGTCTGCTGCACTTAAGCCTCATCACAGAATTCTCCAGGTCAGCCTCTGCTCTGTTGCTTGCTTAGGTCCTCAGGTGGTAGGTTAATGCTAACCTCTGGTTCACCTCAGACACAGGAAGAAAATGATCATATTCAGCACAATTCAGATTTTATTTTTCATATCTCAACAGCTCTTTTTAAATTGTTCCCTTTTGCCAGTAATAATCTGCAGCTCATTAAAAATGACAGCTAACTTCAGTGAGACTTCATTTTGGAGAATTATTGTGGAAGAATCCTTATCAGCTGTTATTTACACCTCTGGCTTCTACTGTCATTGATTATTCCATATATTTTCCTTCATCAAGTGTAGGTGATGTAGGAAAAGACGTTAGGGTTCAAAGTTAATGGCCAAGAGAAAAAATCAAGATGTCTTTGGTGCAAAAAGGTGGCTTTCTTGAAGCACCAGGACAGGAATCATGGGCTGAAAGAGCTGCCCCGAGGTCATGAAGAGTAACCTGTAATATAGTTTCAAGTTCAGAAAGGGTTAGGGATAGTGTAAACCTTCCAGGTTTGTTTTTTTTTTTTAATTATTTTTATGTAAGGACCTATTTAGAAACTGTCCCTGCTCCCCTTCCCTCAGGGGATTTACTTGGAGACAAGTCCCAAAAACTAGCTTCAGGTAACAAAGCCCAGATACAAGGGTGGGGTCAGGTCAGGTGGAGACATCGGAACAGCTGAACGGCTGAGGGATGCATACTGTCTCCCTGGTTACCAAGGAGTATGGGCCCCACCCTTTGGGAGCCTTTTGGGCACCAATCCCAATCAAGGTGTAATAGGCTGGTTCAAATGTCTACTAGGGTAAATTGTAACTCAATTGGTCACCTAGCATCACTGTGGAGTTTTCTGTGTGTTACAATCTCATTGGCCACCTGTGCGTGGCCGGGCCCGACCGCATGGCCTTTGCCCTTACAAGCTAGTCTGTGAAACAGAGAAGGGTCGCCTTCTCTTGTAAGATTAGGTAAGATTCTTGATGCTTGGAGTGAAATAAAGCTTCGCTTGACTTTCACTTTGTATCAGTCTCTCTCTTTTAATCACAGACCCATTATTGGGGCATAACAATTAATATATAATGTATTATTTGCCCCAGGGGCACAGTTTGTGACTTGTCAGGCTTGCACACTTCACAGCACTTACCATATCACATCCCCTCCCCAAAGTCCTCCCTACCCCTAGCAACCCTCAGTTTGTTTTGTGAGATTAAGAGTCTCTTAGGGTTTGTCTCCCTCCCGATCCCATCTTCTTTCATTTTTCCTTCCCTACCCCCAAGCCTCCCACTCTGCCTTTCAAATTTCTCATATCAGGGAGATCATGTGATAATTGTCTTTCTCGGATCGACTTATTTAGCCCACCATAATACCCTCTCATTCCATCCATATCATTGCAAATGGCAAGATTTCATTTCTTTTGATGGCTGCAAAGTATTCCATTGTATGTATATACACCACATCTTCTTTATCCGTTCATCTGTTGATGGACATCTAGGTTCTTTCCATAGTTTGGCTATTGTGGACAATGCTGCTATAAACATTTAGGTGCATGTTCCCCTTCGGATCACTACATTTGTATTATTAGTGTAAATACCCAGTTGTGCAATTGCTGGGTCACGGGGTAGCTTTATTTTCAACTTTTTTAGGAACCTCCATGCTGTTTTCCAGAGTGGTTGCACCAGCTTGCATCCCCACCAACAGTGTAGGAGGGTTCCCCTTTCTCCACATCCTCACCAGCATCTGTCATTTCCTGACTTGTTAATTTTAGCCACACTGACTGGAGTGAGGTGGTATCTCATTGTGGTTCTGATTTATATTTCCCTGATGCCAAGTGATGTTGAGCACTTTTTCATGTGTCTGTTGGCCATCTGGATATCTTCTTTGCAGAAATTTCTGTTCATGTCTTCCCATTTCTTGATTGGATTATTTGTTTTTTGGGTGTTGAGTTTGATAAGTTCTTTATAGATTTTGGATACTAGTCCTTTATCTGATAAGTCTTTTGGGAATATCTTCTCCCATTCTGTCAATTGTCTTTTGGTTTTGTTAACTGTTTCCTTTGCTGTGCAAAAGCTTTTGATCTTGATGAAGTCCGAGGAGTTCATTTTTGCCCTTGCTTCCCTTGCCTTAGGTGATGTTTCTAGGAAGAAGTTGCTGAGGCTGAGGTCAAAGAGGTTGCTGCCCATGTTCTCCTCAAGGATTTTGATGGATTCCTGTCTCACGTTGAGGTCTTTCATCCATTTTGAGTTTGTTTTTGTGTGTGGTGTCAGGAAATGGTCCAGTTTCGTTCTTCTGCATGTGGCTGTCCAATTTTCCCAACACCATTTGTTGAAGAGACTGTCTTTTTTCCATTGGACATTCTTTCCTGCTTTGTTGAAGATTAGTTGACCATATAGTTGAGGGTCTATTTCTGGGCTTTCTATTCTGTTCCATTGATCTATGTGTCTTTTTTTGTGCCAGTACCATACTGTCTTGATGATGACAGCTTTGTAATAGAGCTTGAAGTCTGGAATTATGATGTCACAAACTTCGGCTTTCTTTTTCAACATTCCTTTGGCTATTTGAGGTCTTTTCTGGTTCCATATAAATTTTAGGATGATTTGTTATTTCTTTGAAAAAAAAAAAGATGGTATTTTGATAAGAATTGCATTAAATGTGTAGATTGCTTTAGTTAGCATAGACATTTTTGCAATATTTGTTCTTCTGATTCTTGAGCATAGAATGCTTTTCCAATTCTTTGTGTCTTCCTCAATTTCCTTCATGAGTACTTTATAGTATTCTGAGTACAGATTCTTTGTCTCTTTAGTTAGGTTTATTCCTAGGAATCTTATGGTTTTGGGTACAATTGTAAATGGCATTAACTCCTTAATTTCTCTTTCTTCTGTCTTGTTGTTGGTGTATAGAAATGCAACTGGTTTCTATGCATTGATTTTATATCCTAAGTGAGAGTTTGACTCCTTCTTTGGTGGTTCAGATGCCTTTACTTTCTTTTTGTTGTCTGATTGCTAAAGCTAGGACTTCTAGTACTATAGTGAATAGCAGTGGTGATAATGGATATCCCTGCCATGTTTCTGACCTTAGTAGAAAAGTTCTCAGTTTTTCTCCATTGAGAATGATATTCGCTTTGGGTTTTTAATTGATGGCTTTGATGATATTGAGGCAGAGAGGCAGGTGGGGGTAGCTGGGGGGAGCAGGCTTCCTGCTGAGCAGATAGCTCAATGTGGGACTCAATCCCAGGACCTTGGGATCATGACCTGAACTGATGGCAGAGTGCCCTATTCTTTCCTTTATTAATGTATTCTATCACATTGATTGATTCATGGATGTTGAACCAACCTTGCAGCCCTGGAATAAGTCCCACTTGGTCGTGGTGAATCATCCTTTTAATGTTCTGTTGGATCCTATTGATAGTATTTTGGTGAGAATTTTCGCATCTGTGTTCATCAAGGATATTGGTCTGTAATTCTCTTTTTTGATGGGGTCTTTGTCTGGTTTGGGGATCAAGATGATGCTGGCCTCATAAAATGAGTTTGGAAGTTTTCCTTCCATTCTATTTTTCGAAAGAGTTTCAGGAGAATAGGTATTAATTCTTGAAATGTATGGTAGAATTCCCCTGCCTCCTGGGTATCTTGGAGACAAGGTTTCCAGGATTTCGATAGCTAGCTAGTTAGGAAAGGTCATTTATTACTATTTAGTAAGACCTTAGTCGTGAAACCCTTTAGATTTATATCAGTGGGTCATATGCTTGGGAGATGATTGTCAACATATATCTTAGGGGGTTTAGAGATAAAGAAAGTTCCTGAAGGAATTTTCATATGTTAAAGGAGACTCACAAGATCCTGGTTGTTGGGCTAAGATTGCCTTTTGACCTTAGGAAAATATTAACATCCAAGGCAATTGAGTTCCTAGAGGAATGTTACTCTGCCTGTTTCAAGTACTTGTCAATGGGCTGTAGGTAGTAAGAAAACTTAAAACTTTTCTTCTGCCTTTGTTTCCCACATCACAAGTAAGAAGAGATCTAAGAATATCTCTTAGACAAACTTGAAAATTTCTTTCATAAGATTCTTTTATAGTAAAATATGATAAATTATGTATTATTCATAATTTAAGAAATTAAGATATGCTTAATTTTATATTCCTGTTAACAAAGAATTAACTGATCAGTAAGAATAACAAGGAAAGATTGGTTGACAACAAAAAAATTTAATTGTTGAAAGAAATGCATTTATTCTTAAACACTTTGAAGATTCAGCTGGTTCTGATGTTCAAGGAACATGCTTCATGTCTCAGTGCAATATTTAGAATATCAATTATTGTCATATGTTAGTTTGTTAAATGCTTCCTCTTTAACATGTTTCTTATGTAGATTTTAGATAATGCTCTTTATTACAATGGATATATTTTGCATTTATAGAAAAATTTTCAGTTGGAGAACAAAGAGCAATTAGAGATTATCTTCCAAAGACTATTCTACTTAAAATTCTGTCTCCTCTTTTTGGCAAACAAAGCTAGTCACTTGTCACAACATTTTTATTGTACATCCCCCATATTGTCATTGTGCTGCCAAAGTGTAATTCACCTCCTATAAGAATGCCTTCCTGTTCCTTATATATATACTGCACCACTGTAGATCCAATTCCTACAGCTAATGTCCAGCCAAACCTTCTTCACCTGGGAAACCCATTTGAGGCCTTTACAACTGATGAAGATAATTGGAAGGCAGGCAGGTAGGGACAAGCTGCCCCTGCCCAAAGAGGAAACTGCCTTCAAGAAGATTTTACACCACACTGGAAGGAGCCCTCCACCCTTTCCCATGCATTAGCTAGATGACCAAACCTGATTGGGAGGCAGGTGCAGGAAGGGTTAATCGGAGTAAAACAGCTTGCTAACAAGTCCATAAAACCCCCGGACTTATAAACTCCAGTGTCAAACCTCTTTGGTCCCCTCCTTCCTCTGGAGCTTTGGGTTTTTTTGTTTGTTTGTTTGTTAAGATTTTATTTATTTATTTGAGAGAAAGCAAGAGAGAGTGAGCATGAGTAGGGGAGGGGCAGAAGTAGAGGGAGAAGCAGACCGTTGAGCAGAGAACCTGTTGTGGGGCTCTATCCCAGGACCCTGGGATCGTGGACCTGAGCTGAAGGCAGACGCTTAACCCACTGAGCCACTCAGGTGCCCTGAAATTTACCCATTTTTAAAGTAAAACTTATTTTGACCTAAAAAGTCTCTCCATGTGAGAGAACATGCAAGCTGGCATTATTGCTTCACTGACCAGCCAAGTTAGTGTATGCATCAAGAGAACAGACTATGATTTTAATTTTGACATAAATTATGTGGTACAGCTGGACATCTGACTTCCTCAGGCCTTTGTGTTTTGTTTGTAAAATAAGGGCATCAGATTCCTTGATTGCTAAACTACCCACTGGGCCATTTATCAAATATCCTTTTATTTATAAATTTCAGTGTTATAATTATCATTTAAGGTATCTACATATACAGTTATTATGTATTAGAGACCCAAGTATAATTTGGAATTAATTGTTTAAAAAGCAAATAAGTCTCCTACTGTAACAGAAATGAAAGACATCAAATCCTGCTGAGTACTTTCTACATTTGCTTTCACCATAGCAAACTGTAAATTTTTCATGATAATACTTCATGGACCACTGTCGGTTTGTCCAGGCAAGGCTGTTTTAGTAATTTAAGATGTCACAATAACTCCTTTCCAGTCATCTCTAGGGAAAAAATAGCACAAGGATCTGAAACCCGAAGAGGGATTACTGAGAGAATCTCCTGGTTGATAGATTTACCTGAAGGGATTTTAACCAGGATTTCCTATTTGGTAAAGATGATTTGTTTTAGTGGGCAATTCTCATTACACTTGAGAAAGAACTAGTGATGAGAGATTCTCCTCTGATACTATTTTATTAACTTTCTAAAATAAGACTGATAAAATAACCTAAATTTGACTTCCAGATTAACTTGAGACCTTTCATTATTAATAAGATTGCTTTTTAAAAGTATTTTATGGATGATATTTAAAATAGATCTAAACAGTTTTATTATCTACAGAAAAAGTAAGGTTGTTTTTTTTTCTTTTCCCTAATGTAATGTTTAAAAAAATGTGCAGCACTGAAGATAGGTAAGGTAGAATATAGAGATAAAGATCAAGTGTACAAGATAATGAATCTTATTTTGAAATTGTTGATTTTAGTATCTTTTGATATCTCTTTGCTCATACTAACAAACAATTTAACTTGTGGCAGCCATCAGTTTTATGTTCAGCCTATTGTGAGGACATTTTCTTTTAATAACTCACATCATGTAAAGTTTTATAGCAATGTTAGGGAAAACTGAGAAAATCATATGTGTGTTTGTGTTAATGGAGATCATGGCAAAATTACATTAGGTTCTGTGATGAAACAATGGATTTTTTTTATAATTTCACGACCCAGTTTTAGATAAAAAATATTGACAGTCCTTCAAGGTGGTCTTCTGGTAAGGTCATGGGCTTAATAAGGTTGCTGCCTCTATTTACAACATTTTTTGTGTCTTACTAACTGCTGATCCAGTGTGTGCAACACACATAAAATGACTGGTCTCACTACTTTGTGTCCAGCTATTATTTCAGCCAAGAAAAAAAAAAGGAAGAAATTATTCAGATTGAATGACATAATTTCAAAACTCATTTTCCTGTCTCTGCTTTTAGAAGTCTAGATTGTTGCCACTATGAAATGTGTTCAGTGTTCTAAAATAACCTGTGGGAAGGAATTTCAAACATTATGATAATGACTGCCTCAGTGGGGTTAATGCACATGTGTCTTACCAAACTGACTCCTCAGGAACGCAATCCTCATTTAGAGGGTTATGTTTAGTGAGGTGTCTAAAACATGTTGGCAGTGATAACTGTTATGCCATGGTGGTATTGAAGAGAAGAATCCAGGAGTCTGGAGGAGCCTGACATACCATGGTCCCCTTGGTGGCAGCCTGCTGATTCCATCTAGCCAGTAGATAGGTCTTGGACACTTGCTCGGTGCTGGCAAGTTCAGGAGTAGTGTAGTGAGCAGGAAAGACAAAGTCTGGTGGGGGAGACAATTGAAGGAGTTCAGGACATGCCACCCAAAAATATGCTGCTTGGATATATTCATTATTTTGATCTATAGGCACTTGAAAAACAGCAAATGTAAGGAGAAGCTCTTCTGAACTATTATGTGCCTAAAGACAGGTTTTCCAAAAGGAACCCAATAGGAATCCAATTGTTATAGTCCCCCCCACCACTGCCCACTGCTCAGGATTTTCATCAACTCGGGAAGATTGACTTATCACAAGTGAGGAGACTAGAAATGGACAAATTTTTTCACAAACAATCACTCCTCCCTTCTATCCTTCTAAAGGCCCATTCACCTTTCCCCTAAATCAATTACTCTCCCCTAAATGGCCTATATATCCCTTTCCCCTTCCCATATCAAGACAGGATACAAGCTCTCAAATCTCAACACCTTTTGCATGTTTACTTATTTTCCTGTGATGCCCTGTGCATATAATATTAAAAATCAGTATATTAATTTTTTAATTGTTAATCTGCCTATTGTCAATTTATTTTACAGACCCAACTTTTAAACCTAAGAGAGCAGGGAAAAAGTCTTTCTTCCCCAACACAGGAAATAAATAATATGCCTCAGTGATAACAGTCATAAAGGGGAATAAATGGAAAAAAGGGCCCTGAGTGCCAAGGTGGAGAAGGTGGGCAGAGGAGCTCAGGTCAAGTGACAATTGGCAGAGATATAAAGACAATGAGGGAAAGAGCAACACCCACATGGATTAGAGACCAGGGGACATGGAGTCAGTGGGGTCAAGTGCACTATAAAGATTAAATAGGATAAAGACTGCATTGGAAGATGGAGAGGAGAAGTGAGTTGGGGGAATCAGAGGGGAGACAAACCATGAGAGACTGTGTACTCTGAAACAAAGTGAGGGTTTTGGTGGGGAGAGTTGGGGGTTTGGGTGAGCCTGGTGGTGGGTAATAAGGAGGGCATGTACGTATTACAGGGAGCACTGGGTGTGGTGCATAAACAATGAATTTTGGAACACTGAAAAAAATATTAAATGACAATAAATAAATAAATAAATAAATAAAAATTAGGGGGGGGGGGGAAGAAGACTGCTGGGGTTAGCACCATGGAGGTCATCATTGGCCCTGACAAGACCCCTTTTGGTGGACTGGTTAGAACTAACCCTGCCTGGAAGGATTTTCAGAGAACAAGAGGAGAAGGAAGTAATGATTTGGGAAAAATACTCTTTCTGAATTACCATGATCTGAGTTACATACCTGGAATAGCCTGGCCAAGTTGAATCAGAAACAGCACTCTCATCAGAAGCGGGGAGGGGAAACTTTAGTGTAGGGACACAAGGAGCCTGAGCTGGTGACAGAGATCATAGATCCAGGAGGGTCTGTGTTGCAGATGGTGAAAGAGCAGCATCTACACAGGTGTACCCTACAGTATATCTGCAGAGGCTCAAATATGCCATGCCAGAGGCTTTTCAGCACTTGCATAGCTGTAGCCTTTGTAGGGGAGAAAAAAATTTTCCTTGGCCCTCTTAAGGTCCCTGGTTATATTTGAAAATTATAGCAACAAAGATAAATAGGAGAAACACTCACAAATTTTATAGAATTTTTTGCATGTACATGGGAGCCTTCATAAGAAAATGAATACCTAAAGAAGTGACCAGGGCAGGAAGCTTTTATACCTTTTAGACAAAGAAACATAAATTTGTGAAGAGTTGATGAGACAAAGGGATTTGTGGTAGGGAGAATAAATGGTGAAAAAGAAACTAGGAAGATAACAGTTAGTTTAACAAGCTTTGTTTGTACAGATTTCCTGCTCCCCACCTCCCTTCCCTGGTCCCTGTCTCTTGTGATAAGAATGACCTTCTTCCTTCCTTCCGGGTTAAGGAGGGTACCTTTCATATGGGAAATTTATGACCTGTTTCAGAAAAGGTCAAGGTGGGAAGGTCAGAGTGAACTTTTTGATTCTTCCATTTTCCTAAATTCCTTTAGCTCAAGATGTTAAATATGCCATGGTAACCATATTTTGAGGTAGCATGTCTTGAACCCCATAGCTTTCTTTTCTTGGAACACTTCTTGGAACACTTCTCCATACAGGTAGAAGAAACAATATATCTTACCCGTGAGGTCTGATATAATTACTCCTTCTGGGTTCCCCTAAACTTGCCCTATACTCAATCAATAGTTATCCAGTAAATGAATATGATAAATGATGTGGGTTGTTTAAAGGTCTTTCTTTATTTTCTGGGTCCTCTGACCAAAAAAGTGCTCATCTGATAAGTTATCTGATGAATGAGATGAAGGATAATGAGATGAAGGATAGTTGGAAGGCAGGCAGGCAGGGACAAGGGGCCCTCCCACCCTAAGAGGAAACCACCCTTAAAAGGATTTTATACACCCTGGAAGGAGCCCCCCCCTTATGCACGTGACCAATAGGTGACAAAAACCGGATATTTGAAAATTATATGGCAGCCCCATCCTGGCGGGCACGTGGTTCAGGGCTTTGGGCAGAAGTCTTCAGACCAAATCTTGGGTAAGGTTTAGAGTCGAGGGGATGGCAGGCCATATTTGCAGACCCTGTTGTCGGCTCCTCCAGTTTGAAATTTGGGCAGCTGGGACACAGTAGCACAAGTTTCCTGTCTGCACTGAGTGTCTCTGATGACCACGGAATGGATGGGTGGCCTCATGGGTCCATGTGAGATTCTTCCTATCTGGGGATTCTGCCCGGCTCCCAAGAGTTTGGTGTCTTTCTGGGGGAAGTGAAGAGTTCTGTTTTCCATCTCATGGGTCCCAACCATGTGGGACAGCCACAAGCAGGGTTAATCAGATTAAATCAGTCTGCTAACAAGCCAGTAAAAATCCGCAGACTTAGAAACTACAGTGGCAAACCTCTTTGGTCCCCTCCTTCTTTGGGAGCTTTCTTCTCTATCATTCAATAAAATTTCCTATTTCTTAATAAACCTTGCTTTGCTGCCCACCACTCTGTCTTGTCTACCTTTCCATTCTTCAAAGGGGTGAGACTAAGAATTTGGGGTACTATCAAAGAAAAAAAAAATCTTGTAACAATAATATTGAATTCTTATGACTTGTAGCATTCTAACACTGGGGTCAAGAACATAGGTCTTTATGAGAAGTAAAGCTTTTCTTTTTCTAAGGAAGTACATGTCTGTATTCCAGCCTATTGTGTTTGCACAGAGGCATATGCTGCTGGTTGTCATCAATACTCATTTTCCCATTCTGAGTTAGAAACAAATGTGGAAAGAGCTCCATTTCCTAGCCTTACTCAAAGCTGGTGTGGTCTTATCGTTAGGCTTATGTGAGTGGAAATCTTAAGTTCTCTTCCAGAAAGTCTCCTTAAAGAGAAACTGGATGTCCTTCTCTGTTCCTTTCCCATCCTGCAGCTTAGAAAAGGGTTATGATAGTGTCACCAGCTAGACCCCCAACACCTGACCTTCACTGCCTACCTCTTTGTATTCACTGATCTTTCCCTAAGCTCCTTCCAGTTTGTCACTTAATTCAGGCAAATGGAAACCCTTCAAGGGTGGCTGGCATGACAAGAACTCTAGTAGTCCAGACTATCCAGACAAGTGTGAGTATAACCCCTGACTCATACCTGCACAGATGGACCATGGGGTGACCTCTGGAACAATCAACAATTACCTTGATGTCATTATAATACTAAAGTCTCCACCCAAGGTAGAGCACTAGCCTCATTTATATGGCATATAATGTATGTACAGGTATGTTTCCTTAAGGTGCATGCATGATGGGTGCATGCAAGGGAAGCCTTGTCATCATATCTATAGCAGGTATAATTGGGCATGCACTTTAAGGAAACAGGCCTATACATATACTTTATGTTAGTAAATGAGTCTGTGGCTCCTACTTGGGCAGAGATTTTCATATTATAATGAGGTAAAGATGGTTGTAGGTCATTCTAGAGGTTACTCCATGGTCCATCTGTACAAGCACAAGTCAGGGATTTAGCTCAAAATGTCTGGGTGGTCTGATCCAGTTTTGGGTTTCATTTGCCTGAATTAAGAGATAAGCCCGAAATAAGAGCTTATGGAAAAATGTAAGATAAAGTTCAGTGAGTACAAGCCGTTGGGCAGTAAAGGTCAGGTCTTGGGGTCTAACTGAAAACAAGGCTGCTCTATCTAAATATTTATCCTAACAGTAAATAAAAGGAGCCCATTCACCCTTGCTCAAAGAGCCATGGCTTTGGGAGTTACTCCCCCTGATCTCATTATTTGCTGCAAATACATTTATTTTGTGGGACAACTCCATCTGGTATAATTTCTATCTGTATCTCACCAATGTTTGTTTGGTTACAATAACCAGAGTCCTAGTAGCCACCTTGGAACAGGAGATTGGGAACACAGCTAAGATTGAAAAGAACCATGTACTGGAGGAACCAAGGGTCCCTGGTTGCCTTATTCACCACCCCAGGTTTTTTTAAAGTGAGGAACGTAAATGTCCACCCTTTATCAATTCCATATGAAAACAATACAGCAGGCCTAAAATGGACTTGCTTATAATTAAGTCCCATTTTAACCAGACTCAAGTAGTTCACTGTATCAGATGCATTAAATGGAACACAACCCAAGGAAATGTTGAAAGCAAAGAACTTTTTATTACTTGTTACAACTAAGGAGATAGGGAGATAGTTATCAAAGCACTGTCCCCCCTGTGGGGTTAGTACCCAGATGCTTCTATTAGTGTATTAGGAGTTGGGGGCAGAGAGCTTGCATACATTAAGGAATTTACACATATTCTACCTCTTAGGCCTTTCTGTTCGATTGCCAATGCCTAGCCCATGAACATGACAGCACATACCTTGTATGTTCAAAAAGGTGGAAGAAATCCCCACCCATAGGACTGATGTGGTTTGAAGTGTTGGGATTCAGAGCCGGTGGCTACCTTTCTCAACAAAGAATTATTGAGATGTCTTTGGTCCTAAAATGTGGTTTTATTAAAGCACAGGAACAGGATCCATGGACAGAAAGAGCTGTACTGGGGTCAGATAGAGTAGCCCATTATATTCTTCAAGTTGGGAAGGCATTAGGGATAGTATAAGTCTCTAAGGAATTTGGAAGCAAGGTGTCCAGGACCTTGAGGGGGCAAACTTTGGTTAGGAAAAGGTCATTTAGGGGCACCTGGGTGGCTCAGTGGGTTAAGCCTCTGCCTTCGGCTCAGGTCATGATCTCAGGGTCCTGGGATTGAGCCCTGCATCAGGCTCTCTGCTCAGTGGGGAGCCTGCTTCTCCCTCTCTCTCTGCCCACTTGTGATTTCTCTCTCTGTCAAATAAATAAATAAAATCTTTTTTTTTTTTAAAGGAAAAGATCATTTATTACTGTCTAATAAAACCTTAGTCATAAGACCTTCAGATGTGTATCAGTGGGTTATATGCTTGGGAGATTATTACCAACATGTACCTTGCGGGGAGAGTAGAGATGAAATAAGTTTCCAAAGGAATTTTTATATGTTAAAGTAGACTCACAAGATCCTGGGGTTTGGGATAAAATTGTTTTTTGCCCTTAGCAAAGTATTAACAGCAAGGCGCTGAGTTCATAGAGGAATGTCACTCTGCCTGTTTCAAGGACTTGTCAGTAGGCTGTAGGCAGTAAGTGATTTGGTTCAGACTGTTAGGGTTCAGAGTCTATGGCCAAGAAAGAATTCTTAAGATGGCTTCAGTGCAAAAAGTTGCTGCACTGGGGTCCTAAAGAGTGGGTGATTATATACTTTTGGAGTTAGGAAGTAAAGGCAAAAGAAGCTTTCCAAAAGGACTTTCATATGCTAAAGAAGACTCCCAGGACCCTGTACACCTAGCTATTTTCAAGCTAAGGTTGTTTTTCCCTCTGGCAAAGCATTAAGGCAGCTGGGAGGTTCCTGGAGGAATGTTTTACTCTGCCTATCTCAAGTATTTGTCACTGGACTGCAGGTTATAAGGAAATTTTATTTTACCTGCATTTCATTCTGCCTTATTTTATCATAGAGCTAAGATCTCCCTCCTCCTGACATGGGACACAAAGGAAAAAGAACAAGCTTTTTCCTTTGTGCCCCATGTCAGGAGGAGATCTTAGCTCTGTCATGAGCTAAAGATAACGTCAGGACACCTCATGGGATTCTGCCAGATCCTAAGCTCCCATCGGGCTCACTGAACTGGCTCATTCAAGGGACTATCAGATGGAACAACCCAGCCTGGTGACACCTTGGTAGGCAGTGTTGGTGCTCCAAAACAAAATACATTTCTTGGGGCATCTGGGTGGCTCAGTCAGCTAAGCATCTGCCTTAGGCTTAGATCAAAATCTCAGGGTCCTGGGATCAAGACCCATGTCTGCTTCTCCCTCTCCCTCTGCCCCTCTCCCCATTGCACACACACTTTCTCTCAAATAAATAGTCTTAAAAAAAACAACCAACCAACAAACAAAATACATTCCTTCCCCAATTTTATCCCTTCCCCCTCCTCTCTTCTACTGGTAGTTTTCAGCTTTTAGACCTCTGATTTGAGTAGCTTCCCATTGCATCCCAGCTAATCCTATGTCACCAGCTGAGATTCAGTTTAATTGAAGCGTTGGCTCTCCCAGAAATGGAATCTTAAAACTAGTCCATCAGGAATCACCTAATCAGCTCTAGTTAATAGACTCCTACCTTCCCCTAAAGGAAAGCAACCTTATAATAATCAACCCATTCCATTTTTTTCCTGCTATTGTTATGGAACCTGGACTAGATTGCCTGATGGAAGAACCAAAAGGCACTGAGAGATCTTGGAAGATAGAAGGTTTATTTAATCCGGGCAGGCTTGGAGGAGAGTGATCTCCAAAGGTCTGAGCCCTGAGCACAAGCAAGGGGGTTAATTTATACCCTTCTACTTCTGTATCATTGCATTTTTGGTGCATGCAGCAAACAGGGCAGGAAGAAGAACCCGGAAGGGCCCTGGGGCAGGGACTGGGATTACCCTGCTGGTTTTGTCAGCCATCTTAGAACACAGATTTTTCTTATCATTCCCCCTTTGATGGCCCTTTAAACACCTAGTTTAGAGGGCATAATTTTCATTTACTATGGGTCAGTAACCCTGCAAAGATAATACATGGGCAGCAGCTCACCTGGTGACAGTATTTTCTATGAACTTTATGAGGTATTTAGTATGTAGGGGCCGACAGTGATGAGGAGGAGGATGGAGATAAGTGGCCCAGCTAAAGGGAATAGCCAGGAAGTCCATTGGCCAAATCCTCCAACTCCCCATGTTTCTAGCTCTTTCTTTTTAATATTCTTTCCTTTAATTCTTTAATTTTTGTGGTTACTATTCCTGATTGATTTACATAGTAACAACATTCTTCTAAGAATACACATGTTTCTCTTTTCTCGGCTGTGAGTAGGTCTAGGGCCCATTGGATCTGGAAGGTGACAGATGCTAGAGAGTTTATCTGGCTCTGTAGTGAAAAGAGGGAGTCTACAACTCTTTCCATGTCCTCATTTAGTTAGACTGGACAGAGATATCAGGGTGAGGAAGATGGGCATACATAAGCCTGTCCAGTTTACTTGGAAGCACCGGAAGGCTGTTTCCTGCACAGGAGGAAGACCCCAGAGGGGGCACAGTAAGTCTCCAAGTGGTTGGTGGTGTGATTACCGGAGCACAGCTGGGCTGGGACTGAACCATAGCTAATGTTGCCAGTCTCAAAGCTGGTCAGGCAGGTAATGCTGTCTTTGGTGGGGGGTGCTGAATGTTGAATGCTACCAGGCCAATCAGTTCAGCTGAGTTCTGGGCCGTGCTATTCTCAGTCTCCTGGTCCAGATTCCGATATACAGGTACTGGAGTTTCAATATAGGCATTATGAACTAAGGGTAAGCAAAGCCAGCATGACTGTATATGTTCACTAGTGTTCCGGATCAATGAATAGGCTGCCTTAAGGACCCGGCCAGCCTGGTGGGAGGGGGCTAGGACTTGGGTTAACTGCTGAAGCCCCAAAAAGTCAATGTCATGATAGGCTGTCTCCTTATTTAGTGCCTTTAAGACCTGTTTAGCCTTTTTGTCTTTTTTTCTTTGCACCTGATCCTGAACTCCACCCCCATCTGACATCCCTTAGTGGGTTAGATGGGTCCAGCAAACAATGGCATCCTTGTAACCTCAAATTTTTACAGTCCCATTAGGTGCTAGTTATTTGTGTGGTCCAATATTTTCTCCCATTATTCATGCAGAGGGTGGCCTTATTTTGTTGGTAACATTTGGCAAGCATGTAGGTGCAAGCACTAAACACAGTGCCCCATCTGTCTGACTTTATGCAAGAACGTTGAGGTTCTCTGAGGGCAATGAGGGGAAAAGTGAGGGTGAGGAAACCTGTAAGCAGGTAAATGTAGCAATACATCCTAAGGTAACCTGATAAGCAACAACAATGGCAAGTCTCTGAGGGAAAGTCCAGTCAGAAGGGACAACAGTGTAGAGTCTGACTTCTAAGATGAGGGATATCATGCCAATGAGAGCTAGGGACCATGGCAGGCTGATATCCATTAGTCAGTGGGGTTCAATCAAAGGCAGAGGCAGAACGGGTCCACAGGTTCTGGCTGGACTTTCCACTGGTGTGACTCCTTGTCCGAAGGATGAGTTTTCTTCACTCTGGAGTGGTGGACCCAGGGGGTGACACCTGAGGCCTTGAGGACAGTCAGGGTGGTTAGAACAAGTGTGGGGCTCTGTTTACTATAGTTTGAGGGGGTCTTTCTTTCAATCTTTGACCCAAACTGAGTCCCCATTCTGGAGGGAGTACTTGAGACCCTATGGAGATTGCAGCCCTCTCAAAGGTGTATTTTTGTAATTTATTTAGGGTGGCCCCCAGGGCCTGAAGCTGCTTGCTTGCTTTCTTCCTTTCTTCCTTTCTTTCTCTCTCTCTTTCTTTCTTTCTTCTTTTTTTAATTATTTATTTTTTTGACAGACAGAGATCACAGGTAGGTAGACAGGCAGGCAGAGAGAGAGAGCGGAAAGCAGGCTCCCTGCCGAGCAGAGAGCCCAGCTCAGGACCCCGAGATCATGACCTGAGCTGAAGACAGAGGCTTTAACCCACTGAGCCACCCAGGCACCCTGCTTCTTTATTTCTTTATCTCCAACCTGATGTAAGTTTCCTGGAAGGCTCTCCAGGCATGGGGAGGCTCTCCATATACCAATTTGAAAGGGGAGAAACCTAGTGTCCCAGGAGTGCAGCAATCACATAGAAGAGGTAGGGGTAGCAGATCCGGCCATGTGAGGTTAGTCTCCTGACAAAACTTTGCTAAGTTTTCCTTGAGGTTGCAATTATTTTCTTCTACTTTCCCTGAGCTTTGGGGCTGGTAAGTGGTGTATAATCTCCAGGTGATGTTGAGAGATTTGGTCAAGACCTATACACGTCTGCTAAGAATACAGTTCCATTGTCACTATGGATTGTTAACGGCAAGCCGAACTGGGGCACGGATCTTCCACAAGAGGAATTTAGCTACTTCCCAGCTTTGCTCCATCCTGGTTGGGAAGGCCTTCACCCACCCAGGGTATATGCATACTATTACTAGTATGCAAGGCTGCATGTCTGTGAAGTCTATTTCTAGATCTTCGAAGAGGGTTACTCCTGTTCTCTGGACACCTGGCAGGGGCCGCGGTCAGAATGAGCATTATTTTTAGCACACGTTGTGCACTGCTCACTGGTTGCTTGGCAGTTGGCTGATGTAGTAGAGCTTTTTGAGGAGAGCCTCCAATGCTTTTTTTTTCTGGATGATGAGTCAGTGGTATTCCTTGACTAGATGCCCTCCCGTTGCTGTTGGAATGAAGATGTGCCTGTCTGGCATCACCCACCATCGCTTTTCAGTCAGGGTGTCCCCCTCAACCATGGCCCATTCTTTTTCTTTTTCAATGTAACTGGGCAGAGGGACTTCTTCTGGGGGTGTTAGGGCCATGGTGAGGGAAGGGGCTCTCTCTTGTCCTCACTGGCTGCGGACTTGGCTGCCTCACATGCCAGATGATTTCCTCATGCTGTGGGGTTGATGAAGTTCTAGAACCTAGGTGAGGTTCGGTGGGCTGAGGTCCAGAGCCAATGACCAAGAAATAATTTTTGAGACATCTTTGGTGTAAAATGGTGGTTTATTAAAGCACGGGGACAGGACCCATGGGCAGAAAGAGCTGCTGCCCCAGATAGTGCGGGATGGCAGGTTATGTACCCTGCGGTTGGGGGAGGGGGAGGGGAAGGAAGGTTTCAATGGAGTTTTTATATGCTAAAGAGGGCCTACAAGGTGCCAGGATGTCCCAGGCCTACCAGAGGCCTTGCCCTAGTGGCTGGATCAATGTTGTCCTTAGACCAGCCATTAACATTAAGATAGTTGGGAGACTTTTGGGTGGGGTGTCACAATCCTGCTATCAATCGTCTTTGTTAGTGAGATTTAGGACACTTGTAAACCAAGGGAGACTCCTGTCTAGCAGGATTGTGAGCTCTGCAATCTAACTATTTGCTTATTGTTCATGGCAGTCAGGGCTGCCTGAGGGATGCTACACTTATGACTGAGGGGGAGGGGATGGAGATGGGGTACAAGGCACCAGCTTTTGCTTTGTCTTCAGCAAGACTCATGCTCCCTCATCAGGGTCATCTCCTTTCTGGTGTCCCTTACAGTGCAGGATTACTACTTCCTTTGGAAACCAGATGGCTCTGAGGAGTTTCAGTATCTCCTCATTTTTCTTGCCAAGGTAAGGCGGCCCCTTTCCTTTTAGATGGCCCCATGTATATGCACAGTAGTGAGAGTCAGTGTAGATGTTGATTCCCTTGCCTTCACTGAGGATGAGGGCCTGGGCTAAGGCATATATTTCAGCTCATTGAGCTGTACATCCAGCTGGCAGTACCTTAGCTTCTAGGACTTAAGTGGTTGTGGTCACTGCATAACCCTCTTTCTGGGTACCTTCTTGTAGGTAACAGCTGCCATCATTGAACAGCATGAGCTCTGTATTCTTTATGCCCTGATCCTGTTGATTTGGATGGCTCACATAGATTTCATCAGTTACTTTGGAGAGTGGTCGTGGTTTGGTTCCCCCTTCTCTGTAGTGAGGAAGGTTGCTGGATTTAATGTCCTTACCGTTTCAAGGGGGACCAAAGAAGGCAAAATCGGAAGTTGTTTTAAAAAAACTAAATATTAGACACATTTCTCATTGTGAGATAACCCACTGTATCTCAGTTTAAAGATCTAAAACTGTTTTAAAAATTATTTTTAAGGTAAAGAGAGGGAAAAATCATTTGGGATCAAAGGTCTGAAGCAGATTACAAATAGCTTGTTTTCTTATGGGAATGGATGTGGCAGCAGGCCGGGCTGGGGGATTTGCATTTCAATCAAAAGATCTGCTAGAGTCAGAGCCAGAACAGTTGGAGGCTTCCTTAAAAAGCATTGAACCCTACAGGTGGGAATTCAAAAAGCAAGTGACCTACAATAGCGGGCTCTAAAAGGAGAAGAGCTGCTTATTGTTCCTACTGTGCCCTTGTTCCACATCCCAAGATCTCTGAATTTCATCTGGATGTACTATAATGCCACCATCCTTCCTGTGCCTCCTAAATTCTGTAGGGCCCAGGGCCCATCCTGGGTGACCTTGAAAGCTACCTTCATCATTTCAGGTGGACAGTGTTTTGAGTTTCAACATCTTATTCTTATTATTTAAGTTCTACTCTATAGCATTTCTAGGATTTTTACTTTGGAATAGTTGTTTAATTAACTCTGGGACATCAGATTGTTAAACTCCCATATTCCCTATGACACTTACAGCTCATTTTACATATTCATTGTTCAATAGATACTTATAGACAGACTAATTGGTACCTAAGTACTACAATAAATATTGCTTTAAATTGTCCTCTCATAATACATGTAAGTATTAGATGTGGGCCCTTAAGTATTCACTGCTGTTTTGTTGTGCTGGAAAAGCATGTGGCTGGATCCTGAGGTCACATGATTCAAAGTCTAGACTTTGGAATCCATACACATAGTGTTGAATTCCAGTTCTGCCACCTACTGTGTGAACTTGGGGAGTTTATTTAACCACCCTGAAGGCCAGTGCCCTCACATACTAACATGAATAGTGCATTTATCACCAAGCTGGCATGAACTTTGAGGAGATCCTATACAGAACACAGCAGCCCCTCAGAAAGTGTCAATTTACTTTTTCCTTCTATAAGAGACAAAGGAGAGATTTTTAAATGTCAGCTAGGGATCTTAAGTAAGACTTGTCTTTGAGAGTTAAATTATAGAACCAACATATAATAAACTAAAACAGGGATACCTAAATTCACAAGAACACCATGATTGAAGAGTCTTTTACACGAGACTGCCCAGGCCACTTTTCTTCTCTGTACTGTAGACATTGCGGAAGGGAATGTAGCAGGCTTTTTTACATTCTTCTATTCAATATTTAAATTATAGAACCCATTCCTTTCTGGGCAGTCTTTGGTAATAAGATTTCAGGTGGCTTACCTGTGGGACAAGAAGTCCAGGGTTAGGCTGCATCAATGTTTATGCATCTGTGAACTATTTCTGACTGTGGTTGAATAAGTTGACATTCTGTTTTATACTTCAATTTCTTTTGAACTTGTTATGTATGTAGCCCCATGTGCTTTTATCAATTGTCCACATTTCATGGGTTGTAGCTTTAAATGCTCATAATAGTCCACCAGATGGATTGAGTATGAGACAATAGGGAACACTGGAGACCTTGGCAAAATAGAGAACATGATCCAACTACAGCCTTAGAAATGCAAATTATTTTAGATACCACATGTGTCAAAGAGTTATTTTCTGACTGGATCCAGGCCATTTCTTGGTCAATCATTTTATATCTCTGGTTTTCTGTACCATGTATAGTTGTGGCATTTTTCAAATCTCAGTTGTTGGGAGAAAAACCCAACCACCATCTTCTTGATCCATTTATCTGATGTCAGCCACCTGAGTTTCCCAATGGGTTCTCAAACTCTAGTTTGCATAAAAATCACCCCACCCTGTGTCCTTTGAGACAGAGAGTTTCCCAAGGCCTGACTACAAAATCTAGGGCAACAGCTATATACGTGGTTCAGGAATCAATGTTTTTAACGACCGCTTAGGCACATTGATTCAGATGTTCCTTGGACCTTTCTGAGGAACACTGGTATTAATATTGCTGGGCTCAAAATTCAAATCTTAAAGGATTCACACATAATATCTTCCATTCCTATCTATCTAAATTTGAGACCAGAATTAAAGAATCCTTCATTTTAATGGTTTGGGAATCTATACTTCTTGCATTCGTCCTCTTTCTGGTTTGCACTGAGGTACTGAGCAGAGAAGCCCTGCTGGCCTAAGGTCAGATCACCTTCAGGGAATTTATAATCTATTTGAGGAATCAAATCATGGGATACCAAACACAATGATTAATCTATTCTTTTTTTTTCCTAGATATTATTGAGGTATACTTGACAAATAAAATTGTAATTTATCTAAAGTGTACAATGGGATATAAGTGTAATGTATCTAAAGTGTACAATGTAGGTATACATGTAACATGGCAGCTATTACCTACAATCAAGTTGATTAAAATACCCATCTTCAATAGTTAGCCTATCTTGCACGTGTATGTTTAAGATCTATTTTTTTAAATAAATTGCAATTATATGATACAGTATTATCAACTACAGTCATAATGTTTACATTAGATCCCCAGAAATACTTAGTCTTCTTTTTCTCTTTCCATTTTGTAAGATTTTATAGGCGAGATACAGATGACACCAGGCGAGATAGGCTCAAGGCAAGGTTTATTAAAGGCACCCTCAGGTGACCTTCCGTGACTCAGGAGTGGAGAGTTGGGGAAGTTTTGCCCAGGAAGGGGTTGAGTAAGCTTTTATTGGGCCATGGCAGGGCGGGGGGCTCATAACCATATTTGCTAAGGTTAGAGGTTGGGGGTTGAAAAATCCCAAAGTGGCTGGTTTCTGTTTCTCACATAAGTTTTGGTTTACTCAAGGTGATGTGTCCTTGACAGATGTCCTTTTGGTGGGAAAGTCCTGGATAGGGGAAAGATGGCGGTGTGGAGGCCATTTGATTGTTCTCCTGCATTCCCAGGGCCACTGACCTAACACATTTTACAGAAATTTACTTGACATAAAGCATTGTATAAGTTTCAGGTATACAACACAGTGACTTGACTTACATACATTGCAAAATGATTAACACAATGAGTTTAGTTAATAGCCATCATCTCATATACACACAACAAAGAAGAAAGAAAAATGTTTGTTTCTTTGTGATCAGAAATTTTAGGGTCTATTCTCTTAACAAGTTTCAAATATGCTACACAGCAGTGTTAACTATAGTCATCATGTTGTACATTTTCATCCCTAGTATTTATTTTTCTTATAAATGGTAGTTTGTAACCACCTTCATCCAATGCCCCCATCTATGCCTCTGATAACCAGTAATCTGATCTCCTTTTCTATGAGTTTAGTTTTTCTCTTTAAATTTCACACATGAGTGAGATCATACAGTATTTGTCTTTCTTTACCTGACTAATATCGCTTAGCATAATGACCTCAAGTTCCACCCATGTGTTTCAATGATTAACCTATTCTAAAGCAATTACTTATTCAAAGACTTATTCAAAGTCTGAGCTGAGCATGTATATATTTATGTAGTTTTATTACCTAACCTTACTGGATTTTGATATATCATCATATTTTCTCATTTGTTGTACCTAGGATCCTAAAAATCTCTGCTGTGGCCATGTAGCTTCTTTCTCCTGCTATTGAGTATGACTGTCCCAGCACCACCTGAAGAAAGCCCATGACTGAAGCAAGACAGAGACCATTAGTGCATGCTTCATTGTACACAATGTGTATCAAGTATAGACAATTTGCAGTCATGGATTCTGTTCTGCAGAAGATAGATGGACCTATGAATATTTAAATTAAGTTCAGAAGAGCACACAGCAATCACAAAGATATCATTTGAATACTTTCCTTCCATTGGGGTGTTTTTTTTAAATATGGAAAACCAAGAAAAGCTGTTTTCATACAATGATGTTAAGGAGGTCAGTAGTTTCTGGACTGAATCAATCTGGCAGAGCTCCTAGAGAAGACTGGACATGGCAGGTAAAGTGGGAGAATGGAGGCTGGTTCTGAGACTTAAAGTGTCGGGGTTGCGCCCCTAAGATGGCGCAGGCTACATAGCCGAGCAGCACGGACAGCCTGAAAAACATCCGCCCTGGCCACACTTGACCTCCTGCTGGTCACATGAACACCGTGTGCCACCACTGCCTACGAGCCCCAGATACCTCCTGTTCACGTGAACACCTCTGTGATTGGCTGTATACCTCCTGTTCACGTGAACACCTCTGTGATTGGCTGTTATGCCCTATATAAGGCAAGGGAACTTCCCCGCAGGGGAGTGAGAAAGAAAGGGAGGAGAAAGATCGACCAGGGAATAAACAAGAGCTTGTGCATTGACCTGTGTGTGTGTTGCATCATCTCTGTGGGCAGGGAGAGCGCGACATTAAGGAGGTCCACCTGTGAGGAGGGCCAGCAGCATACCAGCAGAAGATGGTCTCTGAGCAGACAATGGCAGCCATGCAGAGGTGCTGCTCCTCAGAGGTGGACAGAAGTGTGCAGACAGAGCTTCCAAATGGGGCCATATTTTGCACTGGCAGAGTAGAAAAGGCTCCTGTAGGTGCTATGGTTTGATAAGTATCTGTATTAAGTTAGCCAGCTGTCCTTTGGGTTTTATAAGCTTGTGAAGTTCCAGTAGTCTTTTAGGAATGTTGAATGGCCTATGAAATCTTCTTTGCACAATAAGGAGCTTGGCCAGGCCCTGATAGGCATTAAATTTTTCATTTTGATTCAAAGATACCACATCGCCCCTGGGTTTGCCTGTCAAACAGTCTTGGTATTTCATTCTCCAGAAGTAAATAGGCTATCTTGGCACCAGTTTTCTCAGCTCTGTGGAAGGGTAGGTGGCTGGTGTACAGGTGGGCAACATCAGATGTGCCAGGCAGCAGAGGGCTCACAGCCACCCATAGGCCAACCCAGAGGTCACCACAGCGTTTCTCTGATGGTTCACCCTACTCAATCCTGGGAGAGCACTTAATGGCTCCAATGCCTTTCTTGTTTATCAACTCTTTTTTTTTTTTTTTTTAATGATTAAAATGGGAGCCCTGTGATTTTGTTTTGCACACTGCATATCCCTGGTGCCAGGAGCCTAGAATATAGGAGGTGCCCAACAGCACTTTGTGGAAGGAGGGAATACATGAAGACATGAGTGAATGGGTAGATGGCAAACAAGAGTGGAACCAGAAGTTTGCCACAAACTTTGGCACAGAGGTAGGTTCTTTTGGTTTCCTTTTCCTGAGGCCATTCTAAGGAAGAAGGCCAACCATCCTGATTTTCTATTCTTAGATGTAGTATACTTTTGGTCTATTCCCTAACAAAGCTGGAAGGTCATACTTCCCAGAACTATGGCCAATGACTAAAGCAAATATATGAAGTCCTAACAAGCAGTCCCAGAAGACTGCATGCCTTTCTTCTAATGTCTATTAACACTAATTGCCTACCATTGCGGACTTGTTTGTATCTTTCTCTTGAGGTCTGGAGAATACTCTACTTTGTGCTTTAGACAACCCTTGCTGCAGGTGTCTCAAGGGGAAGTTGTTTATTTTGAGGATGTCAGCATTTTAAAAATGCCATTGTCTTCCATGATGATAGCATTATATCAGTCTGCAGTATCATTTTCCATAACAGCATATATATTGTTCCTTTATGTTTGACAAAAATGTTCCATTAAGTGAGGCACTCTAAAGCTTTATTACTTATAAACCGCATTGCTAAAATAGAAGTTCAATATTAAGAAATGTCTGGTTTCCATAGCATCTTGTTCTACAGAAAAAAAAATTTTTTTTCTATTAAATTAAATATGTAACTTGTACCATACTTCACATCTCATATAGTAAAAAATTTTGCTTTTTGAAATGATTACTTTTTTTAACAGCTCACAAGAGAATTTAAGTTCTCTTCCTTTTGAAGAGCTATGGCTTTCATTAAACCAAACTGAAATAATTAATAACTATCCTAGTTCAGCATTGATTCTTCTAAATATAAAAAAAATGATTGAAACTTTCTATTTAAAAAGTGTCATGGCTACAAATAATGTGGTAAAACCATATTAATTAGGATTAAAGGGTTAAAAAAAAGGGGTTCTAAATTAATGTGTTATTTAAAAATTTTATAGTTAGGGATGCCTGGGTGACTCAGTCTGTTGGGTCTGGGGATGGAGTCCTGAATCAGGCTCCCTGCAAGGAGCCTGCTTTTTTTTTTTTTTTTTTTAAGATTTTATTTATTTATTTGACAGAAAGAGATCACAAGCAGGCAGAGAGGCAGGCAGAGAGAGAGGAGGAAGCAGGCTCCCTGCTGAGCTAAGAGCCCGATTCGGGCCTCGATCCCAGGACCCTGAGATCATGACCTGAGCCAAAGGCAGCAGCTTAACCCACTGAGCCACCCAGGCGCCTGGGAGCCTGCTTTTCCCACTGCCTGCCATTCTCCCTGCTTGTGCTCACTTTCTTTGTCTCTGACAAATACATAAATACAAATCTTTAAAAAATATTAAAGTAACAATTTTATAGTTCTACTTTCCTTTCCAATGCTTATAACAACAAAGGCTCAACCAATGAAGTCTTATCAGTAAAGATATGTCTAAATGGAGAGGCAAAAAAAAAATATTTTTAACAACTTTATTCAGGTATGTTTGATATATAAAAACTGTACATATTTATTATATACAGTTTGATGAGTTTGGACAATATTCATGTACCTATGAAACCATCACCATAATCATAGTAATAAACATATCTCACCTCCAAAATTTCTTCAGGCTTCTTTGTTTTTAGGCAAAAATATTTTTTATTAGCACATAGAAAGAAATGTTTAGGATACCTAAAATTATTAGTATCGTATTATGGAAATAATCTTAGAAATTTACATTGTCTTCATATTTGTGTATGAATGAAAGGAGGCTCACAGGGAGTTTAACTAGCTTATTTTGGAACTACACTGAGAGGAATCAGAGGAATCAGGAGTTTTGAGCTGCAGCTTGGTGCTCTCCTCACATGGCGTTTTTTCCCTCCAGGTTCCCACCTACCTGATTTGGACTCCAATGCAAATCCTTTTTGTCTATTTGATTAAGCCCTTTTTTTTTTTTTTTTTTTTTTTTTTTTTACTGTAAAACAGATAAAAGTTATGGAGCAGCAAGCAGGGGTGTGAAGGCAGAACTGGATAAGCAGAGGCTCCAGCACCCCATTCCTCACTCTGGCATCTTCCACTTGTCCTTCTAACCAGGTGTGACTCTAAGGGGCTACTTCATGGGAGATGGTGGCTGTAATGTAGGGCATGCCAGAGTTTAAATATGTTACTTCTACTGACTTCTATATATTACTTCCATCTTACACATGAGGACACAGAAGTCCAGAGAATTTCACACCTCAAAGTTAAATTCTCCAAGGCAATAAAATGGGCACTTGATCCTGGAGCCCACCTTAACTGCTGTATGATGATTTCCCAGAGTTGGAATCAACAAGCATTTATTGCTGTACATAACTATGTGGCATTACATGAGACTGGGAGAAAATATTCTTAGGGTGTCCCAGTAATTCTCTTAGGCCCCAGAGATGATGCCCTCAAGTGAACCAGCTGTAAGTGTGAAATGCTTGCTTTTCTCAACATGTGGTTTCCAAACCAAGCTCAGAGTGGAACACATTTTCAAAATGGAAAAGTGTTCCTGCTGTAGAAGTTTATTGGAATCTTATTCATGCTCCCATAGGAAACATCCCATCAATGAGGAACATCAGAAGGGAGTGTGGGGCTTCATGAATAGAGGTAGCCTGTAGCCATGACAATGGCCATGATGCCATGACAATGGCAACAAGCTCCCTTTCCTTGAAGAACACTGAAAATCTCACTCTACTACATGATAGATGCTTCAGGATTTTGTGCAGAAAGGGTATCCAGAATGGCACTTCCACATGGCTGAAATACAGTTGGTATATAAAGGTGTTAATAGACAAACTTTTGGTCAACAGCATAGCCCTACATATGTAGAGAACACATTTTCCAATCACATGAATTGTATAAAAATTTTATTTTTAGATGCATAGATGGCATTGAAATGTCATGCTTAGGGGTTGAGAAATACAGGGCAAGTATGTTCATGGTGATAATTGTAACACTGATGTTTTTTATTAAGGTTTTTGCCCAGGTTACTGGGATCCATCCCCAGGGTTTCTGAGGTCTCAGTGGGACCAAGCACTTGCATTTCTAATGGGTGCCCAAGTGATAACCTTGCCCAGGGACCCACTTTGAAAACCAGTTTTCTAATAGGTATAATTTGATATGTGTAAATTTCTATAATTAGTCTAGAATCATGAATTCCAATCAGTTAGTATTTTTTTAGTTGAAGGAGGATCATTTATGGTTAAGTCCAGGAATTGAGAATGGTCTTCAAATATTAGCCGTAGTTTTGTAGTTTGCAGTAAGATGAAGTTAAGAGTTCACTTCCTATTCAACATCCTTGGTAGCATGCTGAAAATAATTTTCTTCAGGAGGGCTAAAGAACTAGATCTGGATGCTACTTGGCCAGGACTGTGTCCTAAACTATATGGCATACGACTGTGGGGATATGACTCACCTGGCTGCATGGTGGACACTGTACTGGCCTGGGGCTGTTTGGCCTTGGCACAGGATGTAGACAGCAACATTGTTGCCCAGGGTTATGGACTGAAAAGGGACATGTTGAAGCTCTAACTCCCAATATGACTGTATTTGAAGATAGGGCCTTTAAAGAGGTAATTAGAGTTAAATGAGGTCATGGGTTAGGGCCCTAAGCCAAAAAGACTGTGGTCTTATAAGAAGAAGGAGACAACAGAGATGTACACAAAGAGAGGGATCCTGTGAAGACACAGAGGGAAACAGGCTATCTGCAAGTCAAGAAGATAAGCCTCATGAGGAGCCAACCCTTCTAGTACATTGATCTTGGATTTCCATACTCTCAGAACTGTGAAAAATCAATGTCTGTTACTTAGGCCGCACAGTGTGTGGTATTTCGTTATGGCAGCCCCAACAGACTCTCAAAAGCTTGAAGTCTCTGCATCTTTTGCCAGCCACTGATGTTGCTTACTAGCTCCTGATTCAGAGTCTGGTTGTCTGAAATGGCCAGAACCTTCCTCTTGCTACAAAGAATATCCAAATAGACCACCACATGTATCCAGCTTCTGGATAGAATATATTTGGAAGTAGATTCCACCTACCACCCATTTGCATCAGATGAGGAATTCCCCATGCATAAGAAAAATGTGCAAATGCCAGGTAACCAGTGGGAACCATCTGGTTCCAGAAAATAAGCTTGAAAGTAAGGCATTAGTTGAGGGCCTGAATAAAAGCAAAGGACATCAGTGGGGTCGGTAATGTGCAGAAGAGAGATTTTTTTTTGTCCCGGAGAGATTTTGAGTAAAAACAGAAAATATCTGATGTAAAAAATTAGCCAACTGTTGGCCGAATTGCCTCTAATCTGGCTGGATTGCAATTCCTATGCTAGTGCCAAGCACCGTGCTCCTCGTTTGTAGGTTGATTACCAAGCTGGAATAAAAGTCATTTTTTTTATACGGGCCCCATTTTCTCAAATACTAGTGTGCTCTCCAGGGCAAGGGAAGCAATTGCTACTCGGGAAAGAAGTACACATGATGTGGGGTTAATAGGTAGACAGACACATCCAGGGTCCTAGGTCACAAACGATGGTGACTTTCCCGAAATGAAATAGGGCTCTGGGAAAACATTCAGTTCTCAGTCTGAAGGAGCCCTGATCTCTGGAGCAAATGTTTCAGAAAGGACTCTGTTATACTTTGTCACTGAAGCAATAGATCCCCAGCTAAGGGGAACCTGTGCTGGAACTCAGGATCCTCCCCATGTGGTGCACATTTACTCCTGTGTACTAGTTGGTGGTCTAAGCAATATTCTGGATTCTTTGGAGAAGAAGTTATAACTCAATTGGACAGGAATTTCAAGGCTCTTACTTAATTATGCTGTTTGGGAAGTCATTCTCTGAGTATTTATTGCTCTATTGAAAATGGCATCATGCATTGTAAAGAACAGTTGAAAAGCAGGAGCTTATTAGTCAAAGATGCTGAAATTTCCTCTTAGTTTTTCACCTATCATCTCTATTTTTGGCTTACACATGTCATAGAATCAACCTCTCTCATGTCGACCCTCAATTAAAATATACCATATGAGAGGAATTATTTGCTTTTAAAAAATGATGGAATGAATATGAGAAGACACTTGAATGCAAATAGTAAACCGAAAACATGAGTTAAAAGTGTATGAAAGACAAACATTGCTTTTCAACTACTTTTAGATATTCACTGGCATTGCTGCAGCCTTTGTTTACTAACTAATAGGAAGCTACTTTGTAGCTAGTCTGTCTGTCAGCCCCTGCAACAGCAAAGAAACTTCAGGCAGTATGTTTTGTCTATAATGTAGTGTCTGCATACCACATTTACCAGTCCAATGGGGTCTCAGCCCAGCAGGGGGACTCATCAGGGAGGCACTGTGGGTAACAATTAGAATTTGGCAGGGCCTCAGCAACGGTCCCAGCACTGTACCTCACAACATAGAGCTGCTCTTAGGCCATGGTTCTGGCCCTCAGGACAGTGCTGGGTCAAGGCACCCAAGGACGTCCACTTGGCTTATTTGTTATTGCTGCACTTGGACCAACACCCTGCCCATCCTGAGCTGCGTGGTTAGCTTATGGGCATCACACATTTGTTATTCCTTTCTGATGCTGCCTCTTCATTTCTCAAGCAGGGAGAGAAATAGGCAGAAGTAGCTATGAACTAGTTTGCACACTACCTGATTTCTATTTGGGGAGTTGGAAAATGAAAAACTATCTCCTACACTCCCCTGCAGCTAGGATTCTGAGTGTTAATTAGTCTTAGCAAAAGAGATGAACTTGCATATTTGCAATTTGAAAGACAGACTACAGCAGAGGCCAGAGTCCTGTGGGGATGCAAGGTCATGGGAATAGGAGGTTTTTGGCAAGAGCTGGCTTCTAGCGGTACTTCTCCCAACTCCTGAGTAAAAAAGAGGCAGCCCCAATGGCGCACAGCTTTGCAACACTCGGTTTGCAGTTGCAGTGGCAACTCACAGGCAGCATTTAACAGCCTTGACATAGTAACTGCCCTGTGGTAGTGAGATTTGTGTTGGGCAAGGAGTCTTTCTTGGAGACCCAGGTTATACTCCATTCCTTCAACCACTCAACCTATTGTACGTGCATCTACTTCCTTGTAGTAAACCATTTTCATCAGAGATGAAGATCTCTGGAGCGACTTTCTGTTTTCTGCAGGAAACAAATCCTTACAGATAGGTCAGAGGGGTGCCTAGATATCATCCACATTTCCTGCCTGAGGTCCCCTTTTAGGAAAAATTAGCGGCAATGTTTTTCTTATATGTTGTATGAAGAAGTATGACAGTTCCTCATTTGAATGTTCATAGTAACACACAAACTGGTAAATAGCACCTTCATGTAAAAATATGTCCAGAAATGAACTACAGAAGTTTCTGACTACATGTCTTGTGTCTAATTTAGTTTTTTGTATATAGAAATTTCTTAGGCAGCCTAAAATTTTCAGAATTTTTTTTTAGGTCATGTTAAAATCACATGTTGAAGAAAAGCACAGGACTTACATACTCTGTAGGGAAAGGCTGGTTGGTTATCTCTCCTTCAAGTATGCATAATACTCCATCACTTTATTCCAAAAGCAATAAGAGAGAATTTTTTTTGCTAAATTTCAAGACTAGATTGAGGCCTAAGTCTTTAAAATCTGACTTTTGTTGGCTATTCTGAGCACTGACCTAGAGATGTTAAAAGAAAGACCAAACTGAAGGACGAGGGGAGCTGCAAGGTACCCAAGGCCTGGGGACACCCTTTGGTCAGTCAGGTGGTCAAGAAACAGCAGGCTTCATGAAAGAATGTCACTTTATCCTCGTGGTTTATTTTACAACTGGTCCTCTCTCCTCAAAAATGATTCTCATTAATAGGGAACTTTTCCTTCAAAACTCTTCATATGTTGAATATTGTATTGTTCTCTTTCTGCCCAGATAAAAATCTCCCGCTCTGTAAACTACAAGCCCAGGTTGTATACAAAGTTTGAAAAATAGCATAATATATTCTATCCCGAGAGTAAAGTTCCCACTGGACTCCTGTTTTAGTTCATTTGGGCTGTTAAAACATAGTATAGGCCAGTAGCTTACACAACAATTTATTTCTTACAGTTCTAGAGGTTGGAAGTCTAGGATTGGGGCGCCAGCATGTTTGGGTTCTGGGGATCTCTCTCATCTGAGTTGTAGACTGCTGACTTCTTTTTTTAAATTTTTATTTTATTTTATTTTCAGGGTTCCAAAAGTCATTGTTTATGTACCACACCCAGTGCTCCAAACAATATGTGCAGGCTCACCCAACATCCTACCCTTCTCCCCTCCAAAACCCTCAGTTTGCTTCTAGACTGCTGACTTCTTATTATATACTAACAAGGTAGAAAAGGCAAGAGAGTCCTCTGGGGTCTCTTTTATAAAAGAAGTAATCCAATATGTGAGGGCTTCACACTCATGAACTAATCATCCCCAAAGGGCTCCCCCATAACACCATCACAATAGAGAGTAGGTTTCAACAAGGAATTTGGGGGGAACACAAACCTTCTATTGACTGAGTTGTATTCTTTTCTCAAGCATGTCAGTGTTGGTGGATAGTGTGTGTGGAATGCACCACCTTTCCTTTGTATCCATGTAAGGTAAGCCCTGGCAGCAATTTTTAATTTTCTGTAATGTAAGTGCCTGACTTAAGCTTTTGATTGCTGAGGCATTCACTTCAAAGATGGCTGTGTCAAATAAACAACATTGCCAGCTACATGACCAAATAAGGAGCCAGGTAAACTCTCCACAACTCCAACTCCTCTTTTGTTTGAGAGGTCTTGGTTGGTTTTAATAACTGGTCACTTGGCCACATTTTTTTCTTTTCTTCCCACACTTTAATTCCCATTTTTCTGTTTAAAATTCACCAATAAAGAGTAAGGTGTTGGAACCCTAGGCTCCCACCCTCAGTACAATAAAAACAGAGACCCAGGTGCTCGCTCTCTCTCTCTAAGTCCTCAACATGTGGCCCCAGGTGTGCTGTATACCCTCCAGGACTTGTGAGTAATAAACTTTGTTTCTTTTAAAGTTTCCTAATGGTTGCTGCTGAGGAGGTCATATAATCATAATAAGAACCAGAAGATCCAGACACAATGTTGATTCCGAAAGAGGAAAGTGGGCCTAGGTGAGTGCTCCCAGGCTTTCTAGCCAGCGGCATCATTATTCATAGGCTGAGACCAGCACAAAACAACCCCGTTCTTAGAAGTATTTATCTTGTTCCCTTCTCTTTTCTATACACAGGAGGGAAACACTCATGGGAAGGGGAGTTGTCTTGTTCCATGTATAAGGGACTCCAGTCTTACTGTACTCCTGGCTGCTCACCACCCCTAACTCTTCGACCTATACTCTCTGCCTGTTCCTTTTACCACAGAAGCAGCCGTGAGATTACTGTCATCTACAGGGGAGCGGTGAGAGAATCATCCCTAATGAGATTGGAAAATGATCTTCAATATTTAGAGATTTTCCGGGCTGGGCATTTAAGTTTTGTTGAGGAACAGAATGAGATTTCCAGCAAATTTTCTGGTGGGACTAAAGTAAGGTAACTCCCTAAGCTCCTGAGTTCAATTTCCTGACATTGACATGGCCAAAATTCCTTTAATTTAGCTTCTGTTTTTTTCTTTTGAATAGAAGAAGAGAAAATGTTTGAGAATATGCATTTTTGTTGAAATGTGCTAAATCATACTAGAATGTTTTTAAATTAGAAAGGTAATACAAACACCAAGGCCTTCCAAACTATAAGCCCTCTTAAGCTCACATGAGAGAGATTTACTAGGTGCTATTTTTACTGTGTGAACAAGAGAAACCAGATCTGAACTGAAGTATAACCACACTCACTGCTTGGTATTTTACATATGTTTTTATCTTACTCCAATTAGCTATGTTACCTAACCTCTTGTTCTGATGTGAAAGTAGACAGTAAATTAGAGACGACTCTCAGAGTTGGTGGTAACTAGACCTGACAGATGCTGAAGGAAGTACCAGCTGCTAAGCTCAAGTGAAATACAGAACTAACTCCACTCTGCTCATCTAATTTGATCTAATTTGTACATTTGTCTTGACTCATGGAAAAAAGATTGTTGACAACAGCATTTCAGATAGATGTTTTGTAAATCCTCAAACCTGTGAAAGTTTTTCTTAATCTGTCATATTTGCATTGGCAAGCAGCACACACCTCAGGGCCACCCGGGGAGCTATTTTTTTTTTAGGAGAATGAGTGTATTCTCTGTGAAGAAGAAGTGAGGAATTGATTCATAAGAGAAACAGTGAAAGTGAACAAGGTACTGATAACAGGGAGTTCCTGCAAGGAAGTAGGTGGGGCAAATTAGAGAAATGGGAAAGGAGATAATAGATTTTCATCTCCTCCTGCCCATGCATGCCCAGTGCTGTGTGGGCCAAGAGGCTTAAACCCATTGCTATGTTCATCATTTAACCATTCAACAGCAACCTGGCTTTAATTTTTTCATGTATTTACAATGACTAATTTCTTCCTTGATTTTATTAACTATTACAACTCTTCAAAGTAGAAAAAAGTGGCCCTGAATTAACCATCAATAATAAGAAATATACCATGTTAAAATAATTTTGAACATAGTATACGACTTACATTTTTTAAAATGTGCTGAAAATTTCTAGTCAACTGATTTTTTCAAAACTGCAGGTAGATTTCTTTTTCCTTTCCTTTTTTTTTTTTTTTTTAATTTATTTATTTGTAAGAGGGGGAGAGAGAGCAAGCACAAGCAGGGGAATGGCAGGGAAAGGGAGAAGCAGGCTCCCCGCTAAGCAAGGAGCCTAATGCTGGACTCAGTCCCAATCATGGCCTGAGTCAAAGGCAGAGGCTCAGCTGATCCAGCCACCCAGGAATCCCTGCAGATAGATTTCTGCAAACAAACTGTAGCATATAATATGGAAGGTTGTGTATCTTGGTATGTTTGGTTTGTAGTTCATCTACAATTGAGAACTAATAGGATAGGAGAATCATTTCTCCAGACTAAAACAATAAGAGAATCACTTCTCCAATTAGTTGTAATGATAATGGGGACCATTTGGATTGTGAAAGAAAAAAGCAGCAGCACATTTATTATGTAGGTAAATGCTGTGATATCCCTTAACGAAGGTGAAAAAAAAAAAAAAAAGACTCAGAAATGAGTACTCCTTCAAGTTTCACGTTCCTAACAGAAAGGAAAAGTGGTTCATATTAACTTAGAAAAATTTCTATCCTCCTAGCATGGTTTCTGTTCTTTAATTCTCTGGGTCGCATACATTTTTTTTAAGTGTTATATTAAGGTAAGTCATAAGTAATAAAGAATGTGACATGAAAACAAAAGGGCAATTTCTTTCCAAGGAAAATAGGTTTTATTCCATTACATTTCTTAGAAAGAAAACTTTCTTCTTCTCAAGTCTTTATTAAATCATCTATGGGGTGCCTGGGTGGCTCAGTTGGTTGAGCATGGGACTCTTGATCTCAGCTCTGGTCTTTTTTTTTTAATGTTCAGTTAGCTAACATCGTTAGTTTTTAATTAGCTAGCTAACTAGTTAGTACGTCATTAGTTTCTGATGTAGTGTTCAACAATTCATCAGTTGCGTATAACATCCAGTGCTCATCACAACATGTTCAGCTCAGGTCTTAATCTCAGGGTCGTAAATTTAAGCCCTGCACTGAGCTCCAGTTGGACACAGAGCCCACTTAAAAAAAGAAAAAAAATCACCTTTCTAGGGCTTGGGTCAAGCTAACACCAATGATCATCATCATCATTGTCAAGTATTTTTGGAGTATATTCTGTGCTAGATAATGGGAAATAAATGCCTAGAACAGTCCCTGCCCCAATGGTGTCACATATCCACTCAGTCAGTCAATCATCTGTCTGACACTTGACACAGCAGGTCCTTTCTCAGACCTCTCACTTAGGGAGCCTGAGGCCAGTTTACCGAACAAGCTGCATATGCTACATGTTTAACATGTTTAACAACTCAAATTGCCATATTTTTTTGAAGATTTTAGGAATGGCAGAGGCTGGAGTGCACAGTATTTATAGGCAAGTCTTGACTGAAGCTATCAAACGTAGGCACAATGCTGAAGGGCATGAAGAATCAAGATGTGGAACCTGCCTGATCCCCATATTGGGGCTTCAGTAAATGAGGGTTCCATTCTACCTAGTAAGTTCTGAACACAATGGGTGGATCATTTTGACTCAGTTAATGCTTCAAAGAAGACTAAATGGTCTTATATAATTTCTAGGAATTTATATAAACTTGTAAGTGGTGCAGAGAGGTGGGTGTCGGTTAGACCATTTGCTTGCCTTTCCTAGGAATTTCCATGTAACAAGCCATGGTATTGTAGGAAGTTGAACTTCCTACTTTAAGCCCATTTTTATCCAACTTTCTGCTTTAAATCAACAAACAGCTCCATGTTTGGTACATAAAAGACCACCAATGCAGGTTTAATATAATGCTTTAAAATGAATGTGTGGAATAAAACATGGACACTTTTCAGTGGTGCTGAGACATTAGGCCAGCATTTCCTAGCCACCCCTCAGAATGCTTTTGCCTCATAAATTTCTTTTCTTTTCTTTCCTTAATTTTTTTTTTTAAGATTTTATTTATTTATTTGACAGAGATCACAAGTAGGCAGAGAGGCAGGCAGAAAGAGAGGAGGAAGCAAGCTCCTTGCTGAACAGAGAGCCCAATGTGGGGCTTGATCCCAGGACCCTGGGATTATGACCTGGGCTGAAGGCAGAGGCTTTTAACCTACTGAGCCACCCAGACGCCCACCATAAATTTCTTAAGTTCATTCTTTGCATCCACTTCATGCTAATCATATAATTATATTTATGCTAATGATTCTGAGGAGAAAAACCTTCAACTACGCATAACTTTGCATTTACCGACATTAGTAGAGTAAATACTCCTGGTTTAGGTTACTTTTAAGCACTCATTATAACGGGGGTATTATAACTCTCCAAAAGGACTTTGGTAAGCTTGGAATGATAGAAAGCAAATAACATGTTTAGAATAGTTTGCCTTGCAGGTACTGAAGGGACTGGTGTGTGAGCCAATAGGAGACAGTCATTGCATAATGGGAATACTTCTCAAATGTACTCTTGAAAGGCTTCATGGCATGCCTAGAGTACTTTGTTTTACTTTCCCAAGTTTGAGGAGACTTGACATTAAGTCCCTAAAAAAATAAAGAGATAATTAAAATACATAATCATATGGAGCATTTTGTGATTATGGGAATCCAATTTCAATGAATATCATTTTGTATTAGACTTACATTCAAATTAAGTACATGCACACACACGAGCTAGATGATACCAGCAGAAGTCCAGCAGTTTACCCTCTCAGGAAAATAACACGGAATACTTGCTTGCCCCAAGCCATCTGGAACAGTTGAAGCAGGAAGAGAAGGGTATAGTTCTGAAAACAGGGGCATTAAGTGATCATTATATACTGAATATTGAGTTCCCTAACCCTCATCCCTACTGCGTCCTTAAAATTTGTAAGATAGGCTAATAACTCAGGCAGGAGATTAAAAAGTATTCTGCAAGGATTCTGAACAGCCTGAAGAGAGAAACCTGTAAACCATAAGATCAGAGGCTTCCCTATGAAATTGCCCATTCCATTTGTACTTTGTAAAGCCCACTGTTGATCATTCTAAATGCAGATATATCAATCATTATTTTGGTGGTCCATCCTTAAATATGAACCAACAGCAAAAATGACTAGATATCTGATGGAAACCTTTTATATCAAAGACAACTATGAAAACCAACCAATAGGGGAAAGGTTACTCAAAGAAAAAAACTACACAGGACTATAAAGTCTTAATAATACAACTGCTATTTTAGAATCTCTATCCTATACTTTTATAGTACCCCTAGGAAGAAAAGGGAAGAAGTTGCATCCATGAAATAAGAATAGAATGTTGAATAAAATATATTATTTTTTAAAGGCAAGAGAGAACTCTGATAAATTAAAATTAAATAAATGGAAATTAAATATATATTGGAAGATAATGTGAGGAAATTTCCCTGAATGTGGTACAAGAAGTCAAATATATGGATATTAGGAGAGAAAAGAAAATTAGAGGATCAGTTCAAAAGATCTAATACTCGAGGCACCTGAGTGGCTCAGCGGTTAAGCAGCTGTCTTCAATTCAGGTAATGATTCCAGGACCATGGGATCGAGCCCCTCGTTGGACTCCCAGCTCATCAGAGAGCCTGCTTCTCCCACTCCCTCTGCTTGCTGCTCTGCCTACTTGTGCTCTCTCTGTCTATCAAATAAATAAATAAATAAAATCTTAAAAAAAAAAAAAAAGGAGACCTAACACTCAAATAAGAGTTTCAGAAAAAGCAAAACCCTTTAAAAGAGAGTAGAAGATTGTTTTTAAATTTTCAAAGAAATTTCCCAAAATTAAGAGACATGAATTTCAAATTGAAAAGGCTGATAAAATACTCAATGAAACAGATTTTTTAAAAAAATCAAGCCTGACATTATGATATATCACAATCCTGGGAAATATGTTTTTAGAGGTAAAATTTCATCAGATATGAAAGATTAAGACTAAAAATGTCTGGTCTTCTCAAAAGTGAAACTGAAAGTTGAAAACAGAGCAGCCAAACTTTTAAAAATTTAGAAGCGGGGCACCAGGGTAGCTCAGTTAGTTAAGCAGCTGCCTTTGGCTCAGGTCATGATCCCATGGGTCCTGTAATCCAGCCCCATGCCCAGCTTCCTGCTCAATGGGGAGCCTATTTCTCCCCTTCCCTCTTCCCTCTGCCACTCCCTCTGCTTGTGCTCTTTCTCTCTCTCAAAAAAAAAAAAAAAAAAAATTAAGAAATAAAATCTTAAAAAAATAAAAAATAATAAAATTTGGAAGGGAAACTATTTCTGACCTTAAACCTAGAAAAATTATCTATTAAGCATAAGAATGGAATCCAAGTACATCCATTTTCTCAGGAAGCTCCTTAAACAAGGCTGTACCAAACCAGCAGAATAATTCAGTAGTGAGGCATCAGCCTCCAGGACACAAGGAACACATGTCAGCAAAGAGCCAAGGATACTGAGGATGGGAGATCACAGGCTCAGCTCTGTAGGCCCTCGGGGTGCTGGGGGGGAGGTGGGGGCTGAAATCTCTTAGAAAGCTTTCTTAAGAATATGGAATTGATGTTTTTACAGATTTTTAGACATTTGGGGCTGGAATGGTGATAAATTAATAGGAAACTAAGCAAATGAAAATAAGACAATTAACTTTGAGGGCAAGAATAAATGCAAAAAAAGGAAAAAGTAATTGTATTGTGCCAGGTGGTTCATCTATGAATAGCATTTATATAATAGTAATGGTGTAAACAATAAATACTGATTTAACTGCAGTATGTCACAGTCATATCAGGAGTATTGGAGCTGAAGAAATGGAGAGAAAGAGAGACTGAGAGAGTATGTTGGTAGCAGGAGGAGTTCTCATAGATATTGTCAAAAATTAAAAATCAAGAAATGGCAATATAATTATGCTATATAAAGTTGTAAAAATAAAAGACCAAAAGAAACACTTTAAAATGTTAAGGGATCATAGAATAGGACAACCTTTCTTAAAAAAAAAAAAAAAAAAGATTTTGTTTATTTATTTATTTGGTCGGGGGAGGGGGTTGGAGCAGAATAGGAACGAGATGTAAAGAGAGAGAATCTCTAGCAGACTCCAGACTAGGCACTGAGCCCAGTGTGGGGCTTGATCTCAGGACCATGAGATCCTGGACCTGAGTGGAAACAAAGAGACAGACACTAAACTGACTGACACAGCCACCCAGGTTCCCCTTCTTGCAATATTTCTTAGACAATGCTCCTATTTATTTTCTCACTCCAGAATTGCAGTTGTCCAAAGCAAAGATGAAGTTGGTTTTCCCAGAAGTAATCCACCTGGAGTCCCGGTGAGGGCATTATATTTAATGTTATCCCAAATCTTAACTCATGGGTGGTATCAACCTAAAGATAAGAAAACAGTTCAAGAAGCAAAGCATTTATTTGGGTTTAAGGAACTGCAATTTGGGGCACACAGATTTAGGTAGAAACCCAAACAGTATTCCAATTACTGGAGGTAGACTCAGGGTTTTCATGGGAAAAAAGGGAAGATTAGGTAAGTTGTTTTTAAGAAGAGTTCATTGGTGCTGACAAGGAGGGCTAGGTTTGTATGTACTTCATTGATTGATCAGGTGAAAGGGTCACTAAGCAAAAGTTTACTTTGATCACAATTTTCTTGTTCTTGCTGACCTCTTGGAATGTGGAGGTGTGGCCCAGTTCAAAGGTTTAGGAAACAGGACGTGCAAGGCAATTCTATTTCACTTCTCTGGCTCTACTTTAAAAATGGCTCTATCCATGTAATTTTTCACAACGGACACCCACTGCGTGGGTAATGAATTATGATTGCCACAGACAAGTTCTTTTACTCCCAATCAAAAATAAATTAATGGTTCCAATGTCCATTTCTCCCAAGCTTCTGCCTTCTCTCATTTACACCATATTATTAATTTTCACATAACTTATTGAGAGATATTTTAGACTACATATGTCATGGACTAGTAGAAGGTGTTCTGAGCTAGAAATCAAGAGAATAGCACTTTCTATGATGGCTTACTGTGTTAGTCAAAAGGGGTTAAGTTTACACTGCTGTAACAAACTATTCCACAATCTCAGTGGCTTTAACACATACATGTTATTTTTCTCTGAGTTTACTCTAAGGAAACAGAGAAACTAAAGAATCACGAAAGGTTTTCATTACTTCAGTTAAATATTTTCTCTTCTGAAAAATCAGGGGATGACTGGTTTCCAAAAACACCCAGGCCTTTTCATCAACCCCTCTTCTTCTACCATAGATTGGGACATCTCATAGGTGATGAAATTGATGGTGATGATGAACATGTCACCAATTCATATTGAATTAATTCTAACAATCTATTTAGCTCTTACCATATGCCAGACACTGTACTATGTGCCTTGGAGACCTTTTTGCCATTTACTCATGAAGGTAACATTGTGAGATGAATACTCTTAAGAAATAAGGAAATAGGGGCAACAGTCTTGATCTCAGGTTTGAAGCTCCATGTTGGGCTCCATGCTGAGCATGAGCCTATTTAAAAAAAAAAAAAAAAAAAAAAAAGTAAGGAGATAGAGGCTCTGATCTTTTGTTAAACCTGTTCTACATAAAGTCTCTTGGCATTTCTGCTGATGACAATTTTACCTTTCTAATTGCTCAGACCAAAATCTTAACTCTCTTTTTCACATATCACACATCTAACCCAGCAGGAAAGTGTTGACTCTATATCAAAATGTATAAAAAATCCAGCTTCTTCCAATTACCTCCCATGATACCATCTTGACCCGAGATGCTCTCATCTTTCACCTCAGTAACTGCAGGGTCTACATACCTCTATTCCTACCACTTAACAGCTCATTCTCAATGCAGCAACTAATGTCATACCTAACAAACCTTTTTATTTAATTTTGCACTTAATCTGGCCATCCCTCTGCTCAAAACCTCTGGACCTACAATGACCTAGAGAGCCCTAAATTATTTGGCTTTTTGTGATCCTCTTGGCTTTCCTCTTGGGATTCTTCTCCTGTTTCTCCCTTCAGTTACATTGGCCTTTCTGGTATTCTTAGATAAAACGGTCTTCCTCATGCTTAAGAACATTCCACTGACTTTCTCTTCCTTGAATGCACCTTATCCAGATACTTGGTAGTCAATTTCTGTTATGGACTGAAGGTTTGTGTCTTCCCAAAATTTATGTATTGAAGCCACAACCTTTAATGGGTGACATTGGGCAGAGGGTCTTTGAGAGCTAATTAGACTTAGATAGGTCATGAAGATAGGATCCTCTTGACAGGGTTTGTCTTATAAAAAAGGGAATACAGAACTCTTCAGCTGCACTGGGTGACAAAGGCCATGCAGGTAAACAACAAGATGGCAACTATCTACAAGCCAGGAAGTGAGCCCTTACCAACAACCAAACCTGTCTGCACCTTGATCTTGGACTTCCCAGCCTCCAGAATTGTGGGAAATAAATGTCTGGTTTTTAAGTCATCCAGTCTGTGGTGTTTTATTATAGCAGCTGAAAGGAAACTAAAACAACCTCTTTGCCTCCTCAAGTCTCTGCTCAAATGTCACTTTTTCAGTAAAGGGTCATTCTAATTTTCTATTTCATATGGCATTCTGATCTCTATCAAATCCCCACTTTCTCTAGCACTTCTGTTTACTTTCTCCCTGTTGAATTTTACCCTTAGCATTTAGCATGTTCTTTCAGAAGATTACTATTTATGCTCCCCAATTGGAATGCAAACCCCAAAAGGGCTAAGATTTTTGATCTGTTTGTTTACTCTTACTCTTCAAGTTTCCAAAACAAGTTTCTAATAGGTGCTCACTTCTAGCATCTATATCTAGGTTTGTTATCCTGTTTTCCAATAGAAGGAACTAGGGGCCTCCCTGAAGTGGTCTGGGGCAACAAAATGCAAGGTAAAACTGGAGGATCTTGTGGTGTCAGAAAGGAAGGAAGAGCTTACAAAATGATGGTGACTGTACACCTGAAACTAAGGTAATGTTGCATATCAACTATATTTCAATAAAAAATATATTTAAGTGATGGTGACATGCTGGATACAGAAGCCAATTTGAAGGAACACTCAGTAACCAAAGCTGAAACATTTTGATCAAGAAAATAAACAATAGTCGGGCGCCTGGGTGGCTCAGTGGGTTAAGCCGCTGCCTTCGGCTCAGGTCATGGTCTCAGGGTCCTGGGATCGAGTCCCGCATCGGGCTCTCTGCTCAGCAGGGAGCCTGCTTCCTCCTCTCTCTCTCCGCCTGCCTCTCTGCCTACTTGTGATCTCTCTCTGTCAAATAAATAAATAAAATCTTTAAAAAAAAAAAAAAAGAAAAAGAAAATAAACAATAGAGGTGCCTGGGTCATTAAGCATCTGCCTTCAGCTTAGGTCATGATCATAGGGTACTGGGATTGAGCCCTGCATCGCGCTCCTTGCTCAGCAGGAAGCCTGCTTCTCCCTCTCCCACTCCCTCTGCTTGTGTTCCCTCTCTCAGTCTCTCTCTCTATCAAATAAATACATAAAATCTTAAAAAAATAAATAAACAGTAATAGTAAGTCATAAGATAAAATAAATACATATGCTAATTTATGATATACACAAATGATTAAACAAGCAAACAAACAAATAAATAAACAAGAGACCAGCTCTCTGTTGCAAAATATTCCAATTAATGAATGTAGAAAGAATGAAGAACATATAGAATGACCATGAAGCAAACACCACAGTAAAATTACTATAGGCAATGTCCACTAATAGAAGCTAAAATCAGTGGGAAAAAGAAATATTTGTGTAAGGACCTATTTAGCCAGAGCGACTCCATCTTGGGTAAATAGCCACTTTGTTGTTTGTGCAGTAAACTTAAACTGACTCCCCCCACCCCCCACCCCCCACCGCCCAGAGAAACTTATTTAGAAACAAGTCTGGGAAACCTGTAAAATGTAGTTGGCTAGTTCCGGATAATAGAGCCCAGAATACAAGGACGAGTCAGGCCAGACGTAAACATTTAATCAGTATGAAGTACTGTTTGTAACAGTAAGAAGGTCTTGCCCAAACCTAAATGACTCCATCTTGGGAAGGACAACAATCTTATTATTCACACTGACTATGTTAACTGACTAAGCCTTCCCAAAAAGTACTGTTTGTAATGGTTCCTGGTATGGGGTTATCTTGAATAACACGTCACCAGACCAGATGGAACTAGCCAATCAATAAGAGACACACAAACCCGGTGGGTTGAGATATGGGTTACAGTTTCATCCAATAAAAGGTAACCTGTAAGATTGGAAGGGGTCGCCCTCTTTGGAGGCAGCCCTGATGGGTCAGTCAGTCGATTCTTGAGCCTGTAAGCTGGGGGTGGTCACTGTCTTCAGAGACGGCCCTGGCCAGTCAGTCTGACTTCTAATGCTTGGCATAGAATAAAGCTTTGCATAACCTTAACTTTGTTTCAGTCTCATTCCCATGGCCGATCAATCTGATTTCTAATACTTGTCATAAAATAAAGCTTTAAATAACTTTCACTTTGTCTCAGTCTCATTTTATTTAATAACGGACCTAATATTTGTATAATCTCGAAGTATCTCTCCCAGAATATTTATTAACTACAAAGAGAAAAATAGTAACTTTCTAGTGAAGAAACCAGAAGATACCATCTTAACAAAATGATCAAGATATAATAAGGCATCATGCATCACCTGATATTGTTGGGGCTGATTCCACATTAAAACCTGTTCAACCCCTAGGGCCTGCCTGGGCCTACTTAGCCATAGTAACTCCATGTTGCCTAGGTAGACATTTTGTTGTTTAATAATTGCCTCAGCAGTTACTGACACCAGTTCCGGATAACCGTTGTCAAAACACATATCTAAAACAAGGCCATTTTGTTCTTTTTTTTTTATATATAATTTTTTATTTTTTATAAACATATATTTTTATCCCCAGGGGTACAGGTCTGTGAATCACCAGGTTTACACACTTCACAGCACTCACC